>NW_021318796.1:1331580-1375538 GCF_001605985.2 Dendrobium catenatum | reverse complement strand
TAACCGACTTTCTTAAACATAAGTCAAATCTAATACTCTACTCTGCCTAACCGGGTCATCGCAGCCGCAGTTTTATGTGAACAAAGCCATCTAGCGACTTATCTCTAATCTATTCTGTCTACTGGAGCTACTCACTTTTTTTCCACGTATATTCTCATTTCGTATCCTATTCTAATGGGTAAAGCCACTCATCCACCTGAGCATCCTCATCTCTGCCAAACTACTTAGTAATTAGCTTCTCTTTTAAGGCAGACATTCGGCGACATAAAGCATTGTAGGCCTCACTACCATCTTAGATTTTCTCCCTTAAGTTTTTGAGGGGCACATTTCTACATAACAGTCCGATGCACATTCCTCCACTCTAACATCCAACTTGAATTCCCTGAAAATCCCATCTAATTTAACCATTCTGACTTGAACATGACTTAAGATGCCCAAAGTCTACACCGCAAGAGTGTACTCTATTAATGACTGATCGACTCAAAGTCACAATTCCTCAAGGTCTATTATGCTAAAAATTACATCTCTAATATTCTTGTTTTAGATCTACTCAAGGGAACTTTAGACTCCTAGGTTGATCCTCATATGCTTTTACCTTCCTCCCTCTTAGTCTTATCAACAAGAAGATATATGAGCAAAGCATACAAATGTACATCCTTGCAAATGTCTAGAGAGAACATCCATGAGTCATAAAATTGAAAGATATGGGCTTAAGACTGAATCTATATGTGTAACCAATCGAAATGGGAATAACTTAGATCAATCCACCTTGTGTTTGAACACTAAAATAGCTACAACATCATAATCTTTAATGATGAAATATAGCATTATTGACTCCTTTCTTCAGAACTCTCCATAGCACATCTCTTGGAACTTTCATATGCTTTTTTCTAAATCAAATAAATATCATATGTAGAATCCTCCTTATTTGTCTCTATATTTCCATCAAACTTCTTATAAATGTATGGCTTCCATAGTCGACCTACCCCGGCATGAATCCAAATTGATTTTGAGAATACATTAGATACACCGCAAGTATCTCCATAATCGCTCCATAATTTAAAGATGACACATTAACTTAATACCTCCTATAATGAACCTCAAAGAAAATCACTTATTCCATCCGGCGAAATTTTTCGATGTTAAATTTTTCCGGGGTTTCCGACGGAAGGCAATGGACAATACTTTCTGAGGGAATTTTTCAGCGATTTTTTTTCCAGTAGACTTTTCCAGGGTATTTCCAATTTCGGGATGTTTTAAATAATATTATATTTATAACTATTTAATGATTAATAAAAATGTATATACAATTTTAATATTTGAATGATTTAATAAATGATAAAAATATATTAACTATTTCTTAATTTAAGATAAAAAGAATTAATCTAAAATATTATTTATATATATATATATATTTATATTTATAAGGATATATTCAGTATATGAGTTGAGCTAAATGATAAAAACATGATAAGTCTATGTCATCAGATTCAATATGATCAATTATAAATAATTTGTTACACAACACTCCTTGGCCTATTGGTTGAGAGCTTAGGCTTTCAATTAAGAGGTCCAGGGTTCGAGTCTATGTGTATGCTTTGTGTGTGTGAATTTGCCTTAAACGGCCTAAATATCCCAAAAAAAATATAATTTTTTTATAATGATAAGTAGGTCAATGCGCTTTGAAAAAACAACATTATTGTCATAAATTAGGAACATGAGTTGTCACCTCGAGTTTAGATACTTTGATTTTTCACTCTGACTCCTCACTCCAACATTAATAGATTAAACATCTATATAAAGATCCTATTATTAAAATTTTAAATGATAAATTGCTCCAAATTTCTCTAACTTGATATTAAGACTTTTCTTTTAATTATAATTGAAAATTTATTCTTATCATTTTCTTAAGCAAACTTTTTCAATTATGATGTTTTAAATTTATATGCATATTCTCTGCCCACATAAATTCAATTTGAAAAATTAATTTACTAATTATAAAATTAGAATCGCATATAAATATGTGGAATTGACATAATGAAATTTACTTTTTATACATATTCATATTCACCATTAATTATTTTCAATTCAAAGTAATTATAAATTTAAAATCTAACTAACAATTCTTTAAATTAGATAAAATTCTTTTAATAAAAATAAAAATTCTAAAATATATTTATCTTTTCTTTTCAGATAAAAAAATTAAAATTCCATTAAAAAAATTTATTTAAATTCTATTATTACGAATAAAATTTTTCAAAGCACAAAATATATAATTTACTCTAATAAACATAATTATTTTGATTCAATATTTCATATATAATTCTCTTTTTTTTACTTTTAATTTTTCCAAAAATAATTAACAATTTCATCATAAAAAATATGAAAATTTCTCTCACTTACTAAATGTGGCTTACAGCTCTGATTCAAACCTCACACATAATTCGTTTGATTTTTTTTCCTCGCATGCAATAGCAACAGATTACCTGCCTTGTTCACACTAGTCGCCTAAGCTCTCTCTCTCTCTCTCTCTCTCTCTCTCTCTCTCTCTCTCTCTCTCTCTCTCCACCTCTTCTACTTTTAAAGTGACGAAGACTACCAACACAGTTCCTTCGTCGACTCCAAGTAATGGTTTTGATTTAGTCACGACTCTTCGTTACATCTCCTTTGTGATTCTAGGTAACAAAATTGATGGAGACGCCCAAATTATTGCGTCTGGTGTCCGGATTCGTCCGGACATCAATCCAGACGCGACACATCAGCAAAAAACACCGGGTCCCAATATATTTGGGTGATGTGACGCATCCGGATTGATTGTCTGGATGTCAGTTGACCGGATGCAATAATTCGCCCAAATGACGGAGCTAGCTCCCTCGTCTTTGTTGTATATTTCAAACCAATTAATCAACGCGTCGTTCAGTTTTTATTTAATTTATTTATTTATTAAATTTAGAACGGTTTCAAATTGCTTTCTTTTTTTTATTTCTGTGTAGGACATGAAAATATATGTAACTAAAGTTTTTTTTCAAGTTCTGTGAAGAAGCAAAGTTGTTCCCTTCAACTTCCTCTTTTTTTTTACTTAGTTTTCTTTTTCTAGTTTTACTGTGTTTTCATTGCTTTCATCATTGGTACCAGAGCCCCGATTGAAGAATGGAAACGAGGTCAAGTACCTATAATTTACAACCTCAGTTGTCCAAGTTCAGTGGGAAGAGCTACAATCAATGGAGTATTCAAATGCATGTGTTGTATCAATCTCAAGAGTTGTAGAAGATTATAGAGAGTGATTTTTAGGAGCCCGATGTTGAGAGAGATTTGAATCAAAGACTTCTTCAAGAATTGAAAGAAAATTAGAAGAAAGATTGGAAGGCCCTTCTCTTCATCTATCGAGTGAGATGAAATTATTTTTGAGCGGATCTCTACGACGAAGACTGCAAAGGAGGCTTAAGGTACACTAAATTCTTCTTATAAAGGAGATGATAAAGTGAAGATGGTACATTTACAGAACCTACGAAGTTAATTTGATATGTTAAAGGAGTCGAAAAGTGTTGAAGAATATTTCAATTGAGTAATTGCCATAATTAACCAATTGAAGATGAATGGAGAACTTGTAGAAGATATAAGGATTATTGAGAAGATCCTATGAAGCTTGACTAGAAAATTTGAAGCCACGGTGGTAGCCATATTAGAGGAAAAGAACATAGAGAAAATGTATATTGAAGGTTACTTGAATCTCTTCAATCACATGAATAAAGATTGAAGCAATATGATTCGACAGCACTTGAGGAAGCCTTTTAAACTCAAGTGGCATTGTGTGGGAATTACAGAGGTGATCGTGGCAGAGGTTTTAGTAGAGGAAGAGGCTCTTCTGGTATAGGAAGAGGTTTTTTTCGTACTAGATGAAGAGGTTGTGTTGGTAGAGGAGAACCTACACAAAGTGATGGGGTGAGTTGGAAATTTGTTGCAATAAAAAGATAATCCTAAATAGGAGTTCTATTTTTTTGTGTTTTTAAATTTTAAACAAAAAAATTAAATGATACGGAGGCGAATGCTTAAAACACAATTTTCAACAATAGATAGTGAAAAATTAACTTGCTCAAGAATAATTTTCACCAAACAATTTTAATGAAAATGAAATGCAAAACGTAAATAAAGTGTAGTAAAGGAAAAATCACACTAAAGAATTTATAGTGGTTCGGTCACTTGAACTACGTCCACTCCCCGGAGTCCTCCACTCTGAAAATTTCACTACTAAATAATAATTCTCTTTTTGCCCCCACAACAAGGCATAGAAGCCTTTATAAACCTCACTTTCACCAACCCGGCATGGAGGAGTGCCAAGCTTTTTTGTCACCCTCCTGGTGATGGCAACATACCTTCTCATTTTTCTCCCTCCTGAATAAGGCAGAGTACCTTAGAGGACACAGACGTAGGAGAATCTCCCCCTCAGAGAGCCTCCCACAAGATCTTCTCGGGCCACAGGTGGAGCAAAGTGCAACAAGCTTGGAGCAACCGTGTGATCTCCCTCACACACCTCCCTCACAAAGTCCACCTTCTCCTTTCTCTGACAAACTCTAAAATCTTCTCAAGAGCTCTCTCTCAAGGAACCCCCTCTAATTATGTTCCTCACTCACTTACTCTCACATAAAAAAATAAAAGTTTTAATATTTAAAACAGGCTCCAAGAAATCCTAAAAAATTTCAATTTAGTCGTTATGATCGTACAGTACGATCCAATATTGTACAATACGATCAATACAAAATAGCCTTCATCCTAGTACGTAGGATTACGGACAGGAAAATTTTTTTAATAATGTCGTACAGTATGATATAATATCGTCCAGTACGATATGTAAAAATCCTTATGTTCGTACAGAACTATTGATGGGACGACAAAAACTTGTTTATGTACATCATATGGTATGAACCACTTCACACAGTATGATTAGCACAAAATCAAGGGATCATCCGGTGCAATGCTTGGGACAATAAAAAACAGCCTCAGTTGATTTTACAATATGAACGGTGTCGTACAGTATGATAATCAATCAGAAATAAATACTTGATTTACGCACTAATCACGGGATTAATTTAAGTAAGTATTCAAGATTATCATACAGTATGATAAGATCGTATAGTACGATCAGTTTAAAATTTATGAATTAAGAACTTACTTAAATTAATCTGATGGCTATAATTTTTAATTAGAAACACGTCATACAGTGCGATATACATCGTACGGTACGACTTGTTTATAGATAGCCATTTGAGCCAAATTAGATCGTACTGTACGATTAAACTCGTACAGTATAATCTACAGAGAAAAATAATTCCTTCATTTTAAAACCCTCTCCCCCTATATGTGTGCATAGTTACTCAGTCTTACATATAATTTGTGGCCGGACTCAACAAAATAAAAAATAAAATAAATAAAAAATTACAATGTTATAAACTTCAACTCCTACTCTATCCAGTCTTAAATCTTCTTTTTGTCCTGAGTAACTTGTGATTTTCTTGAAATATTAGTACTCACAGACAAGAGCAGAAATAAAAAAAAAATTAAATGAATAATAATTCAATCGACATTATTTGTCATCATTAAAATCTCAAATTAGGGGTCATGGACTGCACCAATCTCCTCTTTTTTTATGTCAAATAATGTGGTTGTTAAAGAAATCAGTAAAGAATTTTTTTGTTATGTTTTTATTTTTTTTAATAAAAATAAACTATCATATGAATAGAAATAGGAGAAAAAAAAGAAATGCATCTTATTGAAATTAAAAAAAAAAAAAAGATAAACAGGACATACTATCTAAGGTACACAACAGACTTCTTACCCTTTTGATATCACCAAAAAGAGGAGGAACAATCAACACTAAGAAAAATAGCACAAAATAGATACACGTTAGAATGTATGATCCTAATCAGGTGGAAGTGGAGGTGGTTGGAAGTAGTGGTGGATGGACGCAAATTGTTGATCAATTGAGAAAAAGTGTTCCCCAAACCACCGCATGTCATCCTCGTGTTGTTGATGCTGTTCTTGTATGTGAGTGTCAAGGCGGCTTTGTAGTTGGTCAAAACATTCGACTAAGTCATTGTGAGGATAGGTCGGTGCATGTCCTCGGTATTATGCATATCGTCTTGGTCGAACAGGAGCTTCTGTTGGAGTAGCCTCTCCTTCTTGTTCATCAAAATTTGGTTCATCCGTCTCTTTCCCCCGATGAAACAAAATATGGAATGAGGCATCCATATAGAAAATTGGTAGATTATCGGGTTCACCAAGATTGGTTAATTAATATTAGTTTTGAAGAATATAACCTATGAGGTGGCCAAGGGCTAGATTTTATTTTCTACGGGTGGTAGGGAGGAGGACTAAGGTCATATTCCGGATATAATCAATGATCAAATCAGCCTCATCAAATTTGGTGTTTGACATTATAAGTTAGGAAACGACGGATAAGGTTGGGGTCATGCGAATTCAGTTGCCAGCTTTGGGTATGATTGAAGTGCGAAGGACGTGTTGAATAATTCTGGCAATTCGAGTTAAGGATTGAACAAGAGGCTGGTGTTGATAAAAAATGACATTCCTAAGGACTAGATTTGCAACACTCTAGTCGAATTCATTTGTGAGAAAGGAATGAGTTCTAGGGCCTTCAGTAGACAACCCAATGTATTGGGCAAGATTTGCCTTAGTGATTTCGAAACATTGTGGTAGACAAAGGAGCTGAGGGTTAGGCTTTTGGCATTGATAGTTAGGTTTTTCAGGAATTCGAATAGAAGTTCAGAGTTGTACGGGAAGGCTAGGGTAAGAAGGAATTACATAGTGGTGGATGCGAATAGGCTCATTACCTCAAAATTTAAGGATGCTTGATTCATCATTCGTGACGGGGTGATTTTGTATGCCATAAATTTATGGCATGCATCTTCATCTTTGGCGGTTAAGAAACGGTCATTGGGACGGCGAGAAGAAGATGAGCTTCCAAGGATGAGACTATCACGCTTGTTGGAGCTAGCCATTTTGCAAAGATAGGTGAGAGTGAGGGAATGTGCTAAGAAGTGAGAGAGATGATCATATATGCCCTCTGATTTATAGAAATTTTGGAATGTCATACAATATGATCGAGGTTTGTATAGTACGATGTGCAATAATGTCATTTGGACGAACAGTTGGGGATAGGTGGTCAAATCGTACAGTACGATTATTATCATACAATACGATGTGAAGGAATTTCGATCATCCCGAGGGTCATCGGTATGACCTTTGACAAAAGGCGTTGTACAATATGAATGGCAATTATATCGTACCAGCCCACTTAAAGTCATCCTCATCCATTTTGTTGATATGGCTAGTAAAGTACAAAGATGATATATCGTACAGTACGAAGTGCAATAATATTGTACTAAATGACTTTAATTCGTCCCAATCCATTACTGAGGTGGATAGTATAGTAGGAAGAGGAGATATCATACAATATGATGTACAATTATATCGTATCAAATGGTTTTAATGCACAACCACGTGTATCATACAGTACGACATGTCGCATACAATATGATATGCAGAGATGAAATTGAGGATGGATTATGATTTGTTTAGTTTTGGATATATCGTGTAGTACGGACTTATATTGTATAGTACAATGAGAAAAATAATTGTTAATCAATTTTTTTTTAGTTTTGTGTGGTGAGTCTGTGATGATCATGAAACACCTTAGACCAAAAAAAAATTATTTTTTTTATTGTTTTTTTTTTTTTGGATTATGCATAGATGTCTATGACACCAAGTCTTATCCTCAAAATGCTAAAGGTGTCATAGGCTAGTGGTTTCATGAAAATGTCTACCAATTGATCTCATGTAGCTATGTGATATAATTCTATGTCTCCTTTAACTACATGATCTCTTATGAACTGATGTCTAATGTCCATGTATTTTGTTCTAGAGAGTTGAATTGGATTTTTAGAAACATAGATTATACTTGTGTTGTCGCACATGATTGGGATGGTTCTTATGGTTAATCCAAGATCAAGAAGTTCTTGCTTCAACCACAGTACTTATGCAATGCAACTTCCTACTGTAATATATTCTGCCTCAGCCATGGAGAGGGCTACTGAATTTTACTTCCTATTGGATCAAGAAACTAAAGATTATCCTATTAATTAGCATGTGCTATAGGAGCTTTTCTATCTACCCTATATCCTACAAAATCTGAATCTAAGTACCCTAAGATTTTAAAAGAAGTGTTGTGCATAGGATAACAAATTCCTAAGTTTGGAGTGCCTAGTAGATATCTAAGAATTCTTTTGACCGCATTTAAGTGAGACTCTTTAGGATCAGCTTGAAAATGAGCACAGATGCACACACTAAACATTATGTCCGTCTATTGGCAGTTAAGTAAAGGAGAGATCCAATTATTCCTCTATATTTTTTCTGATCTACTAATTTTCCATTCGGGTCTTTATTTAGTTGAATCGTAGAGATCATTGGAGTGTTCATGGTCATAGCACTATCCATTTCATATTTTTTCAAAATATCCTTAATATATTTCATTTGGCTAAAAAATGTTCCACTTTTCATTTGTTTTACACTAAAATAAAAAAAAAATAATTAAGCTCTCCCATCATGGTCATTTCGAACTCATTACTTATTATTTTTAATAATTCATCACATAAATTTTTCTCTGAAGATCCAAACAGAATGACATCTATATAAATCTTAACAATGAGAATTTCATCTTTGACCTTTTGTCAAAAAAGTGAGGTTTCTACACTACCCTTGACAAAGCTTCTATCTAATAAAAATGAGCTAAGTCTTTCGTACCAGGCTCTAGGTGCTTGCTTTAACCCAAACAATGCTTTTTTTTTAATTTAAATACATGATTGTAAAATTGTGAACTTTTAAATCCGGGGGATTGCTCAACGTAAACATCCTCTTTGAATAGCCCAGTTCAGAAAAGCACTATTTATATCCATTTGATATAATTTAAAACTTTTGACGCAAGCAAAAACTAAGAGCACCTTTATGGCTTCTAGTCTAATTACAGGGGAAAATGTTTCTTTAAAATATATGCATTCAATCTGTTTATACCCTTTGGCTACTAGTATGGCCTTATTTCTTACTATGGTTCCTGAGTCATTCATCTTATTTTTAAGGACCCATTTTATTTCAATTACACTCTACTCTTTAGGTCTCTTGACTAGTTCCCAAATATCATTTTTGGTGAATTGGCTCAATTCTTCTTGCATTGCTAGGATTCAAAATTCATCTACTAAAGCTTGATCTATATCATAGAGATGACTGCAGAATGACTAACCTCCTTCTTAAGTTCGTGCCTAGTTCTCACACCTTCTAACGGGTCTCCTAAAATTAATTATTTTGGATGACTAGAAGAATATTTCCATTCTCTAGGAAAGTCTTCTTAAGGTTCTACCATTTCTCTTATGGTCATAATTTCTACTCCCTAAGTTGCCTCTACTTTATATTCTTCAATTTTAGATTCAGAGGGCTTATCTAATTCATCAAACACTACATGGATTAAATTTTCTACTATTAGGGTTCTCTTATTGAAGATTCTATAGGCCTTACCTATAAATAAATAACCTAAGAAGACTCCATCATCAGACTTGGGATCAAATTTTCCTAAGGGAAGTTTGCCATTGATTAAGATAAAGCATTTGCAACCAAAGACATATAAGTGTGAAAGATCCGGTGTCCCACCCTTAAGCAGTTTATAAGAAGTTTTGTTCAGCTTTGACCTAATGTTCACCCTATTTAAGACATAACATGTTGTGTTTATCGCTTATACCCAAAAATATATATGAATGGTGTACTCAGCTAACATTGCCCTAGCAGCTTCTACCAAGGTTTTATTCTTTATTTATGCTATTCCATTTTACTAAGGAGTTCAAGGGGTTGAGAAATTATGCTCTATTCCTATCTCTTGACAAAATGATTCAAATTTTTCATTTTGAAACTCTCCGCCGTAATCACTATGGATAATTGAGATTTCATATCTTAATTTTCATTGAATCCAAGTGGAGAAAATCTTTAATTCCTCAAACGACTCATTCTTGTGTGCTAGGAATCTTACCCAAGTGAATCTAGTGAAGTCGTCTACAATTACAAATTCATAATTTTTCCCCCTTAGGCTAGCTGTGCTAACGGGGCCAAATAAGTCCATGTGAAGGATTTCTAGTGGCATAGATGTGTTCACATCTTTGATTGGATGAAAAGATGATTTTATTTATTTTCCTAGTTAGCAAGCATCACATAGATGATCCTTTGTGAAGACTAACTTAGGTACGCCTTTAACTAGATTTTTCTAAGTGATATTTCTAAATGTTTTCATACTAACATGACATAGTCTCCTATGACATAGCCAGAAGTCATCTATTATTATTTTTAAACAAAGTGAATTTGAATTTTCAATGCAACCAAGATCTAATATATAAATATTATGAAATTCATACGCTTTCCTTCTAAAATAAGTTTATCATTTAAACTAATCAAGCATTTGTCAAAAAGAAATTTTATGTCAAAACCTTTATCACACAATTGACTAATGCTTAATAAGTTATGCTTTAAACCATCAAATAATAAAATATTCTCAATTAAAAAATTCTTAGCATTTATAACACTACCTAAGCCCACCATTTTCCTAGTGGTATTGTCTCCCAACGTTACTTTGCCTCCGATTATGGTCTCTAGTATAATGAACTTTTTCATGTCTCCAATCATATGTCGCGAGCAGCCACTGTTCAGGTACCACATGCTCTCACTAGGTCTTTTTTTAGAGTACCCCTATAAAGTCATTCAAGGGTTAGATTTGGGATCCCTAGTGAGTTTGGGTTCCTCCTCATGTTTGCATGAATGAGATATATGCATGCTATGCTGTGATGAATGCAATTTAGGCCTCCATACAAGGTGTGTCATACGGTGAATCATGCACGTGCGAGTTATATGATCTAGCATGCCACAAGAGAAGCACCTAACACCATGAAATGAGTTCACTAACCTATGTGGGTGGTTATACCTATTCCTAAAGTTGTGTGACGCATACAATGTTGGGGTTTACTTGATTAGACTAATATGGGTGATGTCTTATCTTTTTCTAGTGCTATAATTTTTTCTTTAAATGTGATATTTTGATGTTCCAATCCTGCAACTTTCTATTTTAAAAGATATTCATTGTGATCTAACTCTAATGCAAGTTTGTCTAGTTTGTCAAACTTCTTTTCTAATTCAATATGCATTATTTCAAGGATTCATGTGCATCAATTAATTCAATATGCTTCTTATTTAATGTGTAATACTCATCAAGCAAGCACATATGATCTCTATCTAAATCAAAATTTTCTTTAACTATGTTACCATGCTTAGTTTGTAAAGTACTAAACTCAATATTAAGACCAGCATGCATTTTCTTTAACTTTATATACGAGTCATGGATTTTCTCAGAAATAAGTAGCAAATCTTCATATGAAAGTTGACATACCTCGTCTTGATCCGATTCATCAAGATTATCGTTAGTTATTAGACACAAATTTGTTACCTCCTCATCTGCTTCTTCTTTTGATAATTCTGAGGCAGAGTCGGCCCAAAATATCTTTTGTGTCTTCATCTTCCCTTTCTTAAATCTTGCTTTCTCCTCGCCTTTTTCTTTAGTTGGTTGACTCTTCAAGTTGAGGCAATCATCTCGGAGGTGATATGGTTTCCTGCACTCAAAATAAATTGTGTCAGATGAAACTTTAGTAGTTTTTGAGCTTTTATCTTTGTTCCAATTATTCTGATGACGCCTTTATTTTCTTTTCAGAAAGTTTTTGAACTGTTGGGTCATCAAGGCTATGTCATCTTCTTCCTCCGCTGAAGAAATTTCACTATTTGAGTTATTTGCTTTCAATGCCACCGTCCCCTCCTTTTCTCCTACATCATTTTGCCTTTGACTCATTCCTTGCTCATACGCAATGAGTGATCCAAACAAATTATCAATAAAATAAACGGTTAAGTCTTTGGATTTAGTGATTGTAGTAATTTTAGCATCATAGGAACTAGGTAAGCATCTAAGAATCTTATTAACTTTTCAGAATTATAAATTTCTCTAACTAAAGCATGCAAGGATGTCATTATTTGGGTGAACCTAGTGTACATGTCAGATATTACTTTGTCAGGTTTCATATGGAAGAGTTCGTAATCATGCAATAGAATGTTAAGTCTAGATTGTTTAACCTCACTAGTTCTTTCGTACGTGATGCACAATCTATCCCAAATCTCCTTACCAGTAGCACAGGTAAATACTCTCATGTAATCCTCATATTTCAATGCACAAAAGAAATAATTTAAGCACTTTGCAATTAATTGCGATAAATCCCTATCCTCATTACTCCATTCATTAAAAGGTACTTGAGTTTTTACGCCATTCACAAGTTTAAACGGTGCAATGTATCCTTCTTTAACTAACATCCACATATGATAGTCTATAGACTGTAAAAGAGTATACATTCTAATTTTCTAGAAATCAAATAGGATATTATCAAAAAGAGGTGGACAGGTTATTGAATAACCCTCCACAGTATTACAATTTCCAAAATGAGACAATTAATTTTTCATGGCTTTATAAAACACTATTTTTAAAACCCTGCTCTGATACCAATTAAAATTACGATATGTTCCAAGAGGGTGGTGAATTGGAAATTTGTTGCAATAAAAAGACAATCCTAAATAGGAGTTCTAATTTTTTGTGTTTTTAAATTTTAAATAAGAAAATTAAATGATACGGAGGGGAATGCTTAAAACACAATTTGCAATAATAGATAGTGAAAAATTAACTTGCTCAATAACAATTTTCACTAAGTAATTTTAACGAAAATGAAATACAAAAAGTAAATGAACTACAGTAAAGGAAAAATCACACTAAAGAATTTATAGTGAATCGATCACTTGACCTATATCCACTCCCCGGAGTCCTCCACTTCAGGAATTTCACTAATAAATAGTAATTCTCCTTTTGCCCCCACAGCAAGGAGGAGAAGCCTTTACAAACCTCACTTTTATCAACCCAACATGGTGGAGTGCCAAGTGCTTTGTCACCCTCCTGGTGACGGTAGCATACCTTCTCTTTTTTCTCCCTCCTGAAGAAGGCAGAGTACCTTAGAGGACATGGACATAGGAGAATCTTCACTCAGAGAGCCTCCCACAAAATCTTCTCGAGTCATAGGAGGAGCAAAGTGCAGCAAGCTTAGAGCAACCGTGTGATCTCCCTCACTCTCCTTCTCCCCATAAAGCCCACCTTCTCCTTCCTTTCATAAACCATAAAATATTTTCAAGAGCTCTCTCTCAAGGAATCCCTCTCTAATTACGTTCCTCTCACACTTACTCTCACATAAAAATAAAAATTTTGATATTTGAACCGGCTCCAAGAAATCCTAAAAATTTTTGATTTAGTTGTTATGATCATACAGTACGATCCAATATCGTAGAGTAAGTGAGAGATAAAAAAATAATAAATAAATAAATAAATAAATGATTGTATAATACAATCCAATATCATACAGTACGATTAATATAAAACAATCTTCATCATGGTACGAAAGATTATGAACATGCAAAATTTATGAATAATATCGTACAATATGATTTAATACCGTACAGTACGATATGTAAAAATCCTTCTATTCATACAGGATGATTGTTGGGATAATAAAAACTCGTCTATGTACATCGTATGGCATGAACCACTTCGTAGAGTATGATTAACACAAAATCAAGGGATCGTTCGCTACGATGCTTGGGACGATCAAAAATAGTCTCGATTGATCATACAATATGAATGGTATCATATAATATGATAATCAATCAAAAATAAACTCTTGTATTACGCACTAATCACGGGGTTAATTTAAGTAAGTATTCAAAATTATTGTATAGAACGATCAGTTCAAAATTTATGAATTGAGAACTTACTTAACTTAATCTGGTTGCTAGAGTTTTTAATTAGAAATACATCGTACAATATGATATACATTATATGATACGACTTATTTACAGATAGCCATTTAAGCCAGATCAGATCGTATAGTATAATAAAACTCGTACAGTACGATCTATAGAGAAAAAAATTTCCTTCAGTTTAAAACCCTCTCCTCCTATGTGTGTGCATGGTTGCTCAATCTTGCATATAAATTGTGGCCAAACTCAACAAAATAAAAAATAAAAATAAATAAAAAATTACAATATTATAAACTCCAACTCCTACTCTATTCAGTCTTGAGTCTTCTTTTTGTCCTGAGTAACTTATGATTTCACTGAAATGTTAGTACTCACAAACAAGAGAAGAAATAAAAAATATTCAAATGAATAATAATTTAATCGACATTATTTGTCATCATCAAAATCTCAAATTAAGGGTCATGAACTACAACACAAAGAACATAGAGAAAATGTATATTGAAGATTACTTGGATCTCTTCAATCAAATGAATTAAGATTTAAACAATATGATTCGGCACCACTTGAGGAAGCCTTCCAAACTCAAGTGGCATTGTGTGGGAATTTTAGAGGTGACCTTGAAAGAGGTTTTAGTAGAGGAAGAGGCTCTTCTGGTATAGGAAGAGGTTTTTTTGGTACTAGATGAAGAGGTTATGTTGGTAGAGGAGAACCTACAAAAAGTGATGGACATGAAGCTCAATGTGGAGCTCATGGTGATGGAGAAGGTGCACATGGTCGTGGACATGGCTTCAATGGTATAGGAAGAAGCAACCTGGCTAATATCAAATGTCAATTTTATAAAAGGTATGGACATACTTATCAATTTGCTTGGAAAAGACAGGAGAATGAAGAGGGAAACATAAATATGGTGTAAGAAAAGGAAGAGGAGAAAGGTGAAGTCACAATATTTCTTACACATAGTAAGGCGTTTTATTATTCAGGAGATGTGTGATTTATTGATAGTAGTTGTAATAATCACATGACTAGAAATAGAAGCTTGGATGTAACTTTGGATAGCTCAATCCAAGTGAAGTACGCATGGGAGATGATAATAGATTATTTGTGAAAAGAGAAGGAAATATTTTGGTGCATACAAAGAAGGGAGAAAAGATGATATCGGATGTCTTCTATATTTCAAATCTTAAACATAATTTGCTTAGTGTTGGACAACTAAATCAAAAGGGATATGCATTGATATTTTCTCATGACACTTGTAGCATTAAAGATAAGCATGAATTTTTTATAGCCAAGGTGAAGGTGACTCAAAATAAATGTATCCCATGAAGTTGATTTGTAGTCTAAATGGTTATTTAAAAACTTTCATAGAGAATCATTCAAGATTATGACATTACAAATTTGGTCACTTGAGTTTCAAGATACTTTCTTACATGAGCTAGAAGAACATAGCTGATGGACTTCCACATATTGAAGTTCAAGACAAGATCTATGAAGCATGTGATGTAGGAAAGTATAGTAGAGCACCATTTTTAGTTAGAAGATTATAAAGAGCCTGAAGCCATTAGAGCTTATTCATTAAGATTTGTGTGGACCAATGCACACTACTTATATTGGAGGTAATTGTTATTTTCTCACCTTTATGGATGATTATAGCAAAAAAAATTAGGTGTATTTTCTAAAAGAGAAGTCATAGGTATTTACTACCTAAAAATATTTAAAGCATTTATGGAGTAGGAGAGTGATCATTTCTTTAAGGTATTGAGTAGTGAAAGAGATGGAGAATATGTTAATCATGAGATATAAAATTATTTGAAGGAGAAAGGGATACGCCACCAATTAACAACTAGTTACACACCACAACAAAATGGGATAACTGAGAGGTTAAATATAACCATTATAAGATTGGCTAGGAATATATTGAAGGATAGGTAAGTGTCGAATCAGCTTTAGGAAGAAACTTTCTCATGCATTTACTGAATAGAGTGACATCAAAAAGAACTCCATCTCAAATCCCTTTTGAAATTTGGAGTGTCCATAAGCCTAAGGTGGATCACTTGAGAGTATTTTGGAGTATCTCTTACGTTCATATACCTGATCAAAAAAGAAGGAAGTTGGATGAAAAATTTGAGAAGTGTGTGTTTGTATGATACAGCGAAAGGTCCAAGCATATAAACTATATAATCCTACAACAAAGAAAATTGTAGTGAGTACGGATGTGAGATTTGAGAAGAACTTAGCTTGGGATTGGCTTGAAAAAGACAACAAGTAGGATGTCAGAGTTGTGCGAAATTTAGAAAAAATTGTTGATGATGTAGAGCAACAAACACCACCACACACTATAGTTAGATTAGGAGAAACATCTAGTAATGGTATGGAAAAGATGAAGACAAGAAGCTGTAGGAGATATATGACACAAAAAATTATAATGAGGAGTTGTCTCAACTTTCTTTATATGTAGATAATGAGTCTTTACCTTTAGTGAGGCAGTTATAAATAAGAATTGGATGGATGCCATGAAATAGGAGATTGGTGCTACCAAGAAAATGACACATGGAGTTTGGCCTCCCTTCCTAAAGGTCAAAAGTCTATTGGTGTCAAGTGGGTATACAAAGTGAAAAATGATGTTGATGGAGGTGTAAATAAATTCAAGGCTAGACTTGTAGTTAAAGGGTACAAGCTAAAGATTATGAAGAGGTATTTACCCCAGTTGCTAGATTTGATGTAGTCAGAATAATTTTTTCTATTGTAGCTATGAATAGATAGCAAATTCATTAAATAGATGTATAGTCAGTTTTGAATGAATAAGTATATGTAGATCAGTCTGAAGGTTTTTTTATGAATGTAAAAGAGCATATGGTGCATCGCTTAAAAAAAGTTTTGTATGGCTTAAAGCAAGCCCCGAGGTCTTGGAATTTATGCATTGATAGGCATTTTGGAGAAGGGTTCACTAAATGCCCTTATGAGCATGGTGTGTATATGAAGATAAACTAAAATGGAAACAGATTGATTATATGCTTATATATAGATGATTTGCTTATAATAGGTGATGATGAGTGGATGATTGCAGACTTTAAATCCGTTATGTTCAAAGAGATTAGATATGACAGATGTTGGCCTCATATCATTATTTTTTGGTATAAAAGTGCATTATAAAGATGATGGCATTTGGATATGTCAAAACAGGTATGCCAAAGAGTTGCTTGAAATGTTTAGAATAAATCATTGCAATAGTGTGTCAACACCAATACAAATTGGAGTTCATTTCATAAAAGAAGGAGAAGTAAAATTAGTTTATCTTAGATTGTACAAAAGTTTGATTAGGAGCCTCAGATACTTGATAGTGACAAGACCTCACATTATGTATAGTGTGGGAATCTTAAGCAGACTTATGGAGAATTTGAGGGAGTCTCATTGGCTTGCAGCGAAGAGGATTCTTAGATATATTAGTGGAACAGGTGATTTTTGCCTTCATTATCAGTGCAATAGAGACATGAGGTTACTTGGATATTGTGATAGTGATTGGGCAAATGATCATGAGAAAAGAAAGAGCACATGTGGATATATATTTTATGTTGGTAATACAGCCTTCACTTGGAGCACAAAGAAGCAAAAAGTTGTAACCTTATCTATATTTGAGGAAGAGTACATAATAGTGGCGGTGTGAATTTTGAAGCAATGTGATTAAAGAATTTGTTGAAAGAATTTTATGGAGAGATTGATGAAGCTACAATAATTTATATGGACAATAAGTCGGCAATCATGTTGGCAAAAAATCCATTATAACATGGCAGGAGTAAGTACAATGATGAGTGTTATCATTTTATCAGAGATGCAGTAAAGATGGGTGACATTAGCATGGAGCACTATAGTACAGAGGATCAGGTAGCTGATTTGTTTATCAAAGCATTGCCGACACTAAGGTTCATAAAGCTATTGAAGATGCTTGGGATAAATAAAGTCTTGGTTTTAGGGGGAGATTATTAGATTTTTCAAACCAAGCAATGCGTAATTTAGTTTTATTATTATTATTATTTTTAATTTCATATGGTTTTAAACTGCTTTCTCTATTTTTCTTTATTTCTGTGTGGGATATGAACATATATGTGACTGAAGTTTTTTTTACTTCTGTAAATAAGCAAAGTAGGAATCCTTCTACTTCTACCATTTTTTGCTTGAGTTTTCTTCTTCCAATTTTACTCTATTTTTATTGCTTCTATAAATCTTCCTAGTGACTCAAAATCAATACAATCAGTTGATTTCTTCACATGACCATCCCTTCAATTTTTGCTTGAGACTCCAAAGGACAAGACAACAATTTTGGGGTTTTTCAAGCGACAAGAGTGGCTGCTTCCATTCACAAAAGAGTTTTAATAATCTCGTAAATAGAAGCCGAAACAAAGCCATTGTTCTTATCCTTTGGAGTCCCATGTAGAAAATGAAGGGCTCTTCATGAGAAGCAATCGACTGACTACGACTACGTCGATTTTGAGTAGCTAGGAAGATGGGAAGCTCACTCCATTGTTTGGATGTCAACGCCAGCTTCGTTATATGGAATTGCAAAGGAGAAAAAATGACGAGTTGCGACCAAATCAAAACCATCACTTAGAGCCAACAAAGGGTCCATTCGATTGCCTTCGTTCCTTTAAATAGAAGAGGTGGAGGATTAGGGAGGGCTTGATCGGGAGAGAAAGTCATGCGGGGGCGGGGGGGGGAGATGAGAACAAATACTAATTAAAAATTACATTTTAAAAATTAATTAAGTGAATAGCTAAGCTTAAAATGTAGTTTAAAAATGGCCACATTCGCTCATTCAATGGGCAATGGCTATTTTTTTGACCTCGTCAATGCCAGGTAGATTGCCAAATAGGTTGAGGTGAGGAAGAAGACCAAAGTTGTCTGTTCATCATCGGGCGACTTGCTTCTGATCAATTTTGTTTTAAAATCTAACATATCCAGACTTTCCCTTTCCTCCTCCGATCCCCATTTTCGCTATAATGCTCCTTCGGTCGCCCAAGAGACACAGGAAGCTCATGTGAGTTTTTTTTTTTTTTTTTTTTTTACATAAATTTTTGTTTAGCGAAATCATGAACATTATATTTTTTTAGGAAGATCTCTCACATTGACTTGATCTAAAAAAGTTTTAAAAAAAAAAAATTTAGTGATTTTGAGTTAAATATATGAAATTATTTTGCATAGATGATTTGTTGGTGGAATGATTTAGGTGTGTATTAAAATGTTTATAATGAGTTATTAGGAGGATATGTAAGATTTTATTGGTTTAGAACAGTTAAGAATAAATTTACCTATAATAATTTATGTTAAATAAACTTCTGTCCATGATTTAAGTTAGTAGTTTATTAAGGTTATTTTTTAAAAAATGTTTATTACAAATTTCTTAATTGTAGATTTTATGAAATTATGTCTTTATGTTATCTAGTAAGTGTAGACTTTTATTTAAGGTCATAATTTGAAATGTCTCCAAAACTTAGGTTTTTGAAATGAGTGGATGACCACCATCTTTTATAATCCTTAATGATGGGCAATTATCTCAAGATAATAAATTTTCCCCAGCATATATTGTTTATATCCCATCCTTTGCAAGTTCCAACTAAGTCAAATATACAACAACTTAAGGCAAGGGTTCTTAGAGCACTAAAGTATGATACGTCAAGGTTCACAGTCAACATTGTAGGTTGTTTTCTGGTTGGCAATGAATGCATTGCTTCGCCAGTTGAGAATGATAAAAGCATGTGAAGTTATGTTATCCCTAGTTTTCAGAGAAGTTATTATTCTTTATGTGTATGTTGAGTTGATTCTTGTTGCTACTAATTATGATGAAATAATGAAATAGTTTCATCATCAATTCGTGATTTTGTCACTCTTGGTCTTGGTGGTCAGATCAAAGAGGGTTTTTGTAGCCAAGTTCCTATGCAAGAAATAAACATTCGGTAACTTCATGGTGATTTATAATTAAATGTTGTTGGTGTTGATATATGTTGAAAAAGCTGATGTAGTTGGTCCTTCTATGCATCCACAATTTGCTTATTATTCAGGGGCTAATCAATCTGGAGCTTATGATCTTGTTGTTGATGAAGGGTATAAGACAATGAGTAGTGGTTCTAGCGAGGAAGGTTCTGAAAATTTGGATGTTATAGAAGATGATCCAAATGGTGAAATTATACTTAAGTTTAATGACATTCATGAAGTTATTCGTGAATACTGCATAAGGACACTTGATGCAAATGTAGAAATGGTTGCCAACAATGATTACAAAAAAACTTTTAGGAGTAGTTGTTAGTGGAATGCGGACAATACTTCTGGCAATGATAATGTGTTTAGTCTATCAAATGAGAAGTACTTTATCCCAAGTGAAGTGCTTGAAGGTATGTGTTATAGAAGGAAATCTAATCTTAAGCTCGTCATACAAGGGAGGTCAATCATGAAAAAATGTTTAGTTTGTTGTTGTTGTTTCAAATAAAAAAAAATTCACAGTAGCTTGCCTACAACATGATAATTATGATACGCCTTGTCCTTGTCGTTTGCATGCAAGGTTGAACAAGTACCTAAGCGGTGTATAGAAAATTTCCTCAATTAGGCTACAATATATATGTAGTAATCTTATTCTTGTGGTTGGCCATAAGCAGTGTAACTCACAATTCATTATCTTTTTCTTACTATCTTTCGTAAGAAAGCAGATGGACATTAAACCAAGAAAGATTATAGGGAGAACTAAAGCAAAATTTAACATGAAAGTGTCTTATATGAAAGCCTAGATTCAAGAAGGAAGCAATTAAAATTGTATTTGGCAGTTGGGTGGAGTCATATAGAACAGTTAATTTGTTCATGGAAGTAGTCATTGCAATAATGTGTGGTTATTTTTATAAGATCCAATCCTCTGATTCACATGGGTTTCATGATATGTTTTGGGCTTTCAGATCATGTATAAATTGGTTGGAGATTTTGTCAGCCTGTGCTCAACCTTGACGAGACATTCTTATTAGGTAAATATAGGTGAACGTTGCTATTGCAGTTGGTTTGGATGATAATAACAACCTTCTCCCATTAGCATTTGCTATAGTTTAGTCACAATGTAATGAATCATGGATATGGTTTCTTACCACCCTTAATGATCTATTCCCATCTATTTGGACCAGATTAAATCTTTGAATCATCATAGATCGGCATGCCAATCTGATGTACGGATGTAGAGAAATATTCCCCAATGTCGTACACCGCTATTGTTTGAGGCACTTATGTGACAATTTCAAGAAATTTGTTTAACAAATGGAGGTTTCAGATGTCAACTTTGTCTGTCATAAGATGTATGTTGCTAGTAACAAAGATGATCTGAACTTATTCAACCAATACATGGTTGATATCATTAATATAAAACATGAATTAATCAATGGTAACTTGATAGGGATGTGAATAAGTTGGCCTTGATGCATGATGGTGGGCACAAGTATGGAGTGATAACTACTAATGCTTCTGAGTCCTTCAATGGAACACTAAAAAGAGCATGGGGTCTCCCAATTTAGGCATTAGTTTCATCGATTTATTATAATATTGTGGGGATGTTCATTCGACTAAATGACATCAGGAGTATTGGTGAACATGAATATAAGAGTATCTTGGCCCCCTTGATGCAAGCTAAAATACAGAAATTGGAAATAAAAGTTAGGAGACCAGCTGAACCAATCAGAATTAGTATGCACAAATTTAAGGTATTTGATATGTTATCAATATCCTATAGGGTTGACCTAGGGCCTGATAGTAGTTGTGTATGCACTTGTGGCAAAACAATTATTTACCAAACACCTTGTCCACATGTGATTGCTTGTGTTGCCACACCTAGGCAAAGTCATATGCAATATGTGTAAGAGTACTACACTTTACAAAACTTAAGACTAACATACTCATATCAATTTCATGTAATTCCTAATAGAGAACATTAGGTTTGTCATGATCCTGTGTTTGGATTGTACGCTCTACAACCACATAACTATAAGAGGCGATTTGGCAGACCACGAACACGTCATTGCTAAAACACAATGGATGAAAGTAGGTGCTAGAGCGGGAGACTTTGAAGTGCTTGCCATGTCAGTAGTCATAATAGAAACACTTGTCCCACTAGGTAGTGCTTAAGTAACCTTAAATAAAATATTAAAAAAAGAATAATTTTCATATCTATTTTTTGTCATTAAGTACCTCAAAATCTTATTGTAATAAATAATCATAGCCCTTACACTTTATAATTTATGTAAAGCTTTGCAAATCATGTTGTTAACTCTTTATTTAGATTACATGTTCTCATCAAATGCTTCATATTTTTCCTATATAGCACTCATGGAAGGCACTAAAGATAAGTCCCGTAGACGTCAATCTCAGTGTCTACAACAAGAAGTAAAAGAAGAACAATTAGCCCCCCTAGTGCATATCCACCCCAGCATTACATCATTACATGGCACATATAGAGCTTCACACCCAAATGAGGTAAATATAATATTCAACTCAATGTGAAGTTATTTTTAAATTGCTTACATTAACTTTTACCATTTTGATTTATAGACAACAATTCTAGAAACTGCATCACATTTTCTTATAGTGCATGAATGGCCGATAAAATTCCCTCATTTTATGGCTACATTGTAAGTGTTGGGCTTGAATTGTGTCAGCCAACTCTGATATATCAGGATGGATCATAACATGCTTACTGCTTTGGTTGAGCTTTGGTCACCTATGACTAACACATTCCACTTCCCAATTGGTGAGATGTCGATTACTTTGTAGGATGTTGCTCTTATCTTGTGTGTTCAGATTGACAACCCTACTTTGTAGGTTACAATGTTGATGGTCCGAGAAGACGTTGGATGAGCTAGCCAGATTATTGTGATGATCTACTCAGTTGCCACCCTGAGCCTGAGGAAGTTTAATATGACCTCACTAACCATCGGATCAGCTATAAATTCAAGATGGGTCAAGCCAATGTACACACGTGTCTACCACTTTGATGGCTTCGATGGACTTTTAGGCGTGACTCATATATTGGTTTGGGTGAGATTGACTTTTGGATGCACATCAGAGCATATATTTTGTTCTTGCTGGGATGGTACCTTCTTCTTGATACCTCCAGATCTGAGAGACACTTGAGGTATCTACCTTTGCTTGAAGATTTGGGCTTGTTTAATACATACTCACTTGGTGGAGCAATTATAGCACACTTGTATAGAGAGCTTTCTCTTGATACTAAGCCCAGTAGGACTAATATTGTCGGGTGCATACACTTACTTTAAATTTAGTTTTGGAGCACATTCACGTGGGCCGACCGACTATCTATGTTCCATAACATAGTGCTCTTGAAGACCGCCTTAGTCTTGGATACATGTAAAAAAGTATAATAAAATTTGTTAAATATCTTCTTTCTTTATAATTTCCATTAATGATCTTCATGTGTTTACTCATAGATGTAATGAGGCTGGAGTGAGATAGCTCCTCTTAGCTACCATCAGTACTTATAGAGATGAGTTAGATGGTCTTTTGGATATTCAGGTACATATAATTAAGCATTTCTTCCTTCACTACTTTCAAAAAATTGAGAACCTCAAGTACTAATATAGAACTCCTAATTTTGATAGGTTATTTGGGAGCTATACACTGCAGATATTCGTGCACAACTTGCAGATAAATGCTTATTAGGAGAGCATATTTGGATGACACGTGTTCCTTTGATTAGCTGGATGAGATTAGAGTGGCACTTGCTTCATAGATTGATAAAACAAGTTGGATATGCCCCTTCGGTTGATATGCAACCAATGGATCATAGTTTCATTTGTACTGATGGATGAGGGAAGGCTGACACCGATTTGATGGTATACTATCATACTTTCATCAGCATGTTGGAGGACAAATGCTCATATATTATGCAAGGTTTAGCTGCAGGCCTGGATAGGGAGCGACTCATTCATCATTACTTTCAATGGTTTTGTTCCTGAGCAACATTGTACATGTTGAAACCCCCTATCGAGCCTCCTAAGACATACTACCCTTATGTACCCTTGAAATGTTATCTGGTTAGTCTTATAAACCTTAATTTTTATATTACTATATATGTAAACTTAATTACCGCACATCCCTAACCAACAAACTTTATATAAAATTTAATTACTTTCTCAAGTCAGAGAGCACCTTGTAGCCATATTTTGGTAGAGATGATTTCGGAGTGATCCAACCAATTGTCAATCAAATGGAAGAGTTGATTAGGGATATGCAAAGACATTTACATATTGTATATGATCGTTATACATAAGATGCACAAATTGACAACACCTATTCAGTGCCACTCCATTATTTGTGCACCCACATAGCATGGTTGCGGGGCCATTATCTTATGAAGAGCAGGTCCATCTTAGGATTTCTTCAGTCAGCCGACACCGCAAGAGATTTCATCATGGTTCGCATATGAGTACATTCAAATGACCATACCGTCTGTACTTGAGGAGGCAGTTGCACATCATGCAGAGCTGCATGAGTTGAGGGATAAACCTCTTAGACTGGCGCATCACTATACACCCGATACAGATGTCATACCACACAGGACGAAGAACAAACGTTAGACTACATTGTCATTATCTTTGTTATCCTATGCCTTCATTGTGATATTATATGTTCTTTTAATTAAGAGGACCATGTACTAATATTTTCCATAATTCTCTTACCCATTAATAATTTCTTTTCAGCATATTTTCTGGGATATGTCATGTAAAAGGAAAATCTAAATTACAGAAACTACAGTGCTCATATCTAGCATAAAATCTATCTCCATTCTCTTAAAAAAGTCAGCTTCATAAATCTAAAGAGGAACTCAGTAACATATGTTGATAATTTGGGTAAGAAAATAAAAAGTCCTCTCACAAATTATTAATACAATACTCATCCTCATAATGTACATGTTAAAGAAAACACTAATCCTTACAGATAATATAAAGGTGATTACACTATTAATGCTCCTGCAGTAGCTTCCTCATGCGTGTCTGCAGTTTACTTTGTGTAGGAAAACAAACAAACTAAAACTGAAACTCGTACTATAAATATTGCCAATCAACAAGGTTTAAAAAATTTCTTCGCTTATCTCCATGTAGAAACTTCTTCATTCTTTGCTTATATAAGTCTAAAACAAAAGCTTCCTTAGCTGGATCCTAAGGTTGATAAAGAATGACATTATCTACATCATAATGTGTCCTCTCAGAAATATTCAAACTGCCACCTTCCCTCTCACAGCATACCTCATGAATACTCATTTGAAGAAAGTGAGAACTAATAAAATGGCGATCTTTCTCAAAAAAATTATTTTCCACATATCTCCAACCTTTGATATTTAGGAAATTTCCAATTTTGTTTCCCTCTACGTTCATTGCCTTTGCAAGTAAATACCAAAGTACGCAATCCCTATCTTATGTTCATACATATATGCAACATTTGAATATCTCATTTGCCCAAGCATGTTGCTCATGGGACTGCCAAAACAACTTGACATACACCCATACATTCGTCTGTTGATGATAGACACCAACTCTTTCATCAATATACCTCGAGACTTCTCATTATTTGGAAAATGCGATAGAACATAAGGTCAAGTAAGGCTTACTGCTACTTTAAAAAAAAAATAGCTACTAGAAGAAACTACACTCAACATTCACTTTCAAATGCTACAACAACCCCGTTAAATAGCTGATGTTCATATATATGCAATTCACTTCAAAATTTTCAGTATCCAATGATGCTTTCCCTAAGCACGATAACCCTTGATTATCGCACTACAGCACCGCACGAATGCCAATGTGCTAGGAAGTTAAGGCTTCGTTTGTTTTTTTTGTGCTTTTGTAAAACACAGTTTTAAAAAACATTAGTTCAGAAAATGGAGTTTTCTAACGGAGAAGCACATTTAAAAAGCATTCTTAAAACTGCAGAAAAATGAGAAAAAGGAGTTATTGGAAACTTGATTTGACGAACCAAACAACACAAAAAAAAAATTCCTCCGTCATAGGAAAAGGAGAAGGCAAAAAAACGCTCAAACAAACAAAGCCTAAGTTGTTTTGACAACCAATTGGTGATGCGTTACTATTTAAAAAATAAAAAATATTCTCCTCTTTATAGAAGCATAAATACAAATACAGAAACATCACTATCAAGTCAATCTAATAGCTGTGTAATAATATAAATAATATAAATTTTATTTTTTTAATTTGCTAAATTATCAACACAACTCACTGTGTAAATTATCAACACTACTCTATCAAACATGCATGTTATTCAAAATACCTTGTATAAATATAATTTAGAAGCATACATACTCACTGCATTATATTATGACCCACGGATATTATCTAAAAAATTTAAACGAATAGAAGATGATAGAACATGTGCCATAGACAAAACATTCCAAGAGAGAGAGATATTTATAATATTTTATTTTAAAATAAATCTATGTTTTTAGTGGCTCTTTCAATATATTAGAAACAATTCTGGCAAATGAAATCTTAAAACCGTTCGACTGTATGTTTCCATCTTATTAATTTGAACATCCATACCGAGTCCTGACATAAGAATTCTTACGGCAAGGAGTTCATAACAAAGTATCTGGGGATGTTTCTAACTACAAGCTTGTACTATATCTGATACACAGGCATTTAATGGTGGTAATCTCTGCCATTACAAGTCCAACAATTCAACCTTCGAAACTACCACCGCCACAGAATGTGCCCATCCACGTGAAACTATACAATACCCATAATTTTAAATTTTAGAATTTGAAAACTTGGTCATTATCATAGATTATTTTTCAATGCCAACTGCGGACAAATTGATTGTTGCATCTCAGATTTGCGTTTGAGACATCATCAGATTAAAATGACAAATGAGAATTGATAAATCATCAAAAAATGATCTTGATCGAACACGAATCTCGAGGCAAAATCAAGTTGGAAACTTCTAAAATTAACATTAGGACCATCTGAACTCCGATTTCAGCAAACTTACAATCAAACTGAGCGTCTCGGAATTACGAACCCAGCGATACCAAAATCGACTCAATCCGAGCCCAAATGAGTTCAAATCAAGGACTTGAAGCACTGTTTGGAAGGTTCAAACCACAATTTGGATTACCAAATGGTTCTCAAACATGACATGCTTCTAGTCGAATCGAGCGACTCGACGAGACGAATCCAGCGAGCCCAAGATCACTGAATTCTGAACTCACTAAGACATTCAATGTCTAGTAAACGGTCTATGATCAAGGGAATCAATATCGGCCGTCCATCCAAACCACTCCAACTTACCACTGATATTTCATCTATTTACAAATCATGCCTCTAGAAAATTTATAAATAGAGTCCCCCTTTCTCATGAAAGCAACACCCCAAGCAAGAAATCATAAGAGAGATCAGAGATTGCTCTTACCACCTCACTCCTCGACCATCGCACGGACTTACGCCGAACCACCATTTAACGCTTAAGTTTTACCTGACCACCACCGTACGCCGGAGTTCTTCCGGACCACTGCCTGACGCCAAAGTTCTGCTAGGACCACATCTGGTGCGAGACTTCTGTCAGGGCCACCGCCTAATGTCGGACTTCCGCCGGACCACCGTCCAACGCCAAAGTTTTGTCGGACCACCGCCTGACGCCAGAGTTCCACACGACCACCGCCTAACGCTGGAGTTCAGCCAAACCATAGTCGAACCACCGACTGAGGCCCAAATTTTCGCCGAACCACCGACACAAGTTGGAGTTCCACCAAATCACTGAACAACGCCCAGACTACCTTTGAACCACTGTCATACAACTATAGTCTTTCTGACCCCTGTCTCCTGCTAACTTTAGTCCTTCTAACCTCCATCGCCTACTACGGTCCTTCTGACCTCCATCGCCATACAATAGTCTTTCTGACCCATATCTCTTACCGACTACGGTCCTTCTGACCTCTGTCGCCTACTACGATCCTTCTGACCTCCATCGCCAAATAACGATCTTTCTGACCCCTATCTCTTGCCGACTATGGTCCTTCTGACCTCCATCATCTACTATAGTCCTTCTGACCTCCATCGTCAAATAACAGACTTTCTGACCCCTATCTCTTATCGAGTACGATCCTTCCGACCTCCGTCGCCTACTACGGTCCTTTTGACCTCCATCGCCAGACAACGATCTTTCTAACCACTGTCTCCCGCTAACTACGGTCCTTCTGACCTCCCTCGCTAGACAATGGTCTTTCTGACCACTGTCTCCCGCCGACTACGATCCTTCCAACCTTCATCGCCTGATAACAATCTTTCTGACCACTGTCGCCTGCCGACTACGGTCCTTCCAACGTCCCTCACCAGACAACAATCCTTCCTACCACCGTCACCAAACTACGGTATTTTCGATATATGTAGCCTACCGGTTATGGTTCTGCCGACTAAACAAACATTTCAATACTAATTCTTCCAATTTCCAACATGTAATATGATGCACATTTGCTACATCAACCCAAGGCCTTCCCCCCAAGGAAATGCTTCATTTGTAATCGATTGTAAATAATAGCGGATTCATTCAAACTAGACCAGGCCCCGTGATTTATCCCCATTTTCAAGGGTTTCCACGTAAAAACTTTGGTGTCTCTTATGAACGCTACACCCTCTCTTTTATCTGCTTGTGTGCTGAATCTTCGAGTACAAAGCTAAGATATTAAATTTTATATTTCTCTACCGCCGTGAATATTCCAGGACGCAACTATTTGGTGTCATCTATGAGAATATGATTCCCGACAAGGGGGCAATTTTTGCTCCAACCTTAAAATGTCATTCATGTCAACATCTTGGCATCAACTTTCGTTGCATCAATTTTAAGAAAATTAAAAATGGACTAAGGGGCAACTTTGACTGTAGCATTAATGGTCAAGAATATTCTTCCAATACTTCAAACATCTAAGACGATATCTAGGGAAATTATTTTCAGGAAGCTCCCAACGAATGCAAGGATACTTCCAATAAATCATAAGTCCTTAATTGGACTTCTACTCCTTTGGCAAGTCCTTAATCTCGACATCAAAAAGGCAGTAACGATCTTAAGATAGACCATCTTCACCTTCGATTCGAGATACACGCGGCGTTCGCCCCTTACCAATCAAGGCAAAATTGACCCCAAGGGGAGTCGATTCGACATATTCCATATATGTGAACGTCATCGAGCAGTGCTCTGACATACAACCTCAGATAGATCATACATCCTTGATGGATTCTCTTAACATATTCCATACAAGTGTCACCAAGCAGTGCTTTAAAACAAATCTAAGAACTCTTGAAGTACATGAGTTCTTAACCATGCCTTTTGGCTTGACCAATGTACAGGCGACGTTTCACAGCATGATGAATGGCATCCTCTGGCCATTCCTGCAGTGATTCGTTTTTTTGTATTTCTTGATGATATCATAATTTATAACACTTATTGAAGTTCAGAAGGATCAACTTCAAACAGATCTACCAACCTTATAACAATATGCCTTATTCATAAAACCAACAAAATGTGAATTCACTCAAAAGCAAATTGAATGTTTGGACCATGTGGTGTCACAACTAGTTGTAATTGTGGATCCAAAGAAGGTAGCCATTGTTCTATTAATTCCAAAATCTTTGAACAGCCGAGAAGATTTTTAGACTAATTTGATACACTAGTGTAAATTCATCCAATACGTCCATATTGTTGCACTATTGGCAACAGTATTAACAGCAGACAAATGGAGTTTGTCTCAGGAAGCAAAAGAATGAAGAAAATCCATGACTTCTTTATCGATTTTCACAATTGCCGATTTGTCACCACCATTTATAATTGAAATGGATGCTTCGGGTAAAGCTATTGGTGTTGAATTTATCCAACAAAATCACCCCGTCGCATACTTTAGCGGATGGTGACCATATCTGTTGGGCAACATTTCGGAGCTAATGCAAAAAAGCAAATCATACACCAGAACAATAACGATTTTTTTATCAAATTATTGTGCTTCGATTGCATAGTTGAATATAATCTGGGCACATCCAATTAAGTATCCCATGCTCTATTCTGAAAAGGTAATATTACCGCCGGTGTTATTATTAAACCGCCGGTGAATACCGGCGGCTTACCGACGGTCACCGGCGGTTCTACGATGGACGCACGACGGTTTAAACCGTCGGTAATACCGACGGCTATAACCGCCGTCAACCGCCGGTAAGTAACCGGCAGTCTAACGGCGCCGTCCGGCGGTCTAATGAACCAGACGACGCCAGGTTTAACCGCCGGAACACCGCCGGTGCTCTGACTGGCGGTTTTCCGGCGGTTACATTACCGGCGGCCAAACCGCCGAAAGACCGACGGTTGAAATTCCGGTGATCACCGGCGGTATGGGCCGCCGGAAAACCGCCGCAAAAATAAACCGCCGCAAAAATAAACCGCCGGTAAAAGGCCGTCGGAATTTGTTTCCTACGCCGTTTTTACCGGCGGTCACTGAACCGCCGTTAGACCGCCGGTAATTTGTCAAACCGCCGGTAATTTTACACTAACCGCCGGAAAAAACCGCCGGTTTTCACTGTTTTTCCTGTAGTGAATACACTAATGACATATAAAAGATATAACAAAGCTTTGGTAGATAAAATAAAAACAAAATTTCAAACATTGCTAAACTTGCAATAGCTTTTACATAGTATTCATAACTAGTTTGATAAGTTTGCTTTTTACCATATTCTTTTTTTTTTTTTTTTTTTGCAACATTTAGGCCAATTAAGACAAATTCGCACACACATCACATATGCTAGACTTGAACCAAAAACCGCTTAGTCAATAGCCAAAACTTCCAACCAACAAATCAAAATGAGCTGCGTACCATATTCTTGATGGCTTAATTTTTTAAAAGATAGAATAGTTATATCGTAAAATTCAACATTGCAAATTCCATTATAAAGAAACTTCACAGTTGTCCAATATGTGGTCACTGTGCAATAAAGAGAACAAGGAGCGCTTTATGGCTCAAATCTATTGGCCAAAGATTGAATATTGTCCGACTTGCCAACAAGCGAAATATGACAGCCAGTGACTAGCAAGAATATTACAACCATTGACAATTCCAATGATTACATGGGAAGATATTAGCCATGGACTTCATTATGAGATTACTAAAAATTCAGGAAAAGCTTATAATTTTGGAGAGTTCGGAACGTATTGCGGATTTAGATGATGCCAACAATTAGGAGCGGCATGACTTTTCTTTATATAAATTTGACAAATAATGGACACATTGGTAGCAGATCGATTGTTAGTATTAAAATCGTGAGACACACGGCCTCTGTTCCTACGTCCACAACTCCTCTTGCAGAAAAGAGCCATGGTGGAATCGACAGCAGAGGAAAGACGGGCCGCGTCGGAGGCAAGATTTATTTCCTCACTGAGGAGAAGAGCATAGAGATTATCAAGGCTAATAGAAGTTAACATGGTTCTAATAGCCATTTTGAAAGATTGATATAATGGAGGAAGACCGTTGAGAATGTACAAAATTATATCTTCTGTATCAACTTTCGAACCGGCTGAGGCAATTTGATCCACTAAAGATTTTATTTCAACAAGATATTGTGTCATTGTAGAGTTCTTGAGAGAGATGTGATGCAATTCGTTCTTTAGTTGGATAACTTTAGAATTATTAGTAGACTGAAAATAAGTTTCAAGAGTAATCCAAATATCGGAGGTAAATTCAAGATTGATAATGTAGGGAAGCACGAGAGAGGAAATAGTAGAGCAAAGTGCCGCGGCCAGATTTTGGTCTGTGAGAATCCGTTGGGAATAGATTGGATTAAGAATAGAATAAACCATCGGATTGATCCAGAACACGAGCAAGTTTAGAGTGATTAGGATCAAGAAAAGAATCAAACCCATTTGCACGAAAAACTTTAGTGATCTCCGATCTCCATATATAGTCATTGTCGGAGGTGAGTTGATTTTGAACAATGGTTTTGAGATTTGAAACCACAAATTTCAAGGTCGAAGGCAGAACCGGCGTTTCACTATTCATGGAATCACTGCGTTCGTCGATTTGATAAGAAGCCAAGTTCGCCATTGCTCCAAGCTTGATCATGCCCGCTCTAATACAATGTAGAGTGAGCAGATCTTGAAACCAAGAAGAGAAACAGGAAAATACAGAGGAAGAGGAAGTAAATTCAATTTCCTTGGATGAATATTACAGAGGAATACCGCCCATATATATAGATATGGTTTGGTGTAAAATATACAACTAGCCAATAGGTGTATGCCACCTCATTATCACTTTACATTTCTTATATTATATTTATCTACTAACAAAATCGTAGTAGTTTATTTCATGCAGAATCAGATGGATATACCTACTACATAGTTAAACACCTTGAGCTGAAATTTCATGCTATAAATCCATACCATGTCTTCCGGTATGACACATTTTTGCATTGTGTCAAAAGAAAAATAGGCCTTATGGCCTATAAACTAGAACCACCTAACAAAGCCAAGATTCACCATGTATTCCATGTGCCCAGGATGAAGTTATTTCGGTACGATGCTTACCACTAGTGCGACCAGCCAAAATACTTCAACAACCAAAGATGATACAAGGCAATAAAATGCTTATACATGTTATAGTACAATGGGGCAGATTGCTGGAGGAAAATGCATCTTGGGCCCTATCAAAAGAATTATAGCAATCTTACCTAGTCTTCAACCTTGCGGAATAGGTTGATCTCGATGATGGGTAATGATGTGATACGATCATTAGCCATCAAAAGAAGGCATAAAAGAAGACAAACAACAAAATGAATGAAAGACTTCCAAACAGCAAAGATAGTTTCAGCAATGAGTCAATACTACAGAAAAATATTTCAGCAATTTTATTAGTTAGATCACAGTTGTAGTTTTTTTTTTAATAACTAATCTATTAGCGAGTTGTGGTCAAGATTTTGAAAATTGGATCAAACATTTAACAAGAAGAATAAGAGCTTCAAAGTTCAAAATTTCAACCGAGTTAAATGAGGTAACTTAATAAATAATTAACACAACCTAAATGATATATTAATGATGTAATAATGATATTTTCAATAATCTAATATATAATATTCTAAATCAATTTAGGTGATGATTCTTGAATAATTTGGGAACCCTTGGATTAACAATACTTCTTTGCTTGAGGAACTAGGTAGGAATGCCCATTCCCTAAACATTCCCATTTATTATGAACTTAGGCTTCGTTTGGGACGGCTTTCTTACTACTTAAAATAACTTTTTAGTATAAAAATTTTAATTTTTTACTAAAAAGCTTCTTTAAAAAACGGTAAGAAAGTCATCCCAAACAAAGCCTTAATCTTTTGTCATCAATAGTAATTGATGTGTGAAGGATAGTTTGAAGCAGCATAAGATGGTAATCCTTGTGCATGAAAAAATGGAAAGAGAACCGTCTTTAGTTTACTCCAACCACCATTTCCCGCTGCCATAAAACTTAATGCCTAACCATCCAATACACCTACTTCCATATGCTCACTGAAGCGTACAGAACTATCAACAAGCCATGCAAACGTAGCATTTTCTTTAAACTTGCCTTCTGCAGCAAGAATCTACTGTGTCATTATGTCATTAGTATACTCAACAAAGACCACGTAATTTACCATAACAGTGCATTTTGCTGGTTACTTTCTCCTTCAGTGAAAACGTTAAAAGGTGAAAAAAGATCTTAAGTTATGCATACACTGAACTAGAATAAGGTATATTAGAACATTCATAATGAACATTACTGGGAGTTTGTACAATTCTAGAGAGGAAGTTGTGTACGAGCTGAATGATTGATCAATTTTGATACCTCACCTGAGAGCTCAGGTGCAATTTCTTCGGTAGAATCCGTCGATGCCCTCGCCTACAAGCTCCTAGCGACGACCAAACTCATATAAAAATTCCTAAAGCCCTTAACAGCAAAGCGAGAAAATCACAAGGGTGCAAGTGGCAACGATGAGTCCAAGTAGTAGCAAGCCCAACTACGCGACAACGAGTCCAAGGGAAGAGTCCACATAATGCCCGACGAGATCCATTAACACCATTAATGGCATGGTAGATAGCATAAACAGTGAAGTTGAAGTGTGAAATATATAAATTCTAATGTTCTAAGTGCTATGTAACTCCCATTATTATTTATCAATAACTATGGTAATTTGTATTTCAGCCTTTGACAATGAAAATAATAATTAAATTTGCTGAAGAGTTATTGAGATCATTTTTCTTTTTATTTTTTATTTTAAATTTTCATTTTATTTTATTTATTCTTTACATGAAATAGAGCACGTTTTACATCTCAAAAAATTGTTATTTGTTTATTTATGCAGTGGTGACGAAGATCGCCAGTGGGATAGCGGCAATAGTCAGCAACAACCGGCAATGCCAATGGGAATGGCAGTCTATGGCAGCAATTGCGGCAGCCAGGGGGGGGGGGGGGGGGGGAGATGACAATTAATAGTAATAGTTATGTTAAAAACACTCAAAAAAACCTAAAAGTTATTTTGAGTTTTTTTTTTAAGTTAATTAATTAAAAAATGTTTATAAAACAAAAAACAAACAAAGTAATCCCAAATAGGCCTTAAATAACCCAAGCAAAGAACAAAAGAAAAAAAATAATACAAAAATTGTATCGCAAGTAATCAGCACAGAGGACTGAATTAAAACATTAAAAAAATGAATTATATCAATAAATGTTTGGAGATAAAAAAGAAGACAAACCGGAAGCATTCATAAAACATGAAATATATAAATTAAGCACATATATATATTCAGCAAAAAATGTAAAATATTAATGCATTTTAAATAACATATCACTAAAATTCAGAACTGCGAAACAAGAAAATAACTAGGAATGACAAAATAATAGCATAGCTCTGCGCTCACACAGAAGGAAAAAACTTGTTTAGGTTGAATGGCAAGGAATAGAACTCCTCACTTCTATTATCGGTCTTAAAGGATCGGAATTTATCCCACCAATGATAACCTCTGTCCTTCTTGATGGCACTGTGGTGCCGGTGAAGTGTGTTGTCCAGGAAGAATGCCACAACACCAGCAACGAATGGCTTTGATGAGAATATAACGTTGATAATATCATTGAACTGTAAAGAACAAATTTCCATTAGGATAAATACTAATCAGATATTGATTATAGGTAAAGTATCAAACAAAATATTTTTCTCATACCCATCTTGCACTTGTATGAACTGGACCATACCCAGCAACCGCAGTATACTCATTGAAGTACTGAGGTACTGATAAGCCCATAAAGAGAGAGAATCCTAAGATAAACTTGGTTCTGAATGAATTCAGATTGCAGAATTGTAAGAAGCTTAATCCGCAAGAACCTGTTTATGGGTCGAATGTATAAAGAGATCAAAAAACTATACTAAATTATAGTACAACTGGTCAACAATCATAAAAAGGTTGTTTTTGCACACTCCATTACATACCAACATAGGCGAAGAAAATGCAATATAGAGCTGCAAATATGGGCAATGGAATGGATGCAAAAACTGCTCCAAACTTGCCTGACATCAAGAAAGATATGGTTAAATATTAACAGAAAAATTTTATCCAGTCGCTGGTAGCTTCCAAACAAGTATTTGACTAAGCAAACAGCTCAAATAAATCATAGAGCTAACCATGTATTATCATTGAAATAATTCGCCTATCTCAACTATTTAGGAACAGCATTAGGAATCCTTTCTCCATTCATCCCTATTAAATGCTACATGTGATGTTAACCATGTTTTGTAAAATGATTCTTCACAGCTTCTAACCACGTTGGTATATCCTTTTTACCTCATAATACTTTCACATTCACATTTATCTATTGGTCTTTTTGGAACTTCACACCCTCGGATATATCATAAATACTGATGGCTAAATTTTTTTTATCTACAATAGGATTTGCTCGCATATTTCATTAAAATAATTATTTCTACATGTATTTAACATACACCCATCTAAACATTCTACTTCTATCATACTCAATATCAATGCAAAGCCTAATGCGCATATTCATATAAGGTAGTGAATATAATTGAAAGTTTATAAAACACCTTTAATTCCTAAATAAGGTAGTGAATATAATTGAAATTTTATAAAAACACATTTTTTTAATTCCTAAAAAACTCCCATAAATTATAATATTCCTACAACAATTCTATATTTTAATCATCCAGCTTTGCAAAAGTTATAACATTATATATATAACGTCAATTTTCAATGTGGTAGAGCCAAGCATTTAAAACCACATATATAGGAATAACTTGACTGTCTGATAATATTGATTAGATTATTAATTTGAAGCACATGAAATTAAAAACCATATTATTTGTAATGTAGAATGAATAATTGATTTGAGGTCAATCTAATAATAGCTTTGATGATGACACTCAAGTCCATACTTCTTCCTTATTGATGCCAAAGCAAAGGTAGAAAGGAATTCCTCAACTTGTATTCTCAAGTGTTAATGGGGAACTGTAGGCGAGAGGAGAAAGAAATTAAAAATCCCATGGAAATCATACCACCTTGAATTCCTCAACAATTGCGCTTTTCTTCGTAAGAGATAGATGAGCCAAAAGAAATATGAGAAAAGCAAGGAGAGAATGTGAAGTACCCAAGAGCACAGGAAAAGATCAAGACTAAAATCCAATCAAAGATAAAGGATACAAAATACGAAAGTGGAAGAATTAAATTTACTTACAATTGCTTCAATATTCTATACTTATTGTAACAGCCCAAACTCTTAACTATCGAGATATTGTCTTCTTTGACCTAAAGGCTTCACGGTTTTACCATGTTGGTATAACTTCCCAGGAGGTCACCCATCCCAGGATTTCTCTAGGATGAGGACGTTTCACAGTAGAGTTTCTTAATGGAATTCCAACCATTACACCAAAAGGCATCTCGATGTTTAAGAGTTTAGCTTCTTTTTACTCAAAAAAAATACAATATCCCCCATTTAAGTACCTGACATTCTTGTCAGTGTCCTTATCCAAAAATCATCCACCAGGAAGATAGGATTCTAAAGATAGCCCCTACAAGTTCAAATGGTGGCTCCCGCCATGTAGCACTTTATCCTATACATGGTTCAAGAGGTTTCCCCATAGCGTATCACTTTGTCTTATATGGCACTTAGTTCCCATCTTCCGACTGGTTTATTGCTCTAATATCATTTATAACAACTCAAACTCTTAACTATCGAGATATTGTCCGCTTTGGCCTAAGGGCCTCACGATTTTGTCATGTTGGTGTAACTCCCCAAAAGGTTACTCATCCCAAAATCTCTCCAAGATGAGCATACTTAACTCAAAGTTTCTTAATGAAATTTCAACCATTACATCAAAAGGCGTATTGATGTTTAGAGTTTAGCTTTTTTTTACTTAAGGGATTTCACACTATTTGATATCAAAGCAATACACCAATCGAAAGATGGAACTGTGTCATACAAGATAAATTGCTACGCCATGGGAGCCATCTCTAGAATCTTGTATGGGACAAAGTGCTATGTAGTGGAAGTCGCCACTTAAAACTTATAGGGGCCACCTATAGAATCCTATCTTCCTGGTGGGTGATTATAGGATAAAGATACTGACAAGGACGTCAATTACTTAAGTGGGGAGATTGTGAAATTCTTTAAATAAAAAAAAAAACTAAACTTTTAAACATCGATGGACCTTTTGATGTAATGGTTGAAATTTCATTAAGCATGCTTGTCCCGGAGACATCCTGGGATGGGTAACATCCTAGGAAGTTACACCAATAGGAAAAAACCATGAGGCCGTTACGTCAAAGCGGACAATATATTGATAGTTAAGGGTTTGGATTGTAACACTTATAACCATCACCTGCTTATATAGCTTTAAGTATTTAAAAACCTCATCACTTGAAAAGAGTCATAGTTCTTAAGATCCTCATAATGAGTGTCAATATACTCAATTTGGTTCAATTGTGCTAATGATGAGGACATGGTAAGGACAGTAGTGTGAATCATGCTTTCATTTATTGTGTATGTGAGCTAAACAAGGCAGAAACGTATTCTTTTGTATTGATCTAAGCAACTGTGGGTGATTTGAGGCTCAAGGAGATTGTTGGGACTAAGACCCATACAAAGGGAGATGATAAAACGCAATCACATGTCCATAAGCTAATGAGCAAATAAAAAATAAAATCAATGTATCAAACTTGACGATCGACATCATAATCCTCATTAGCATTCCAAAACTCAAAGCAAAAGAAAACTTGATCAAGCTTAGTTAGCGTTCCTTGATGGTTTTCTGGCATGTATTAGAATTCAAAACCACTCCACTTTCCAACAAGCATTAACTGCCCATTACCTCATCATGCAAGCAACATGTGATAAAAATCAAGGCCACTAACCTTCCATAAATACTTGGTCAGCCACTCCATGGATGATTGAAATCACATTGAACCACTCACCTTTATTATTTTGTTTTGATCCACCACCTCTTCAAATATTGTTATATATTTTTATTTTTATTTTGTTCTATTTAAACACAATCCATGTACCTTTGATTAATCAAAGAATTAATGAATGAGGTATGGTTTTGCTTGGTTGCAATTATGGTGATTGCTCGGTCATTCCACCTTAGAGAACTTTAATAAGTTTTTCGTTTGCATTTGTTGGTTATCGGTCAAGAGATGCATAAACATCATAAGAATAATGATAATAATTACATACATTCATATTAATATGCATTAACATTATTTAAAATGACTATGAGACCAGTAATTATTAAAATGATAGTGATGAGGACATCCCACCATGGAGAGTTTACCAGAGACATGGTCGACGATCTATGGCCACAATTGCACCGCTTTACTTTTGAGTTATTATTTGTATTAGTTTTACTATTATGATTGTATTGAGTTTGTTATTACATATGTTTTATTTGTACCCTCACTTGAATGAGTAGTCCTATGTGAGCCCCTAAGGGCATGCTGGTCTTTTGTTTTTCTTCATTGTATGTTGGCTATTTAAAGCCACCCCTTCATCTTTTGGGGTTATTGATGATTAAGAAGAAAATTTTCCTACACCTTGTTTGTGAGTTGTGAGAGTTCTTGGGAGAGCTTGCTTGAAGTTCCTAGGTGAGGGCGGCGTAGTACCCACCAACTGCAAGAAGCGTCTAGGTTCGTGGTCCTCTTTCCGTCAATCCTTTCCCCTCTCTCCTCCTTAAACCGTCAGTCATCCTTCCCCTTCTCCCTCTCTCGGCCGAACCCCCACCACCATCACAACTCCGACCAGCCACCCCTCTTCCCCCTTCAAGCCGCCGGCCACAAGGCCCATCCCCTCCTCCACAAACCGGCAGCTCCAAGGTTCCTCCCCTCCTCCAAACCACCAGTACAAGCCCCAAAGCCCTCTCAAACCGCCAGTTCCAAACCTTAATCCTATCCCTAGCCACTGACCTCATCCTCCTCCCCTTTGCCTCCAAAATTCAAATCCCCATTTAACACTTTCTATTTATTAAATATCTTAAACTAGAAAAGTTATTAATTTCAAATTCCAATCTATTTTGAATTTGAAAGTTTTTCCTAAAATAAGATGGCTTATTTTAGGAAACTTCCAAAATTACATCAATTTAATTTAATCAGAAATTTGTCATAATATCCCCTTCCCTAATTAAACATCCCTTTTTGGCAACCTTTTTATTCCCTTCCCCATCTCCTCCCTGCCCCTCTACCCATTGGCCTACCCTCTCTCCTCCCTTCCTTTTTTGATTGTATCTCCTTTATTACCTCCCAATTATTTCCCTTGCCAAGTAAGAGATATTTTCTATTTCCCATAGCCGACCACATCAAGCCCTTGCCGCCAAGATCCACTCACAGCTGCTGTCCAGATTTCTGGACAAGGAGATTGCTGTCCAGAATTTTTTCGGATCATAATTGCTGTCCAGGACTCCCAAGACCAGCAAGATTGCTGTCCAGAACAACTCCTTGCTGTCCAGTAGAAGATCAAGTGCTGTCCCAAAATTTCTACATCTTCTCCTTGCTGTCCTGCCATCGGAAACTTCACCAGTTGCTGTCCAGAAGTTCCAGAACTTTGCAATTAGTGGCTCCTTCATGTATGGCTAACCCAGAACGTGATCACGGGATTGTTTACAACGATCAAGGGCAACCTCCGTTCTTCGGCATCAACTTGGAGGTCGACCGTACCGTTGAAGACTACGTCGAAAGGATTATATTCTCTCTCGCCGCCGCTATCGACGAACAACTCTCCAACTCAGTGGCAGATCAATTCTAGATCCTGATAAATGTGAATTTCTCCTCTAAGTTTTTTGTTTTTCCAACTCTTCCCTTCAATTTGTGGCATCATAAAGGTTTTGCGACCTATCTCCGTTTAGCGTACATTAAGAGTGAGCGTGAGTGGACCCAATTAGTGCTTAATCTGTATGTTAATATAGGAATTTCCTTTGAACTCTTCCAAGCTATGCTAATTGTGATTGGAACTAATTATTCGAGATTCTAACTTTTATCTTGTAATTTGGCCTGAGCTTAAACATCTCCTTATTGTTTTAATATTTATTTAAATTGCTAAATGTAGACGTAATTGTTATTACTCTAATTAAAAGGCATGTAATTTCAGCATTACATTATTACTCACGCATTCGGCTCTACATCGAATAGTCTCAATTGTAGAATGACAAATTCTAATAATAAGATTCATCATAATATGCTCATTGTAGTTATCATATTTATATGATTAATTATGAGCAACTATGCATAATTATGCTTGCATCCTAAATTTCTTTATCTAGTACACTCAAGAAGTATTTCCACCCATCAGTATATAAGATACTTTCCTTGACACAACTTAGCATACTATAAAATATTTGAGGCTTGTAAAGACATGGAGCATATATTTCACCACAAATATACGTCATAATAATGACATGATAGGCCTAATGGCACTAAGTCTAATTATAAGATAATGTCACCCATAAACTGGCTTGCATGAAGTTTAGTCCCTATCATAGTGGTCATACTATGAATTAACCTCTAACTAGACCCAAGAATGAGACCAAGTAACATTCGAATCCAAAGGTGTGTACATCTGGTACACAGTTATAAAGCCAACACGCCTTCCTTTCAATAGTATAATTGGCAGCGTCTTGGTCCTAAAGTTGTTATCAAAGAAAGTTGTAGGTTCGAATCCCAACTATAATGTTGGGGGGTTGGCTATGTGAGAGCGGTCATCTTCTTACTTTATCCTCAACTATAGTGAGGTAGGCCAAGTGGGGGTCGAGTCCAGTCATATGATAAATCATTTCTTGGATCAGCTTGCATGAACTTCCATCCCGATTTAGGCAAGTAAGGCTATGAGATGGCCTTTGAATATGTTCATAGAAGGAACTGAGCTGCCTTTGGATCCAAAAGCACATGCATCTATTGCATAATTCATAAAGATTAGGTATGCACCTTGCTCATCATCTTAAGCTTTTAGAATAAGTGGTAGCACCTTGATCATGAAGATTTAGTGGTTATGCCAAATGAAATTTATGATGAGCATTTTCGTGGTGCCAAAAAAGAGCAATTACAATATTGGTGTATGTCACTTGTAATGTCAGGTAAATACAATCCTTGAGCAAGAATTTTAAATTAAAATTTTTATTTATGCATCTAATAAGGGGTTTAATCAGTTTTATCCCATTAAGTGTGATAGGAAACACTTGAAGATCTCAAGTACTTTCTATCAATCTTCGAAAAACAGCGAGCTTTCTCCACAAAATCCACACAAAATCACAACAACAGTAGATAATTTGTATTATTTGATGAAAGGAACATGGAAAATAGCAAGATACACTTGATCCTCAATTTGAGAGGAAGATCGATCTCTCCCAAATCTCTAGACGCCGCTAGAGTACAAAGAAAACCTAAATCTAAGATATCTCAAATATCAACCAAATTCAAGATGTCCTAACCCTAGGAAAACAAAGTATTTAATGTATACAAATCAAAAGGAAATCCCTAAACAATCCCTACATTCAAATTCCCCTCTCAAAACCCTAAAAAATCCTTCCTAAAAGGCTCCAGCTGATTCGGTCGTGCGTTCGGCATCCGAAATCGCGTACAGGAGGCGGATGGTTCCGCCTTCTTACGCATGAACCGGTCCAACCAGACCGGTTGGACCGATCCAATGGATCAGTCTAACAATACTCCCCTCCCAAAGATCCACCTTGTCCTCAAGGTGGAAATATGCTCGAGTTCCCGTGGAGGCGGCCATCCTTGAGGTGACTGAAGAACATTGCCAAATTGTTGAAGCAAGGGCTGCACTAAAAGAAAAACATCCCCTCCCTCCTCTAGTCTGATCACCTCCAACATGTGTAGTCATACCTGATAATCTTCCCCCACCTCTTATAGGTCCCTAACTATGGTCTTAAATGATATCATGGCTTTAGATAGCCCTGCATCTCCCATTATAACCACCTTTCTCCATCCAACATTAATTCCATTGTGAGTGCTCCCCAATTATCCTTGGTTTCCCCAAGGTTGGCAACCACTTCATCCCCAAGATGACATCAATACTTCCTAACTCTAGTGGAAGAAAGTCCTCCCTTACTTGAATCCCCTGGATGGTCAACACCACTCATCTACAGATCCCCTGGCCTTTCTCCACCTTCCCTGTACCCATCATCACCCCATAACAACTGATGTTGACCAATTTCACTCCCAATTGGTCGATGACCTGAGTAGAAATGAAATTGTGGGTAGCCCAATACTATCAATTAGCACAATCACCATCCTTCCCTCTATCTCTCCCATCACCTTCATGGTATGATTCGTAGTGAATCCTACCACTGAGTTTAGGAAAATTTCGGCCAGATCCAAATGCAACTTCTCCTCCATCTTTTCCTCCAACTCCCCCTCACCACCCTCATCAGTTTCCTCGTCATCACAGACAGTGAGAACCTGAAGAGTTCGGTCCTTGCACCAATATCCTGGCGTATACTTCTCCTCGCACCTGAAACACAACCCCTTTGCCCTCTTCTCTTGCATCTAGTTCTCTGTCAGCTTCTTGAAATTTTCCCCACTCCCTCCTTCTATTGGCTTCTCCCTGGTGGTATCATTAATTTTGCCTGATGCAGGCCCTTGGGAGCTAAAAGAGTGGTCATCGTCCTGTAAGAGCCTCCTGAGCCGCTGTTCCTAGCCCCTTTCTACAGATTCTTCTGATTTTCCACCAACTGTGCCAACTTCATAGCATCCCCCAAGTCACTAGGCATCAGAACTTTCACTGCCTCTCGGATCTCTGCCTTCAACCTCTTCATGATGTTCCCCTCCAATTGTTGCAAATTCAGTTTCATGGACTATGTTTTGATGATTGGCAAACACTCTTGCTTTTCTTCAACTACCTGTTACTACTGACATTTCAGGAATCAAAGATCGGACGGAAATCAGAACCAGCTCAAGATTGAAAAGATTAGGGTTGAATCAGTCTGTTTTTTTCTTTCCTGAGTCCATTGTAATTATTTGAAGTGACTGATGCTAAGTAACCATACACACACACTTGAGAGATTTAGAACTTGTGTTTTCATTCACATCGTCCCGGACGATATTTATATCGTCCTGGACGATCGAGTTCAAAACAGAAGCTCTAATCATGATTTCTTAGTTAAGGCAGCCGTAATTAACTGATCGGCCTGGATGATACCTGTATCGGCCAGGACGATATGCTCAATACAGAAAGAATTTGCCACCATGATCAATTTTAGCATTCTGTATTTTTGGAAATCGGTCAGGACGATTATTTGATTGGCTGCTGTCTTGACCTGAGGAAACCTAAAGGAGAGAGAGAGCGAGGGAGAGAGAGAGAGAGGATCTTGTGAGGGGGAGCTTGTGAGGGGATTCACAAGGGTTGCTCCAAGCATTGTTCCACTTCTTCTTCTCTAGAGTCTCTTGTCCTTGGAAGGGTTGGGAGAGGTAAGTTTCAGCAA
>NW_021318796.1:1298902-1319183 GCF_001605985.2 Dendrobium catenatum | reverse complement strand
GTAGTGCAATACTCGGAGGGCACCTCCGGGGAGTTGACGTAGGTCGAGTTGATCGAATCATTATAAACCCTTGTGTTCTTGTTTTTACTGCTTCCGTATTTATTTTCTTCCGCACTTATTTTTGTGGTGATTTGGTTTGTGATAATCGTTCTTTTTACTTAAAGAAATTTTTAAATACCAATTCACCCCCCCCCTCTTGATTAGCCTCGGGCCAATTCTATAGGGCTTAACATCCCTAACAAACTTTCACCAATACCGTATATGATAATCGCTTCACCCTATTGGAACGGCCACTTAGGCTCGGGTCGTTGACGGAAGGGGAAACAGATCGGGAGGAAGAAGGATATTGCACAATTTGGTCCCCTAGTCAAGCAATATATATGGGATTTCGATTGCAAAGTGAGTGTAAATTCGCATAACCTCCTCTTCGTTTCTTTCGTCGTGTTATTCGAGTTTTAGCCGATGATTATTGTAAGATCATGTGATCGTGGGGACAAAGTAGCTGACGTGTCCTTTAGGTTTTGTCAATGTGTTGTTTATTTCATATTATTTTTTTTTCATTTTAATTTAAATTTCAACACTCTTCATCTCAATAATAGCTGAAGATGTCTCAACCTCAACAATAGCCACACATATGATCTCCCAAAAAGGCTAATCTCAAGCACAAATTTAGCATTAGACTCAACAAGACGCTTAATTATTGACTATTGATCATCATCATCAAGCTGATTTGTAGAACTTGGATTATCGCAATAGAAAACACTAAAAAAAAACTCAACATGAGGATCAAATTTTTAAACTAGTGATAGCAACACAAGTCTATAAACTTATAAAATAGACTAAAATGTTTGAATATTTAGAGTTAAAGAATAAATATATGATATAACTTTTCATCATGATAAGAAGATAATATTCGAATTCATCTTGAGATACGTGATCATCTTCTGAATACTACGAACTAATAAAGGTAATGACATTATGATGTAGAACAGTAAGTTCAAATTCAAGAAAAAATTGTAATTTTTTATTTTAATTTAAATTAAAGTTTTCAATTTTTTTTAAATTCAATGTTTTGTTAGTTTGTTGGAATTTGAGACAGAGCAGTTGTAAAAAAGTTCAAAGTAGGATTATCATTATTAACATATTATGCATGGAACTGGCCTTTTTTCTTGTAAATCCAATCTAAGAATTCCCATGTCAAACAAGAGATGCCCCCATATCAACATCGTAAAAGGTTATTTCAAGTCCAAGATAAAGTTTTTAACCCCTCAATCCAAATGAAAATTCCAATAAAGTGGTGTCTCCGCACAAGCACCCTTTCATTTATCAATGTCGGCCTCAATCCCTATTTGAGAAATTTGAATTTGAATGTTGTAATTTTAGTTATAATATGGTTGTGAATGTCCCATCTATATATAAATAAGATGGAAATAAATTTAAAAAAAAAATAGGGGGAAATCAAAAACCATTTCTTAGATTTGGAAGCTCTTCTCTCTCCAATAGGTGGTACAAGGAAGCCATGGACCCCAAGGTCAGAGAAGGCTTGTTGGCCATCCATGGTTTGCCTTTTTTTTTTGGTTAATTATTATATTTTAGCTTATTTTCTCCCTATCTCGTCCCATTCATTTATACTCTTCTCAATTTGCATGTAAAACCAACATGATGTGTCCTAAGTTTACGTTGTTCTCTTTAAACCTTAGTTTATGATGTTTTGTATGGTATGCTCGATTTTCAACATCTTAACCCCAATTATTTCCTCTTCCCCCACATCCTCACTCGTTCCCCAACACCCTCAAAAATTGCCAAAACCCCATGCAATGGCCTCCAGCCTCCTCCAAAAGAAATCGATTGCACTTCCTTCTTCAAACCCAAAACTCCAAATGCCTCCATATACATGTTTCTACACCCCCACCATCTCCTTCCACACTCTAAATCACATCTTCAACTCATAACCTAACCCTAGGCATCCCATCCTCAAAATACCAGCTTTCATGCTTCATAACATTAATATTTGATGATGATGATTTGGAACATTTATGAGACCGCCAATAATTAAAATGGTTATCCTGGTTACAATTAAACTAATTGTAATCATCAAATCCATTGTAATATGGCTCATTATATTTTTTCTATTAATAAGAATAAAAATTGTAATCATATATGTAATTATGAAAATCACTGCATGATTATTGGTTGATTTCTTGATCGTTTTATCTAGTACCTATAAACAATATTTCAACCAATCATCATTCTATAAACTTTTCTGAAAATTAATTATCATAATATATGATGCTTAAGGTTTATAATGGTGATGAATCAAATATTTCACCAATAAGCGATATCAAAAATAATATTATGAATTTAGAAGCTTATGAGCTTGATAGGCATGTCAATAATTAATCCCTTTCACCCAAAGTTCCCAAGTAGACCCAGAGAACACAAATGAAGGAATTCATTCATGGAGATTAAGAAGGAAAAGTCAAGCCTTATATTTCCTAGTTTATCAAATTGGCATCAAAGCAATTCTTCATATTCCATCCATTAATATCAAAAGCAAATTTCCTAAAGGTCATTGCATTTAAACCCTGGCCACATAACCACCCCTTACCCTTAACAATCCGACAACACCACAATGTTCCAAATAAAAACTAGAAAAAAAAAAATCAAAACCCTAACCAAATCCTTAGATAATATGCACTTCTTTGTCCATTACCATGACATTTTTTAAGCAAGAAAATGATATGAAATACTTGAGTTCGCCAGTAATCCAAGAGGAAATACTTGAGTTCGCAAGCAACCCTAGCAATAATTGGTCCAAAACAACAAGAAAAAATAGAAATATGGATGAAATCAATCTAGAAAAGATAGATTGCGATATTGGAATTAAAGCAAAGCAAAATGCAATTGATCCTCAATTCGAGAGTATCGTCTCTCCAAATCTCTAGATTGTAGATCTATAGCCCAAAACACGAAGGAACTCTCCAAAAGAACAACTCAAATTGTGCATCCCCTAACCCATAGCCTCTCATCCTCTTTAAATACCATCCTTCCTAATAAAAAGCTTCATAATATAATTTTATTTCAAATTGCCCTCATGCATGAACCGCCCCCCTCCTCTCTCTCTCTTTAGTTGCCGCCCGAGGAGGTGGGACCCACCCGCTTAAGCGATGGGTTTAAGAGGAGGCGGCTTAGCCTGCCTTCTGTATGTCCGAATCGGCCCCTCCTGGGCCGGTTTGGGTTGATTCGTAATAGAAAATTGACGCATACAATGTGCAGATTATGCCCGAGAGATATATCACAAACTATATAAATTCACTTATAGAGCTACAAAATTTATATTTCCTAGAAAATCAAGCCATTTTGCGTTCCTCAAATTTTGAGCCTTACATATTATAAGAGAAAGATGAATCAAAAAGGTTGACAGACAAACTAGAGGGGAGAGAGTATTCAAATTCATGATAAACCATGAGAGTGGGATCTAGTAGAGGCAATAGAGAGGTGAAGAGAACCAAGGAGTAGAATGTTGTCATTATTCAAAATGCATTCATGATCAAAATAGCATCCATTCGACTCCCATTTACAAAAATGAAGTTTTAAGGCAATCAAACTAATTTTCTTTTGAATCTAGAAAATGCATAAACATCCTATCATTAAGTTCAAAATAAATATAATTATTACATTTAAATATAATAAAACAAAAAATTAACTCCAAGACAAAAAAAAAATACTAGAAAATTTTATACTATTACATTGTTGATGCATGTTTTAAATTGCATCACTTGGTTTTATTGCTAATAATTATATGCCAATGATGCACCAACACTTACAATAATGAAGCATGTCATCTTAGACACATGCAGGCACAAGCACTTCTTGATGCTCGCATGACACATGTTAGACACCATTTGCTTGTTCAATCAAAAAATTTAAAAAAACAAATTGACATACATGTCCTCTATATGTTTCCTAAATAAAAAATTTTAACTTTAAAAGTATATTAAATAATAACCTAAATTAAGCCACCCATTCTTTTTAATTTAAATATATTACTTTAAAAACTTAATAGCCATTTAACACTAATATATGTTTCTTATTCCGCTCTATTTTTTAAGATTTCTTATAATACTTGTTATTTTATTTTTCTCACAAAATCATCGATTAAAAAGGCGTTCGAGGCGGACGCCTTGAGGTGCGCCTCGAATCGAGGCGGAGGTCGGGCGAACTGAGGCTTAAGCCTCGAACGCTCGGGCGAGGCTTACGCCTTTTTCCACGGAGGCGTACGCCTCACCGCGTGAGGCGTCGAGGCGCATCGAGGCAGCGCCTCGAAAGTGAGAAAGTTACCTTCACAGTCAGCGAGCTCCCGTTGTTTCTTCCGATCAAAATGTTGTAGCTTACGATCCGATAGGAAAGGGAAAGTCGTCGAAGGAGCAAAGTCGAACAGCCACGAAGGAGCTAAAGAAGCGACGCGTGCAATCTCTACACCTCCTGTGAAGCAACGAAGCCGAACAGCAAGGACGAAAAGAGAAGATGAAAGGCAAACCGTAGACGCAACTAAGTTATTATTGATTAACTTAGTTAATATAATTTAAAATATTAATAATTAAACAAATTAATTAAATAATTAATAATATAATTAGTGCATGAATTAATTATCTATTTTAACTTAACTGAATAATTAGTATTATAATTATTAATTAAATTTTGATATAATTAGCCTAATTAATATAAATTACATTTAAATTACGCGGTATGCTCGGTACTGAGTTGTACATGCTCGTTACTGAGCGGTACATGCTCGGTACGCTCGGTATTGAGCATATACAACAAGCAGAATTTCAAAATTACTCTTATAATATAACTTTGTTCAGGGGGGAGCAGCGCCCCCTTGGACCCCTGGCAAACTGGTATATTTTTGTATTCATGTTATTTTATTATTGGTAGTACAAATAATTATTATTTTTGTTATTTTTTGTCATTATTTAAAATTTTAAATTAATTTATTTTAATCGTTTTGAGGCTTACGCCTCGATCCGCCTGGAGGCTTACGCCTCGCCTCGCTTAGAAAAAACGCCTCGATTCCCGATTTGCCTTTTAAAACCTTGCACAAAATAATCAAACTTTAATGGAATCAAACTACAAATGGAAATTACTTGTTTACTCAAATACTTCCAATTAGTTAATGCTCCATCATCGTCATCATATGAGGGCTTTATCAATACTTAATCGCATCAGGAAAAGGCCAAGTCTAACGCCAGTACGAATATGAAGACAACAATAAATCTATATAATGGAAGTTACCATCTGACTAAAGGATCATGTTCAATCCTTAACCTAAAAAATGTCTCTAGCATTCATCTTACACCCCCAAATTCCATCATCAACTACACGCCAACAAACCATTCCCATCTTATAAGAGTAGCCTTTCGCCTTTTATACATGGATTAATCATGGTTGGTGGAATCCAAGAATAGAGCCACCGCTATTATATTCAAATATAAAAATGTTAAATTGTGGTACAATGATCCAAGCTACACACAGCAGCCTGCATCCGAGCCAGTTATCACCATCCACAGTTCAAAGCAGTTGTTCCAATCTTTGTCAAACCCTTACAGACATTGTAGCCTGCTTAGGGTGCAGCAAAGCTCTTGTGGGTTAAACTCAGGGTCAAAGGGCTGGATGAGACTGCTACCGAAGACCCATGTTAGCAAATTAGTGCTTTGTGCTAGGAAGCCAAAGTCCCAATGCAAAGCCACAAACACCCAAGAAGGCCTACTTTGAGGCCCCATGTAACTTAACTGTAAGAAGCAACCTTACCAACCGTATACAATCTCCATCAGTATTGCCACCAATGCAAAATCAAACTGCTTCAAGGAGTAACTACGTTTTGGTTAAACTAAATGAGAACAGAATAAAGAAACCTATGTGATATATCATAGTTAAAAATATTTGGGTGCATTAGATATAATATAAAAATTTTGGGATGTTGCATAGATGAAAATTCCAGAAATAATACAGTTTCTCACACTGACAAACAAAAATGAATAAATTTGCATGGAGCAGTTGAGATGGTAACAAATATAAATCAAATCTAAAGAAGCCAATTCCAAAAATAATAGAAAAGCATTTCACAAAAATAAATGAATCTGCAGTCATACAAGCTCCACATTCAATCCAAAGGAGCACATCAAGTTACACGGTTTATATGATTTTCATATGTTAAATAACACCACTAAAACAGTATAACCTTTCAAAACAATTGGACAACTTCATGTGCCTTTATAGCATCATCCTCAATAAATGTCTACTTTTACTATAATGAATCAGAATTCATGTTATAGTTTTCAAGATTAACAAAGAACTAAAAATTCATAAACATTGCAGGATTGAAATATGGGGAAAAGAAGCTACCAAGAATAGAAAAGAAAATCATAAATCCTGCTGAAATCTGAACTACCCTTCGGCTGCCAATTCGCGTCAAAGCCAGCAAACCAGTATTTTCTCTATGAAAGAGCAACAAGACAAACAAATTTTCACTGTATTTAGTAGAGAGTGAAAATGAACATCAATACATCAAACATGTCTTACACTGATACAGTGGAGCCACTTGAAGTTCCAAACAAACCATCCAGCAAGATGCCAATTCCCTGGAACCAGAAGCAATAATATAATAATTGGTACAAAATCCAAGGAACCAAATTTAGGTAGCACCAACTCATTTCCGAACCTGCCAACCAATTCCACGACTTAGAACGGATGGAGGCAGTGGAGTTGCACTCGCATACCTAGACACGGCAATGAAAGTCCCAGTAGACTGCACAATAGTATGTATTCCAGACGTAAGCATTAAGCAGTATCATAACAGCAGAGAAAATAGTAAAACAAAATAAGAATAGTAAGCTGCACCTTTGCATTATACACAAAAAGAAATAAGAACAATTCAAAACTTATAGAATGTAATAAGAGACCTCTACTAGACCAACAAATGCAGCAGCCATCATCGCGAAGGCTTCCCCAGCATCAAATGATGGTGCCCCCCACTGAAAAGGGTATGGAACTCTAATCCTACAAGAAAAAAAGTTTTAAAAAACAAAATACACAAATCGCAAGAAGCGGAACTATATTCATGCTGAACATTTAACCAAAATTAGGCAAAATAAACACAGTAGCTGACTCAAGTTACCAGGGAGCCGAGCTAACAAGGCCAGAACGATCCGTACGGCAGTGTGATTGTGTTTTTGGTGGGGTATGCTTATAGGCCCCACCGATGGTGAGAAAATATGCATACAACCATACAATTGCAACAGAAAAGATGACTGCAAACCGACCAAATACTGGCTTCTCTGCATGTACAGCATGAGGCATGTACTGCACAGGAAACAAATATTTCATCAATTAACTTTAGATACTCAAATAGATATTTGTTGGGCAAACAACTAACACACCATAATCACACTTGTTAGATTCTCTATTTCTGAAGCAGTTCGTGAAAAGTAATTCAAAATGATACCTGTGAAATAAAAATCAGTATGATTATTGTTGGGAGCCCAATCTCAACACATTTAGCGACCTGCAATACATTGTAAAATCTATCAGCAATGCTTGTAACCTAGTATATACAATGCCAAGGAACACAAACTGAAATGAATTGATGAAAAAGCAATACACTTTGAATGAATAACTAGTTTAGAGCACAACAAAACTGCCTATCAACAACTAGTTTATAGCATACCGCAGGGAAGCCTAACTCATAAAGCCCAAACCCAGCAAGTGCGACTACAGGAACGGCTGACAATGGACTTAGAAATCTGGTAGACAACAACAAGGATAGCAAAAAAATAATAATAGTAATAAATAAATAATTTATATCATAATAGAACAACTCGAATCATATTTGATGTAGGCCAACCTGGTGACATTGCGCCAAAGGCCACTAAACCCCACAATAATCTGAAGCGTTGATGCGACAATTAGGGCACCTTGTGTCCCTCTCATGATTCGTAGAAATTTCTGATCATCAAAAGCAATAGGCCCATCAGTTTCTATATATCATGCAATACCACTTAGATAGATAGGCATAAAGTCCGGTGGCAACCCTATGAGGATCAGCAATGTCACTATATCGACCGGCCAGAATGATGGAGATGGTCGGTGCAACAAAAGTGTAAGACCCTCCAATCACCGCTGGCAAGCGAGTGCCAAAAAAAGACTGTAACAGTGTGTTTATACCAGCCACAAAGAGCAACGTCTGAATTACTCTAGCCTTCTCATCCTAGCATAAGAAAGAATATGTATTTAAACCCATCGAATTAATCAACAGTCATAAAAATGAATCCATGCATGAATATCCACTCAAAATTACTAAAAGTTGAAGTTTTCCAAACGGGAGAAAACTTACATTACCCCCTCCCATCTGAGGAACAAGTGCGGTGGGGATGATCACAGTTGTGCCTAACACAACCAAATAATGTTGAAAACCAAGCAGAATAGCCTCCGCTGCAAACCAAAAAAAGGACTACTTTTTATTAAAAATATGTATTATTGCATAAGTCGCCAGCGCTAAAAATCAATGGGGTTGCATCCAAAACAAAATGTCAACATTGAAGAAGTATTTCCATGAGAAAAAGTGAGTCAAACTTGGATCTGGTGGAGGTATCTAAAGATCTTTTTTCCTAACTGATTTTCTTTTTAATAACCAGCAAAAACTATAATTGAGCATACATTCAAACTGTAGAAAATTCCAATTTGATCGACTTATTTCTAAGAGTTAAACAAGAACCAAATAAAACGTATATTAGCGGTGTAGAGAAAAAAGAAGTTAAGGATAAAAGTAGTTGGCAAAACTGACGCCATGGGGGCGGGCTAGTGATGCAGTAAGAGACGTTGGGCAACTGATCCTTCACGGGATGAGGCACCAAATCATCGGCCTTCGGCGCCGGCGCTGCACCTCCACCACCAGCCATCCTTCCTCCTTTCTCTTCTCCTTACCCGAAAACTCAAGCACTAACAATCCCCCACCCTTACACTGAAAAAAGACCTAAAAACAAAAACGAAATCCACAATGACCGAGCATTGCTGCAAGTAAAGAGCTTCTTTTCAAGCTTTCAACACTTCACAGACTAAGATCACCCAACTTGCTGAAGATCTGACTTCGCAGGCACCGTGTCCAACCTTTCATGGTCCCTTCTCTCTTTCAACGCAACTTCAGCGTCTAGTGTTAGCAAATGACCCCAGCATTGAGTCTGGTTAAGTAGCTAAACCACAAAGTTGAGTTTTGAGGAGCGATTCTGAAAGATTAATGAAGAGACCCGCTTTCACCATGACGAGATGCCAACTTCTTGGGAGTTTCAAAAAAAAAAAAACAGAGAATGTGAGTGGGAAGTAGCTTTCAATAATATATGCTTCTGTTGATTGAATTTAGAAATAATTAATTATTTGATTAAACTCTTGTTTGTTGTTATTTTAGAATAAAAGGAAAAACTGTTCGTGTATTTCCAAAGTTTATATGCAATAGATTATTTGATTACGCAGAAGATACTTACGAACTATCATTCATTTGTAAAAATTAGCATAATAAATTCTGCAAAAAAAATAATATGCGGATTCATATTTGAGGCTGGCATAGTTATATGTGTTAGGCTTCAAAACTCAAAACCAAATCTGAAATTTAGCAAAAAAAAAAAATAAAGAAAATAAAAAAGATGATTAGAAGCTATTTATTTAGAAACAAAAAATGCTTGGCTCAAAAAGTTATGTTAACTTAAATAAATACATGGCAATATCATCTTGAACTTTTACCATTTTGCAATCATGCATGAATTGACATGTATGTTAGAATTTTCAATGATATGTTATCCTATTTATATAATAGTGTTGAGGGTCATAAGAGCGGTGAATGAGAAAAGCACAAATAGCAAACAAAGTATAATTGCATCTTTCAGCAATCTAGCTACAAAAACAAAATATTAACAAAAGGAAAATTTTTAGATTGTATTCAACATATTATGCTTAGTTATTTAGAGATTTGAAATTCATTGAGGATATGAAAAATTAAATAATATAAAGTGTTACATAAGCATATGACAAGTCAAGTCTACGAAAGTTAAGTTGTTATTTAAATGCATGAACTATGGAATAGAAATTGTTAGTATTTTCATTCATCTTCATATATACTGTCCCAAGAGGGGATAAAAATAATAACGGATACACTTTAAGTGAGATTAATAACTAAAAGTGGCTATTGGCCTTTACTTCAATATCTAACAATGAGTTCTAATAAGTTGGGGTGGAAATATGAGGAGTTTAAAGTAGTTTAGTGGAAGAAATATCAAGAATAGTCTAGTTTGAGATTATTTTAATTTTCACTTTAGCAAATGAGTTTAAGTGGTGTAATGAAAGAAATTTATAATAGATGTTGAGCTTATGATGTTGACTTGTTATTTTTTAACACTTATCGGTTCTAAACCAAGGTAATTCACTTGATCTTATATAAATTTTTGCTTAGTATTGATTTGGTTGTCAATTGTTAAGTCTTGTAATGTCTAATTACCCTATGAGTTCAAAACTAAAATGGAGAAGATAATTAGTAAGTGGTCAGAATGCTCCTTGGAGAACTATGGCGTTGGAACTTAGCGTGTTGTGGCAGTGTCCTCTTTATTTGGGAGGAGGATTTGAGGGAGCTTGCGCTGCTAGGTGTCATCATCGTGGTGCTCAACTCTCAAATTTGAGATTAATCTGGAAAGATCTGGAATATTCTATTGAGCGTAGCGGAGCTAGGAAGGTGAGCACCGCAGCATTTGACCTAAAATGATGTTTTTTATATGAAATATTTTAATTCATTTCTTCCCTCCCCTTATCAATTGTAAGACTTGTAATATTTAATTACCTTTAAAATTGTTTAGAATTAAAATGGAGAAGAGAATTTGTAAGTGCTCACAATGCTCCTTGGAGGACTACAGCATTGGAACTTAAAGTGTCGTGGCAGTGTCCTCTATTTTTTTAGAGGATTTGAGGGAGCATTGCAATGCTGGATGACATCAACGCAGTGCTCAACTCTCGACTTTGAGAATCTATAAAGATCATAAATATTATATTGAGCATAGCGGCGCTACAGAGGTGAGCACCGAAACGTTGGACCTAAAAGGAGTTATAAGTGGAAGTGGAGTAAGAAGCACTTATTGGGACATGTGCATTATATTAGTATTGCAAATTCTAAAAATTTATGAATTACATATGAATAATATTCTAATAACTCTAAATCCTCTGTATAATCTGATGAAATGAGAGAGCAGAAGTGCAAGAAACGATCAGATGGAAAGTATATTTTCAAACCTCTAAAAAGTTTATATGTGAAAGTATTAGTAGTGATTCCAAACCAATTGTAATATAACAATTGTTGGGACTTTACATTTTGTTAGCATTTAAGTTATATTTTATTAATTACATGAATACTTGAATAATTTGTTCTTGACATTTGAATGGATATTGGTATTTATGATAGGAGTGCAAAAGAAGTCTGATGAGTTAGTGGTGCTTATTCTATGATATTCCTCTAATATTTTAGGAAAATGAAAAGGCCTTGTGGGGTAGAGTTAATAAGGGTATGATCATTTGGTTTAAAACACTTTAGGTATTTTGAAATCTAGTGTCAATTCTTTCGATGTATATATCGCATTGTAAGTTAGAATTTTTATATAAATTTTTAGAAATGAAATTAAATGTTTGCATAAACTGTTTTTATTATTTTGGACTTTATAGTTATCTCTAGTTTATTTTGTAATGTGGTTGAGAAAATTTTAGGTTCAGATATTTAATCCTTCCATTAGATAATGAAGTATCACATATTTAGTGTAGATGCTAAGATTTGGTGAGGGTTGAGGGAATTTTGAGATATGAGGAACAATACTAAGTCTTAGCTCTCCCTAGTTTGGGTTAGAGCTTCACGAAAGGGATTGAAGCATATGTTAGCTTTTAGTTATTAGTTTATTGATCTTATAGGATAATTATAAAATGGATAAATTGGTGTGAATAGTTCAAAGTAGGTGTCAAAAATGAATAACAAGCAACTTAAAGGAAATATAAAGTTAACTATATAACTCATCAATGATATGCAAATTATTTGAAACATTAAGAACCAAGAAATTCTCCACCAAAATATTTCCTTCATAAATAGTAATTTCATTACATATATGTCCAAATTTATAATTAACAAATGACCCTTAGATTACCACATTTTGGATGAAAAATTGAGAGAAATAGGAGGTGACCACCTTACACAAGAGGAGATTTTCAACATATTTTCCATGGACTTTTACTAGATTGGGCCTCTGCTCTGGCTCTTTTAATGGGTCTAATGCATCATTTGATTGAACCATTTAATGGGCTACATAGCTAACCATAGGATGCTTGATTATGGGTATTTTTCTCCTCTACTCTATAATGGTTGATTGTTTCAAGTCCTCTAACACTATAATATCATCCAACTCAAGACTCAAGTAATGGAATTAGAAATAAACACTTATTATATTTAAAGGATCCCAAGTATTTAAAATGAATTCAAATGCTTAAAGAGATAGTGAAATATCTCTAAATAGGTAAGACTTTACTCAGATGACAAAATTTACTAGAAGATAAAGGCCAACTAAGAAACGAATTAAGTATTGATATAAGTGGATGATTAAGAAAATATACAATAATAACAATAACATCGTCATCAAACCTTTATCCTACTACTTGGGATTAACTATATGAATCCTTCTCCATTGTGTCCTATTAAGAGTCAAATTCTCATTTAAATCTAATAAAAAATGTCATTTCTATTATTTTCTTACCAAGTCTTTTTAGGTCTACATTTACCTTTTTTAATATATGCCAAATAAAATACAACTAATCTCCTAAATAGATCATCCAAAGGACAACATTTTGTGTCCAAACCATCTAAGACGACTCTCTCTGATATTATCTACCACTAGAGCTACGTAACACCAACCTTTTTCACATATACACTTATTTTGCATTATTTCTCTAAGTGTGAAACCACTCATCCACCTAAGCATCTTCATCTCTACAACACTTAACTTAATGTTATGCTTCTCTTTTAACGGCCAACATTTTACTCCATAAAGTAGTACAAGTCTAACCATCATCTTATAAATTTTTCCCTCAAGTTTGAGGAGTAATTTTCTATCACATAATAGGCTCAATGCATTCCTCCACTTCAACCATCCAACTTGATTTCTACAAATAATATTCCCATCTATTTCACTATCATTTTGAACAATTGTCCCAACATATCTAAAATGTTAACTCTTATGAATGACTTGATCGCCCAAAGTCATGATCCCCCCACTAAATCTATTAGTACTAAAATTATAATCCATGTATTCATATTTAGATCTACTCAAATGAAAACCTTTAGACTCTAAGGTTGACCTCCATAGTTTAAGTTTTATTTTAACTTTCTATCTAGTGTTATCAACAAGGAGAATATCATCAACAAAAAAGAATACATTATGGTCCATCCTCTTATAAATGTCTAGTAAGAACATCTAAGACTGAATCAAAAAGATATGAGCTTAAAATTGATCCTTGATGTAATCCAATTGAAATAAAAAACAATACTTGGTCAAATCACCTTATGTTTGAACATAAGTAACTACTCATGCATACATATCCTTGATGACTTGAATATAAGTATTATTAACTCCTTTCTTTTTTAGAACTCTTTAGATCACTTCTCCTGAAACCTTATCATATGCTTTCTCTAAATCAACATATATCATATGTAGATCCTCCTTATTCTCCTTTATACTTCTCCATCAAACCTCTCAATAAATATATAGCTTCCATAGTAGACCTACGCTGCATGAATCAAAATTGATTTTTAGAAACATTAGTATCATGTTATAACCTGTGCTCAATAACTCTCTCCCATAATTTTAATGTATAACACATTATTTAATTCCTTTTTAATTCACACACTCTTCTACATCATATTTATTCTTAGAAATAAGGATCAACACACTCCTACAATCATACGATATCTCTTTAGTCTTCAAAATAATATTGGAAAGTTTTGTAAGGCATGAAATTCTTTCATCTCCTAAGAAATTCCACACTTCTATTAGAATATAATAAGACCCCATAGATTTTCCACACTTCTTATTCTTTAAAGCCTCTCTAAATTCATATTTATTAATGCAATGATAACAATAAAAATCTTTAGTTTCATTTAGGGTGCTAAGATCACTAAAGTCACATCGTATTCTTATAATCTTCACTGAAAAGCTTATCGAAATATTATATCCATCATTTTTGAATATTCTCTTCTAATAAAAGCATTGTTTGGTCTTCATCCTTAATGTGCCTCACTTGAACTATAATCTTTGTTCTCATATCTCTTTGCTTAGCTAACTTATGCATATATTTTTCGCCCTCTTTAGTATATAATATATTATATAAATCATCAAAAGATAAATTATTTGCATTACAAATTACTTTCTTAGACTCCTTACAAGCCTCTTTATATATTTCCCAATTTTATGAGCTTTTACATATAATTAAATTTTTATTATAATGCTTCTTATTTGTTTATTTTTTTTCTTGCACAATTTAATTCCACCAACAACTATTTTTATTATTAGGTTCTTTTTCTATTGATACTTCAAGCACATCCTTTGCAATATTATTAAAATCAATAACTATATTTTTTCAAATAAAATTATATTACTCATGCACAGTCAAAATCTTAAAATCGTGAATCTTCCTCACAAAAATATTTTTGCTAGTCTTTTTTAAATACCAATGTGTACTTCTTGGACAATATTTTATTTTTTGTTATATTCTACCCCTTCATCATAAAGTTTAAAATTAATAAGTGATGCTGGGTATATAAACTTTCACTTGAAATATCTTTACAATTTGAATGATCTATTTTTATTATAAGAAAATAATTAATCCAAGTTTTAGTGTATTCATTCTAATAACTAATGAGATACTCGTCTCTTTTCTTTCATAGAGTATTAAAATTATAAAATTATAAGCTAGGGCAAAATTTAATATGGTTCATCCACCTTCATTAGTCGCTCCGAGCCTTTAACCACCATGGATGCTTTTAAAATCTTTTGCAACTCTATTAACATGTCCATTTAAATATTCTCCAATAAATTTTTTTATTTTTATAATATTATCTTTCAAACTTTTATATATAATCATTCCTACATCATTTCTAGTATGACCCATTTTATCAATCTTCTTATCATTCTCCAACCCATTTAATTTCTTAAATGTATAGAATATTTATCTTTCTATGAATCATAGTATATATTAATTCCATTAATATATCATATTTAAGTGAATATAATATGACCTAAATGAGAGGAGGTATATTAAGGTGAATTTTGTACACTTTGATAGTTCTCAAGGTGGAGATTTAGTCAAAAGGGTCTGACTAAACCAGTATGAAATTAGATATATAAGCAAATATAATATGTGAGAGGAAAAATGACTAAACCTAGTCAAGGGGCTTAACTAAACTTAGACAAGAATGGTTTATTTAAAAGTGCATGACTAAATTAGAAAATAATCTAGTCAAAAGAGCATGAATAAACTTAGAAAATAACTTATACAAAAGAGCATGATTAGGTTAGCAAAAGTCTAACCAAAATATGAAAGTGGATGGACCATGCAATATAGTAAAATATTATAAATAAAAGCTAAAAAATAAACTATCATAGAAAGCTAAGGGTAGTATCCTATCCGACACCTAGTATTTGCTAGGTTATGAGAATATCACTTTATTATTTGCTTATATGTTTTATTTCAATTTTTTATTTACTTAATTTTATCTAAGGATGATTTCAATTTAAACTTTTAATATTTTTAATTTTATTTGAATTTTAGGAATTTGGGATTTCAATTTTATTTTAAGATTTTAAAGAATATTTTAAATATACAATATTCACCTTGAAATGAACCTTGCCATTTAAAGTATATTAGACATAGCAAGGTGTACACCTAACCCAAGAGTTGAAGTGATAATTTAAAATAAAAAAATAAAAAAGGTGCATTTTATGATTTTATTATTTAATGTTTTTTTAGAGGTTTGTTAAAGAGAATTTGATTTTAAGTTTGATATTAATTTAAACTATTTAGTTTATTATTCTTCGTAATATGGTATGTTCATGAAATTTATTTGATTTTTTTTATTTTTCTTAAAATATTTTTAAACTTTCTAATTTCTAGATTATTTAATTATTATTTTATTAAGAGTAAGGTTTATTTTTTAAAAAAAAAAAGAGTGGGGTTTATTCATTTTTTTAATATAAATGAGGTCAAAATAGTATGAAATAATTCTCTGAAGTTGAGAACAACCTCAAGAATCTCTCATAAATATTTGGGATTATTTTGAATTTTTATAAAATTTTATTATTTCTTAATTTTAAAAGATAAAAATTCAAATAATTATCAGGGTAAGCTCTAAAAATTATGATAGAACTATCAAAGTTTAGGGGATATAATAGGCACCTTCCATAAAAAGTTGAACTAATTTGAATATAAGTTTGATTTCTTAGAAAATTTTTAGTATTAAATGATGCTTTTTTAATTAAATTAAGTCCAACATTGATGAAACTTATCACTTAAGAAAGATTTAAACCCATGATGATTAATTAAAAATTGTAAGTCGATTGGACGTGTTTCTAATTTATTATAATTTATTTTGATTTATTAGTTATTTTATTAATAAATTATTATTAAAAATGTATTTCTTACTTTTATTCTTTGAAGTGGCTATTCTCACTATTTCCAATGATCATTAGGACTTTAGAAAAAATTATTTTATATTTTGATGATTTTATTTGAATTTTTAATAACTTTTCTAAATTCTAGCTCAATTAAGGCATCCAATTGTGTAAAGGATTAGGATTTGTATTTTAAGCTATTAAATGGATGCTAATCTTCTTGAAATTTTTCTCGTGAGTCAAGGATACCAAAAGGAATACCCACTGAAAATTTGAGGGAATTTAAATCTACTTATGATTTATCAAGATTTATTGATTTTTTTAATAAATTATATTTTGAATTTAAGTGAGATGTATTTTGTATATTCAATCCTTTCCAACTTCTTTTTCTCCATTCCTTTCCAACTTCTTTTTCTCCATTTATAGGCTATATGAAGAGTCCAAAGCACTTTAGTTTTTATTTTTCTAATGTTTCTTAAATGATTTAAGAATTTTAAAGTTTTTGAGTTGTAAATCAGGGTTTTCTTGGAATAAAAATTAGGATTTAAGATTTTACCTACCAAATGGATTCAAATCATCATGACATTTAAACTATAGATCAATATGGATCTAAGAATCATTCTCTAAAAATTTTAACTCATTTGAAGGTATACATCATTTTTAAAAATTTATTAGATTTTAAATTAAATTATTGTTAAAAATTAGGTAACCCTAATTTTTTATATTAAAATGATTTAAAATAATTCTTTTCTAGAGTCTATATTTCATTTAGGTTTAGTTGTAAGTTATTTCTTATTTTTTTTTATTAAATTAATTATGCATTATAGAAGTTTCCTTGGTCCATAAGTGTCCTAACGTAACCTAGTATTAGGGTTTGAGAATTTTCTAAGCAAGCGATGTCAATCCTTCCTGAAGTTAAAAAAGTTACTATGGATCTCAAGTCTAATCCCAAAAAAATTGATTTTTTTTGGACCAAAGATGAATTTTTAGGATTTTTTCTTAGTTTCGAGAGCTTTTACTTTAATGGGTTATTATGGGTATGGGCAAGAGTCCATAGGGTTTGAGAAAAATTCCCTCTAATCTATAAGATTAGAGAAGGGTTTGATTTGAGTTTCATTAATTTTTTTTCATAATGAATGATTTATTATAATTTTTAAAAGTTTTTATATCATTTAGGAACAATATACTTTCAAAAATCAACTAGGGTTTATGTTGATTACAAATTACCTCATGAAAATTTAGAGATGACTATGACACATCAAAGAATCTTCTCTATCAATTTGAGTTCAAGTAGAGATGATTAAATGCATTAATCATTTATTTAATCTTATATATTGATTAAATGAAATCATAAAGGTTTGGCTCGACCAATTTGGATAAGAATTAAATTTTTGGTAAATTTTTGAAGTTATATATATAGTTTTTGAATTAATTAATTCTGACTAATGTGACATTACGCCATGTAGCAACATGTCGTTGAGCTCAATTACATGCAAGTCAGCCTTGGGCATTTTATATGGGTCAATGAGTTTAGATTAATCACATGATAATACAAGATTGATGATGATAATTGGAATGACTTAGGCTTCGTTTGGGACAGCTTTTTTATTGCTTTCTAAAACGGAGTTTTAGTACAAAAATAAAAAAAATTGTACTAAAACTATGTTTTAAAAATCAATAAAAAAGCCGTCCCAAACGAAGCCTTAATAAAAATAACCCATTCCTTTTAAATAGAATGGATGGTAATTAAGTCATGTTCTAACTATAACGTTCCACATAAACCATCCATGAATTCCTCTTGATCTCTAATAATCAATACATAATTTTTGAACCTAACTTATTAATGATTATTTGAATCACAATATCCTGCAATATAATGGTCAAATTCAACTCAATTGCAAGTTATTCTCGCAATGTATGAAACTTAAAATTTGATGGAATTTCAATTCGCCATACCAAGATTCGATGGATTTTAAATGGAATTGAGTGATGAAGTAGCTTCACCTAATCATGATGATAATATTTTAGGAAGATTGCACAAGCTAAGGAAGCACTTTGTCTAGAGCAATTTCTAGAGAGAGAAGGTCATGTTCTAGAGAGAGAAGGTGATTTTTTAATTTATATTTCACTCAATTTATGGCTTCTTCCGATGGCGGCGGAGGGTCATCGGCCACCTTCGGCCGGTGGTTCTCTTGATAGCCTTCGGTCATCTACAAATGGTGCTCGATTTCTTCCTCATTCAAATCCAATTCTGTATCCGCCTGCATTTGGAGACGGTAAATCTGGGTTCGATCATGTAGCAAAGATGAGTTTTAAGCCTTTGGTCATCAACAAAGATAGATTGTTGGCTCCAAAAAACAAATTGAATGTGTAGGTAAGGGTAAGAATGTTCTGATGGATATCGTGGATAAAAGCCCAAAAGTGTCTGGATTCATCCTAGATTCCACATTTGAGTTTAAATCTGCTACCTTATCCATCTAGCTCAAAAATTGCTTTGAAAGGAGGTGTCGACGTAAACCTAACTACAAGGTTAAAAGGAGTAGAAGCTAATGATCTTAAATCAAATTTGGTTCAAAGGTCAAATGGAGAGATAATTAAGGAGAATCCTCATGGCTGCAAATCGGTTGCCGAAATACAGAATAAAGAGGTTATGTTGGAAACTTCAGTTTCTGACCTGGAGAAGGTGCGTGATTGTGACTCAGGTGATCTAGGGAATAGCAATACAGTTACCAATCATGTGGATGTTCCCAAAAAACCTTTGAGCAAGGTTTTGATGAATGCATGGAGCAAAAATTCCAATATCAGAGCTCTGGATATTGATTATGGCGACTACTTAATTAAGAATGGAACTGTGGTGAAGTTGCATCTGCAAAACGAGTTGGAAAATACTAAGAAACTTGAAAAGGTGTTGGTAGTCAAAGTTTTTGGATAGAATGTTCCATTCCATATTATAGAAATGGAATTAAGGAGGCAATGGTCCCAATTTGGTAGACTTCATCAAACGAGCTTAGAATGGGGTGGGTTCTATGTGTTTTTGAAGAATCAGGTCCTATGGAGGCAGTTCTTTATAGTGGTCATTGGTATGTCAATGGACATATCATTGGAATGGATAGATGGTCACCTTCCTTTTTGCCTACCTCATTAAAGGGGTTAACAACACTTGTATGGATTATGATACCTAACCTCCCATTATAATGTTGGGATGAGATAAATGTATACAGGATTGCATCCATGGTTGGTACTGTTTAGATAGTTGTTATTTGCATGCTTTACATTTTTGCAACTTATATAGTTTTGATGATTCCAAACATTATTGTTCAAATGTGCTGTTCTCTCCTAACAATTTTTTAGAAGAATTGTATTTGCTCTTGTGTGTACTAACATTTCAGGAAAAACAAACTCCAGACTACGAAGACTTCAAATAAATTTCAGCATGAGATACTTTGTAAAATTTGAAGCTTACACTTGTCTTTAAAATCAAATTGAAAGGGAGTGATTGTAATTTGAGTGAATAAAAACACACACACACACATAAGGAGATCATA
>NW_021318796.1:1254649-1284040 GCF_001605985.2 Dendrobium catenatum | reverse complement strand
AACATCATAATTTAGTCTTTGGACAGAAATTATAATTTGTAATGGTACTCTTCAAATTATAGTTAATAAATATTGATAAAAAATTCTGCCAATAATAAGCCTTTCTTTGGACCGACTTACTATATGCATGAATACTTTCAAAATTATCACATATTTATAACTATATCTTTAGAGTCCGGCCAAAAAATAATCTTCCTTTAGGCCGATGATTTTTCGCATAGACTAGAAGAATTCTTTAGCATTATTCAATTAATTTTAAATTAAATAAATTGATCTAATAGAGGTCACTTTGGTGGCATATTATTTCAATTTAATTTAATTTCAAATTAATGAATAATTATATTAAATGAGACATATTAAATTGATAAATATATATAGAGTGATTCTGATTTTCTCTCCATATAAAAAAAAATATTCTCACATTTGCAGAACTTAATACAAGCACAAGGCTACAATAAGATAATTAAATTCATATAATGAAATTAATTATCACAATGTGGAAAAACTAAATAAAAAAAAATTTAAAAGTTTCTGTAATGCAAAGCACCAAAATCAAGAATGGTTATAATTACAACCATGCATGCATTAAATCCAAACAATTGCCTCTTTACAATAGCTTGTAGATATTCGAAACAGTTATGATTAATATCAAAACTATAATTTTAATTATGTAGATATCAGAATGTATTAAAAAAAAAGCATCAATTTTAAAGTAACCGTAAATATTCAAACCAAAGGTTTTGACGTTTGAAAAATTAATTCATTGGATTTAATAACGGCACCCAAAGTAAAAACTAAAAAGTTTTAATATTATGCCGAATCCATTAAAATAAATGAATCTATTCAAACAAAACAACTCTTCAAGTATGCAGTGTCGTTTCGTATTACAGTAACCGCAAATTAAATAAATAAATAAATAAATAACTGTCCGTTCATCTTCTTCTATCGTCTTCAAAGAAAAATGATTAATAAATTTGATAATGAACAGTGAACAATTAACAAACGACTGAATTGTTATTCATATAAAAGTTTCTGAATTTCTTAAAACTTATTGAATAACTTAAACAAAATAGTCTTGAAAATTATGGCAATAAATTTATGCTGAGAAATCAGAATCTTTGCATATGAAAACTCTCAAACGAAGATCGCTAGTGACCGAAAAACTCAACTAGTCAATAACATGATTATAGAAAATAATTTCTCGTTAATTCAACATGACAACCGGCTCTGATACCACTTGTTAGGATTTAATGGAGACATAAAAAATCAATTCGATCGTCTCCGAACGACATGCCAAATCATCGAGAAGAATTTTCGGAAGCGTACCTAAATCCATTGAAAAACAGAATTAAGGTCTTTCGATCTTCCACGTTTAGAGCGGCGTTCTCCAAGAGAGCGAGAGACCCTTTCTTTTCACTCAAGATGGGAAATGAGAGAAATGAGAACTTAACCGCTTAAACTGGGGACCATGACCCTTATATACTTTAAGTGTAAATATTTTATTTCAGCCCATCATAAAAATAAAATAAATACCCGGCCTCTACACAAATTAATTCCATACAAAATTAATTGAGATGCCACATAAGCCAAATAATAATTTAATACTCAATTAGATCACAAATTTAATTGGCTTAATTTTAGATAGCGTCTAATATATAATTCTTTATTTATATGTATAAAATATATTGGCCCACATATAGAAATTTCCCAACAAAACTAACATAATTTTTTAAATTAAAAAAAAAGTACGGAGGTCTCCTCTACTCATCATAATCATCATCATCTCCTTCCTCTTCTTCTTGTGCTAGTAACACTATTTTGTTCGATTGATAATACCAGGTTGTACTTGTGTCACGTGTCAGCAATAAATGACTTAGAGTAATGATAAATAAGCTTCGAGTGTAAAATATAATTAACCTATAAAAGAGTTTTAAAAAAGATAATATGTTTTGATTCGCATCCTCCCAAAGTGTTACCAAATATTTAGGTTTGAGAAAATATATATGAGGGCTTGTGATCCCTTCAAAATTCATATAAAAATTGGATCTAATTCCATGACTTTGATTTTTCTTGTTGATATGCTAATTCATTAGATTATTAACATTGAAAAAAATTAATCATATAAGGGAGTTAATAGACCTCCACTTGTTCTGTCAAACTCTTTAACAAGAGATAAAGTTCCTCACTTATAGAATCCTTTATTTTTAGGAATTAATTGTATCATCACTAAAGAAGAACAAATTGATCTAGCTATTGAGCTATTGAGTATCGCTTTTTAGTTTATTGGAAGAATAAATCACCTAGTGATGATACATGGCTGACTCGTACTAAGTTAGAGATTTTAACTTCTTAATTGATAGAAGATAAGATTTTAACTCTATAAAATTAAGTTCAACTAAGTCAGGGAGACTTGATGTAAGCACATAATATAGATGAAGATAATCAAGCCAAAAGTCTGCTTATAAGAGATAAGTTCAAAGTCCAAGAGAAAGATCAAAGAAATTGTCCAATTACAAAAACCATTAAAAAGACCATGGTTTTAAATATTCTAAATAATATATATATATATTATCTAGAAACATATCTAGCCAACCATAATATGGTTAAGTATGGATGAGATATTAAAAAAAAAAAAAAGGGGGGATGAAAATCTTCTTTAATGTCCTCTAACCCCATCTTTCCCTCTTTCTTTCCCTATATTTTTTTCCTCCAAATGTTAGTCTTATAATGCCAGTACATATGGGCTAAAATGCTTTATAATTTTTTTAATTTTTGGAATGAAATAATTTTGTGAAGAAGTTCTCTTCATTTTCTTTGTGTTTGGTGGCTTCAAGTGTATGCATTTTTTTATGAGATTAAGTAGTTATCTTTATTTCTTATATATTATTCACAAGTCCTCTTAATACCTCATATATACTCTTCACAACTCTTACTCAACTTCGTAAGCATCCTCTAAGATCAATAAACCTACAACTAAAATCTTAAAATCATTCTAAATACTTTCATATAGTCGTCAGCCCAACTAGGGAACACTAGACCAAGTCTTATTCCATACACTTTGACATCCTCTTAAACTCCACCAAACTCTACCTTCAACTCCAATCATAAGTTCACATCCTAATCTAATTTTCACCATCATTTCTAGCCAATTATCCCATATAAAAGTCACTTCCTAAAGTGATCTTCAAAATCAAACCAAACTAGTTAGAATTAGACTAGTCTTAGTATTCCTATTAATACACATCTCTAAAAACCTCATCATTCCATCATAAAATCCAAAACACATCTCTAGCTATCAAAATAAATATCCATATATAACCTTTGTTAATCATTAATCATACCAAAAAGGCTACCCATCACAATTAGAAATTCACTAAGAATATTTGATCTCGAGGTTATTTATCAAAGTATTTTTTGATGATGTTAACCTATATTGATGATTTCAAGAATAACCCATTCAGAACATTTAACCTATATGTGGTTGTTTGTTAGAGCATTGCTCAATGATACTAATATGTGTGAAAGAGAAAAATTAAATTCCACGAAAGTTGTTTGACCTATCTAAGATTATTTATCAAAGTGTTGCTCAATGATGTTAACATATATGTAAGAGGTTAAGATAAATCCACTAATATGTTTGACATATACAATATTGCATATCATAGTATTTCTCGATAATATTGATCAATATAGAAGAATGTTGACATTCTTTTTGCTCAAACCCTTGGTCAAGGAGGTTGACTTGGTGAAATTGACCAAGCCAGGCCCTAAGACCACCTCCCTTAAGTTCAATGGGTCAAACCAAACCTGTTGAACCCAGGCCCAGGCTCTAGGTCAACATGGTTGACCAGGTTAACCTGGGTTGACCTAATTGATCCATACCATCTCCCTTTCAATTTTAAATCCATTCTAAGCCTTATTGAGCTCAAATCTCACCTCCCCTGGACCTAGTGGGTCAAACCCAACCCATTGGACCCAAACCCTTACTTTGGGTCAACCTGGTTGACCAGTTCAACCCAAGTTGACCCATTAAGTCTTATTGGGTCTCAAGCTCTATTCAAATTCAAACATACCCTTGGCTCAATCCACTCATCCCTTGGACTCATTTGACCAAATTGACTAGGTCAACTCATAGCTTAGTCAACCCAAGCCTTGGTTGGTCAAACCTAACCTATTTTGGCCAAATTGAGCCACTTAATACATTCAAATCTATCCCTATTAATTTCTTGAGCCTAATCCTGTCCTAATAGACCCTCTTCCCTCCTAATTTACTAGAGATCCAATCCCAACTGTTCATATATAGCCTAGGGTTATAAATAAGGAGTTTAGGGTTTGTGTTGAGCATCATTTTATAATTCCTCGCTCACCAAGCCTCCAAGAGCTGTGAGACTTTATGTGAGAGCCCCCTCCACCTTCTTCCATCTTTCCCGATCTAAACTTGTTGCTAAACCCTCGCCCACGTCGAGATCTCCGACCAACCAAAGATAAAATCTTTCCAAAGCTATTTCCCAACGAACAAGAGCTTGTTTGGTTGTAGATTTAACTAGGAACTTGTACGAGGACAATCTACAAGCTCAACCGTATCAAGATCCCAAAGATCCAACGGTAAAATTCTTCAAAAACCATAGATCTAGATCACAACACATAGGGCTAAATAACTTTCTATAAAGTGCATTTTAGACAACAAGAATACTCCCCCACGAATGCTCTTTATTCATATTGCATGTGTTTAAAATTTCATTGCATTTCGTTGAGTCGTTTGAGAGAATGAATCAAAAAATACTTTTGGGCTTCAATTTTGCCCTAGTCTCGAACACACGAGATCTCCACCGTTGATCATTTGATTGTCAAACCATGTCATGGCGGCACAATCATTGGCAATGATTGCCAAACCATGTCCGCGGTTCTTGGATCCAACCAGGCGATGCCATGTGGCCACCGAGCCGTCAAATTAATACTTAATTAATTTTAATTTGTTTTTTTAAGTAATTTTAATCAGAATATTTTTAAAATAATTTTTATTTTTAAAACAAAAAAATATATATTATATATCAAAAAAATTTAGAATTTTATTTACTTTAATTTAAAATTAAAATTATTTTAAAATATAATGTATTTTGTAAATTATTTAAAAAACCCTTATTTTAAGTATTTATTTGACGGGGAGGTGAATTAGTGGGATTTCCCCTATATTTATTTATTTTTTTACAAATTAATTTATTTTTAATTATATCATTTTCTAAAATTTACTAATCTGATATATGTATTTTAAATTATTTTAAAATTACATATATTTTAAACTCTCTAATTTTGGGATATCCACTTTATTAAATTTTAAATATTAATTATGTTTATGAATCACAATCATGGGGAGGTGAATTAGTGGATGATTAAGCTCTAATCACCCACTAATCACATTGATAAACATGCTTTACTTCTTTATTTTATTATCTTTTGCATGTATAGGACACACAAGCACTTAGATTAAATCCTCCTAGATCTTAGGATTTGGTGTGTTTACTTTTTATGCATTCTATGCATGTTATCTCAAGGGTTAGTCCAAAACTTTATTCAATCCTATTTAATGTAGCGACAATCTAAGGATAATCATTAATGACCCATCCAACAAACTTAAAAAAAAAATTAGGAGCTAGGGTAGATCATATATTCATATGAAACTTGAAACACTTGAATTTAGTGATATCCTACATCTCTCAGATTTTTTTTAAAATTTTTAGGACCCTTTAAACCCCTTAATTAACACACCTTAATTTAACTCATTAATTAAGCCCCAATATCTTCAAAAAATTCTAATAAATTCATTTTAACTCAAATAATTACTCATAATATCTCAAACTCTTCAAAATTAATGTTTGTTCTCAAATAATTAAAATCCCCTTAATTGGACATCAATTTAAATCTTAATTTAATTTTGATTAAAATTCACCTTTTTGCCTTAATTAAATTATTAAAAATTATTTAAAAATTTTTAGATTTTTTCCAAATACTTGGAAACACTTCTTTAGATCATTCCTGATCTTTGGAGGTGATTCCAATCATTTTGAAGCTAATTTGGATTAAAACTCCTAAAATACCCCTTATTAAATAATTTTAATAATTCGTTAATTGCCCAAAACTTCTAAAATTCATAACTTGGTTTAGAGAACTCCAAATCTAATAAACTCATATTATAACTACTCCCCTTAAGTCATAATATTTAATTAAAATGTTAGAACCCCCAAACCTAATTTATTTCTAATAGTTACCTTTTGGACCCCCTAAACTTATCGGGTAGGATCACCCCGGACCCTCCAAAATTTTCTATCGCAACTTAAACTTTAAAGATCACTACACTAAGTATTAAAATGGATGTACAAATTAAACTAAATTAACTAAAAGTAAATCCTTATTCATTAATACTTAAACTTTAATAAAATTTCCTCTTTTGGTTTCCTCTTTTGGTTTTCAACAAACTCGAACACAAAATAACTTGAACTAATTACCCGATATAGGATCTACCTAAAGCCACACAAGCCTACTACAGACACATGGAATTATTTGCTAGGTCACAACTTCTAGCTCTAGGTTTAGGGCCGGTGATTTACTTTTTTTTCTTTATGTGATATGATATATATTATATATGACACGTATGATTGATAGATTTTCTTTGTTTTGATGTATTGTGATGATTATTGTGATGTTTTATTATTGTTTGTGATGTGATTTATGCGATAGATTACTCTGGGCTAAGGGCGCTTTTGCTACTAATTTAGTCTTATATAGGTGGCCACGCTCATGCAGCGCTAAAATAAAGGGGACAAAATAATAAGCTTCAAAACTAACATTAATTTTTATAGATGCTCCAAATATTGCTTAGTCCCCTTTAAAATTAAAAGAGCATGGCCAAATGTGTTTACTTTTCTGTAAATATTAACTACTTAGGTTGTGCTGTATGAATTGCTAGGATGTTTTATTAGGATAACCATATAGGAGAGTCTAGATTTTATATTTTCAAATGTAATGCAATTTAATATCGAGTTATAAAAGTCTTCAAAAGTGAGGCATTTCAAACACTCGATATCCAAAGAGAAAAAAAGGCCTTTTATAGAAAACTTCTTATTCAGTTGGATACCCTTCTAGAGGACGAACCCTATGGAGCCCGAAGGAGACGATTCAAAGGAAGATGATCCAAAGGAAGTAATCCGAAGGAGGATGATCAGCCTGAAGATGAAGAATTGAAGATGAAATGTATTGCTTTTAAGACTTGCATCATTCGATAGGATTAGAATCCAAGTTATTGTCGGTAGGGCCTGATCACTATTATTTTTCTGCAAACCCTGGGTTGTACTTATACGTTACTTACTGTTGACTTTAGACTTTACTTTATTGTGTTGGTTATTTATATTGATGTGTTTATTTTGTGGGCGTATTAGAAATTACATACTTTATATGTTTATTTCTTGCATGTGTATGACTTGATTTTCGCTAGTCTCTTTAGGATAAAAAACTTTTTTTACTCATAATTAATATTTAAATTTTTAAGAATTAAATAATATAGAAACCTAATGACCTAGAGAATAGTCAGAATCGTCTGGGGTCGCATACAAATTATTGCATTCTTCTCTCTCCTTCTTATAAGACACTTTCCCGCTTATGGGTTGAGTCTAGATAATCTAACCTATGAGCATGAGGTGTCAGACCTAGGGAAGCCTAGTCTTTTTTTAAAAATTATTTTCTATAAGCTTTTTTTTTTTAATTCTAAGTATTCATAATTTGAAGCCTTTTCAACTAGCATGCATTACAATAGAAATTAATTTAATTAAAATTTAACTATATTAGCTCTAGGAGCATTCACCCTACATAAGTTAAAGACCAATTAGAAAACTCTCTAGACATCAGCCTTACTTCCAAAACACTCAACCTACCTACCCATCTTTTATAAAGACTTGACATCATGGATTTTACACACTTAGGTGGTTAACTACTTTCCTATTCAGGCAAGATATAAGCCCATATTATATTAGCTAGGAAACAGGTGTTAGTGTGGGATATAGAACACTAAACCCACCTGTGGACCTCTGAAAGAACACCGCACGAATGGGTCAATTGGAAGGGCAGATTGGATCGTGCATACGACTAACCATTGAGGATAGAGGCTGTCTCCAACACACCCCGATGGGTAGTAATATACACGACCTAATCACGGGTTTCCCCCATCCGATACATAGTTCGAATGGGATTTAGTAGATGTGGGATCGAGTTTCGCACGGGCGCAAGCCCCCGTGGTTAATTAGATCCCAGGCCGGAGCCTAAGAAAACTCTCGATTAAGGATTATACATTATCCTCTCCTAAAGTGGGATTGGCACGAGGGGGTAGACTAAAATGTCCTACTCAAAAGGAAGAAAGATCCCAAAGGACTGAATCAGACATGCATGGCTCATACCAGCATTTAGAGGCTCTAGGATACTAAGGAGAAAACTAAAGAAAAGAATCAAGCACTCAATCACATGCAAGAGAGAAAAGATGGAGGTGGCGTCATCCTATGACGCAGATAAGTAGGATTTATGGTCCCTGAAAAGAAAGGACCTACCTACTATTTTAGACATACTACAAGACCGAGTGTAGTAGCCTTGAACTCTAAATCTAGATTGGGCTTAGTGTTCTACGAAACACTAAAACCCGTGTCCTAGCTAATGCAGTGTAAAACCTGGACTTACCCAGGCCTAGATTAGGGAGCCAGCTAACCACCTAATCGCTTTAAAACTATTATATCAAGTCATTTATGAAAGATGGATGACTGGTACAGTTGTTGGAAATAGGATCGACATCTAGAGGATTTTCTAAGTGGTCTTGGACTTATGTGGGTCTGATGCTCCTAGCTAATGCAATTAAATTTTATTTAGTTGATTACTAATGCAATGCATGCTAGTTGAAATGTTAGCCCATGAATGCTATAGGATTTTAAAAATAGGATTATAAGAAATAAATTTCTAAAAAAAACTGAGTTTCCATAGGTCCGGCACTTCATCCTCATAGGTCAGATTATCCTGACTCTACCCGCAGGCAGAGAGATGTCTTATAGCAAAGAAAAAAGAATACAGTAATATGTATGCGACCCAGGATGATTCCGGCAGTTCCCTAGGTTCGTTAAGTTTCTATGTTATTTAAAACTTAAATATTAAATTTTGGTTATGAGTAGAAAATTTTTTGTAGTCCTTAAAGAGCCTAACGAAAATCCAGGCGAAAGCAAAAATGGCATGCAAGAAAGAAACCTAGAAGAAGCAGGTAACTCTACTATGCAATCAGGTAAACACATCAATGTAAATCCAGAATAATCAACTAAATGGCCATAGGCAAACTGCGCTTATTACAACCTAGATATGTAGAAAGTAAAGTGGCATGGCACTACTGCCAACAACCCAGATTTCTAAGCCTATGACAGATGCCAACAACTTTGAGTGGGATATTGGGTCTTCATTCTTCTGGGTGTCTTCTTCTCCTTGGACTCCTCGGATCTCCCTCCTTGGACTTCTTGGAAATCTCCTTCTTGGACTCCTTAGAAATCTCCTCCTTGGACTCCTTGGATCCGTTGTGGCTTGAATATCCAAACGAAGAGAAAATTCCCCCTAGCAGGGGAGTATTGCATTTTCTCTTTAGATATCTAAAGCCATTCAACTCGGTCTTCCAAATGGAAGAAGACTCTCCCCTTTAGGGATGCCTTCTTATTTTGGAATCCGAGTTGGATAATAATATCTCAACTCACAGTTGTTTTCATAACTCTTAACAGATTATTACAAATATTACATTCAAATGAAAAGCAGAAAGGAAATCTAAAGAACCTGCATAGTTATCCTAATAAAACTCCCGAGTAGTTATATATGGAAATGAAAATAACTCAAACTATTGACCCTGTGCCATGTCATGCTCTTAATTATGAGGGCTAAGCAGCTCCACCTGTAGCAGTTATAATTATTAATTTAGCCCTCATTTTTATTTAGGGGGAGCTGAGCAAGCACATGCATAAACCATTATTAGAAATCGTGATAATGCTCCCCCATTTTATTAGCTTGAGCATGACCACCAGCACGGAAGAACAATGTATATATATATATATATATATATATATATATATATGGCGTTCCTAATCTAGTGATAAATCTAGTGCTCATCACCTCATTCACAGAGTGCAGAAAAAGTAAGCAAACACACCAATTATTTTCAAACAACATGCAGTGAAAACCACGAAAAGCTCCGGCACATAGTAGAAAAATAAAACCCAGCGGCCTAACTTAGATCTAGAAGTGGTGCCCTAGCAGGTGTGGTTTGGATAGGTCATAAGCAGGATAGTTAGTTAAAGTTATATGGAGTTCAGGTTTGTTAGTGGTCTAAAAATGATATTTTAGTTAAAATTCAAATATTAGTGAATTAGGGTTCATTTTAATTATTTTATTTTGTTGATCAGTTTTAAATACTTAGGGTGATGATATTTGAAGTTAAAGTTATATTAGCAATTTTTGGAAAGTCCCGGGTCCTCCTAGGGACTAAGCTAAGGGTCCAAAAAGTCATTATAGAAAATAGGCTAATTCTAGGTCTCTTAATATTTTAGAAAAATACTAGACCTTAATAAGAGTAGTTAGACAGGTAGTACACTGAAATCATAGTTTTCTATGCAAAGTTATGAATTTTCTAAGTTTCGGGCCCTAAATGAACTACGGTTGACCAAAAAGTTGACTTTCTAATCTAGGTCATTTTCTGGAAATCTAAGATTTTTAATAAATACTAGACCCTAATAGGAGTCCAATGCAAGTGAGTTTTCCTAATTTAGAATTTTCTATAATTAGTTATGAATTTTCTAAGTTCAGGGTATTTAAGGGAATTTCTAAATTTCCTAATAAAGGTCTGTTTTTATAGTTTTGATCCAAATCAGCTCGAAACTGATTAGAATCACTTCCAAAGGTTAGGAATGACCTAGAATGTGTTCCTAAGTGTTTAGGAAAAATTTATAATTTTTAATAATTTTTAATGAATTATTAAGGGCAAAATGGTAAATTCCACCTATGGTTAAATTAGGTGTCAACCTGAAGTCAAACTAGGGAGCCATATTTATCTAAGGTCAAGGATCAAATTCTGGTCAGCTCAAGGTATTATGGGTAATTTTTTGACCTAAAATGTTTTTATTGTAATTTTTGGAAGGTCTCGGGGCCTTATTTAGCAGGTTAATTATGGTTGGTTAATTAAGGGGGTCTAAAGACTCCTAAAAAATTCATAGAAAATTCTGGGATGTTTCAGATGTCACTAAGTTTGAGTGTTGAAGTTTTCATATCAATCTGTGGTCTATCCTAGCCCCTAAAAAATTTCTAAGTTCGCTAGATAAGTCCTTAATTTTTGTCCTTAAGATGTCACTACGTTAAATGAGTTTAAATCGAAGTTCACACTAACCCTCGAGGTAATAATGCATGGGAAACATATAAAAGTAGTAAACACACATGTTAAATCTAGGAGAGCCTAAACTAAGTGCTCGTGGTGCGACCTATACATGCAATCTATAACGAACAAAAAAGTAAGCACGACTAATAAAGGGACCAGTGAATGGTTGGGACTCAGCCATTCACTAGTCCAACTCCCCCAAGATTGCTCTTCATTCATAGAATATATGTTTGAAATTTCATCAATAGTGGGTATCCCAAAATTTAGATTTAGTATATATATAATTTTAAAATCATTAAAAATATCTATCTAAATATATAGCTTTTGGAAAATATTGTAGTTCAAAATAAATTAATTTATAGTAGATAAATATATGGGAGACCCACTGACCAGCCAATCAACGTTCCAAAAAAAAAAGGCTTGAAAATAATTTATATTTTTGAAAATAATTATTATACTAGTATATAAATAATATTAAAATACCCAAATAATCATATCCAAACAGAGATCTGTCTAGACAATCAAATTCAGGTTCTGAGAATAGTTTTAAAATAAAGTTCATAATTTTCTGAAAAGAACGAGGGGTTGCACGCCGAAATCCGATTTGAAACGACAAAGTTATGATTTTTACAAGTTCAAATGCAATTATAGGGTATTTTTAAAATAGTGGTTTTGCTGTTTTAAAAATAATTACAGACATACCTAATATTTTTAAACAATAATGGTCTCAAATCGTGCAAAATTCAAATACGATCAAAATAAGGTATTGTGCATCGAAATCCGATTTAAAACGACGGCGTTATGATTTTATGAAGTTTAAAGGCAATAAATATTACTTTAAGATAGTTTTAAAATAATGATATTTGTAAATAATTAACTAATTATCAAATGATATGAATTTAAAAATAAGCAAGTTTCTGAAATATAATAATAATTTAAAATATAATAATAATATCTTAATTAGTAATAATATTTTAAATAATTTTGATAATTAAAAATAGCTACAATACTATTTAACCATTAAAAAGTATTTTTTTTATATTTAAATAATGAGAATAATAACAATAATAATGGTGATAAAATTAAAATAAGGCTAAAACAGTAAAATAACATAATAGTAATATTTTGTAATATAATAATAGTAGTAATAATAATAATAGTAAAAATAATAAAAAAATATTAATAAAATAGTGATTATCCACTATTTTTAAAATATTTAAATAAACAAAAATTATTTTTCAAATAAAATAATTTTAAAATAACAAGGACAAAAAACTGAACGATTCGATATATTACACGCGAAAATCGGTCGAAAAGCAAATTTTCTGTGAATTTTGGAAGAAATCTGATTTTAAAAGGATTTAAAACTATTTTTTTATTTAAAAAGCGGCGGCTGGTGACACGTGGCGGCCCAGGATTGGATCCCGAGATCGTGGCCAATGATTGCGCGGATCGCGCCGCCAGCAATCATTGACCCAATGATGGCGGGATGATGGCCCGGCGGCGGTATCCCACTAAACCACATCGGACGACGATCTCGTCCGTTGGATCTCCCGCTGTCACGGACCGGCGGTCCAGATGGAGTCACACGGCGGCACGGTTCGACGGGGGCTCCTACACGGCTGTACGAGAGCCTCGCACGATGAAACCTCAGTCGTTGATCATGAGATCAACGGCTCAGGTTCCGTACACCTGAACCGAACCGTGAAAGGCATTTTTCGACTCGTTCAAGCGATCGGATGCATGAAACTTGATAAAATTTTAGATATAAGATGCACATGTGAAGAGCATCAGTGGGGGACTATTATTTCAATCTAAAACATACTGTGTAAAGAATTATTTAGGTCTAAGTGTCTTAGGATAGGGTTTGAGATATACCTCAATCCACACGATGGATTCAGACGATATTGGGCTCATTGAGTTTGTGGAGAGTCTAGGAGTATTTCTTCAGTTGACGTCAAGCCATGAAACGCCCTCTATCGAACGGAAGAATCTTTGGGAGATTTTGGCCTTCGGTCTCACCGGGATCTCGCCGCTGGTGGCTTGAGGAGGCCGGGATTTGGTTGGGAAATATGAAGGGAGGTCGTAGGAGTCTTCTCACAAAATCTCAGGGCCTGAGGTCGCCTTGAGATCGAGCAAGAGCAAAAAAGATCCCTAAAACATGCTAATTTCTCCTATTTAAACTCCTAAACCTAAGGGGAATGACTAGGATTGCATCAAGATGGAATTAGGAGGGAAAATAGGTTGAAAACCACGGGATTTTTGAATTCCAAAACATTTGGAGGCTTTAAATTGCAATAAATGGCTCTTAATTCCATGAAAATAAGTGATTATGACCTATTAATGGCCAAATTTGACTAATTCAACGTTTGACTTAGTCAAATCAGTCAATTAGGTCAAAAGGGCATGAGGATTGAGCAATGAAAGGGTTTAGATTTAACTTGTATTCGAATTGGGCTCTTAATGGGCATAATGGGTCAAAATAACCCATTAAGGCTTGGATTGACCAAGTCAAAGTTTGACTTGGTCAATCTGGCCTACTTAGACCCATGGAGTAAGGCTCGAGCTCATGAAGCCACGAAAATTCATTAGAATCAAAGTTAGGACTCCAAAAGACCTAATAGGTCAACCTAGGTCTACTTGGTCAACCAGGTTGACTATGGACCCGGGTCTGGGCTCGACAGACTCAAATTGAAATATTGGATCCAATGGAAGGGGTCTAAGGGTCTGGCTTGGTCAATCTGATCAAGTCAACTCTTTTGACCCAGGAATTGGCGAAATCGAGGTCAATAAATGGACCCCCAACAGGAGTGGAGAACAACTAGTGAACCGCTCGTGTTGGCGTTGACCGACTAAGCCACATAAAGTAGAGTGAAAAACATGAGTGAAGGAATATCAAGAAGATGGTAAAAAGAAGGAGATTGTTCTCCTGGCCTTGCTCTATAGTTGGGGCAGAGCCTAGGAAAGAAGAAAAAGTAGCAGTGCACAAGTAAAGTATCACCAAAATGGTGAACTGGTAGTGGGGTCTTCTCGTGGCCTTACTCTTTGACAAGGGTAGAGCCAAGGATAGAAATAACGATAAAGATCACCTAAAAAGGTGAAAATAAGGTAAGGGGGTTCTCCTATAGCCTTGCCCTATAGAGAGGGCAGAGCAGAAAAGAGAATCAACAGTAAAGGTCACCACTAGGGTGAAAAAGGTGAAGAAATTCTCTCCTAGCGTTGCCCTATAGTGAGAGCAGAGCCAAAGAGAGAATCAAGGGTAAAGATCACCTCCAGGGTAAAAAAGGTAGAGAGATTCTCCTATGGCCTTACCCAGTAGTAGGGGCAGAGCCAAGAGAAGAACCAAAAGTAAAGTAGAAAAAGTAGACCGACTATCTGTCTAACTATATCGAGTCAGCAGAATAGAAGGTGAAGGGGGTCTCATCTCCTCCTACCTATTTTAGGACAGTGGATTGGGGTGACTTAGTATCTGCCTGACCAAATTGGGCCAACAAACAAAGGAAACACGAAACCTGGTGTCTGCCTAATCGGAACAAGACACTCAGGGAAAAGGGTGGCGAGGAGTTCCTGCTAGATGCTCTGTCAGGCCCTCTCTACCAAGTAAGTCAAACCAACTTCATGTCTGTTCATCTCAAACAGCAGGATAGAAGGTGACAAAGATCCCGCCCTTCTGTTCATCTCAAAAGAGTGGATTGAGGTGACTCAGTATTTGCCTGACCAACTCAAGGTGGCAAACAAAGGGAGTCACGAAGTCTGGTGCCTGTTTGATCAGGACATGACACTCAGAGAAAGAGGCGAGGAGTTCTTGCCAGGCGCTCTGTCAAGCTCTCTCTACCAAGTAAGGCTAACTACCTGCCCGAACGTATCTGGACAGCAGGGTAGGAGGTGAAAAGGATCCCGCCCCTCCTGATTCTTTCGGAGCAGTAGATTGAGGTGACTCGATACCTCTGTCTGACCTCAGCAAAGGTAAAGAAAACACAAAGTGGAAGCCTGCGTAGTCTTTTACAGGACATTCGGAGTAAAAAGTTGTTGAGGATGGCCTCCCAGGGACTCTGTCAGGCTTGCTCAACTAGGTAAGGTAAGACCAACCACCTGTCTGTCCCTATCTGAGCAGCAGGGTGGAAGGTGAAAAGGATCCCATCCCTCCTGTTCCTTTTGGAACAGTGGATTGGGGTGGCCACTACTTCTGCCTGACCTCAGCAATAAGCTCATGAGCCACAAAATGCAAGCCTGCTTAGTCTTTTATAGGACATCTGAGTAAAGGGGTGTTAAGGAATTACGCCTCCCAGGGACTCTGTCAGGCTCACTCAACAGTAAGGTACCACATCTGGACATCGGGTAGAAGGTGAAAAGGATCCCGCCCCTCCTGCTCCTTTTGGAGCAGTGGATTGGGGTGGCCACTACTTCTGCCTGACCTCAGCAAGAAGCTCATGAACCACGAAATGGAAGCCTGCTTAGTCTTTTACATGACCTCCGGAGTAAAAAGAGTGGTAAGGGCCACCTTCCAGGTGCTCTGACAAGGCTTCACTTTAACCAAGTAAGCTTCAACATCTGCTCCACAAGTTCGGTCTTGCAAATGAAGAAGGGCTCAATATCCACTCAGTCATTTTAACTAAGTGAATAAAGAGTCAAGCTCTGATGCCTGCCTGATCAAAAAAGGATAATCAAAAGAGTGGAGAGGAGTACCTGCCAGGTCCTCTCTACCAAGTAATACCAACTACCTATCTGTTCATTTCAAACAGCAGAATAGGAGGTAAAAGTCACCTCAACATCAACCTGACACGTATCTGTGTAGGGATGTGAGGGAGAAAGAAGTAAATCAAAGGGATAATTTTAAGGGTAGAGCCACCTAGAGAACTCCTTCTAGCGCTCTGGTAACCACCTGATAGAGGACAAATCATCGTGGCCATGAGTATTCAAATACCATCAGGATCTCCTAGGGAACCCTAACCCTACACAAAAGGGAAGGAAGACATCAGAATGATGTCTTCCAAACAAAGCTGGAAGAGATACCCCTTAGTAGAGTGTGCAAAGGGGCAATCTCATTCCAAAGGAGCAAAAAGAACTGAAGTAGCGAGGGGCACCTCTACTACAGAAGGTAGGACTAAGCCTAGTAACAAAAACATTCCTCAAAGAGGCTATAGTGGTAAACCCATACCAGCTGATATGGACCTTATAAGAAGTGGAAAGAGTATCAAAATATCCAAAGGACCTCTCCAGCAGCTAGGAGTCGGGTCACAATGGGGAAATAAGTGGTAAAATATCTGGAAGTGTTGACTCTGTATCAGAGAATCAAAGCTCAAGAAAGAGGTGATGGTGGCATCTAAGGCACGACGCTCCATATCACCAAGTAAGAGAAAAAGAACCAAAGTAGCGAGAGCACACTCGCTACTCAGGGCAACAACTCTGAGTAGGAAAAATCTCATAGTGGTAACAACCACACCAACTAGTGGGACCCTGTGGGAAGTGAAAGTGACCTCAACACATTCATAGACCTAATCTGGTGACTGAGCCTAGTGTATGAAGGGTAAAATGGGTCACGAAAAGCAGTAGAAGAACTAATCTTCTGCTAGAAGATCAAAGTTCTCAAAGTGGTGATGTTAAGCAGTAGAAGAACTGATCTTCTGCTAGAAATCAAAGTTCTCAAAGTGGTGATGTTAATATCCGGTGCAAGGTATACTACATCACAAGGAGAGCAGCTCTAGGTAGTAAAGGGGACACACTTACTACATGAGGACAGTAATCATGTATAGAAGTGAAGAATCATCAAAAGGGTCACAATGGTAACACATACCCTGATCGAGAAGGACCTTGTGGGGAACGTAAGTAATAAAACAACATTCATAGGGCTACTCTAACAGCTAAGAGTAGGGTACGAATGTAAAAAGTAGGTGAGTAAAGAAACTAAGAAGCCGATCTTCCAATGGAAAATTGGAGATCCTGAAACTGTGGTGCTAACACCTGAGAACAGATGTACTACATCACAGCTAAAAAAATAACTCTGAGGTGCCAAGGGAGCCGGAGCACACCTGACACCTAGTCCGATAATCATGAGTGAGATCTATGATTATCAGCAGGTCACAGTGATAACACATACCCTAATCAGGAAGGACCCTGTGCGAAGTGAAAGTAATACTGCAACATTCATAGGACCACTATGGCAGCTCAGAGCAGTGTATGAATGGGAATGTAGGCTGCCAAAAGAGGGCAATAGGGGACAATCTTTTCTCAAAAAGACATAAGCTCGGAAGGCAGTGATGTTGACATCTAAAACACCAGGCACTACATCACTAGCAATGAAAAGCATTTAGAGCCATCTAGAATTACAACCAACTAAATGGGAACTCAACCTTGAAGTGACCAACAAAGTATTATCAAGGGAGAAGAAAGAGAAATTGTGGGGAATTTGGGATCTTAGAGAGTTTTACCGGGTTCCTCCTAAGACAAGGGTAACCGATTTTGCTCTATTGAGAGCTTCCCTCTTTTTATCACATGTATATATATATATATATATATATATATATATATATATATATTTAATCCAGGTCATATTCAAATCATCTGAATGAGCTGACGAGCACAATCATATTGAAATAATAAAGATCAACATCAGGATAGAGGATCAACACTACCACACATTCATCTCATGTGAATGAACTGGGGAGCATAATCATATAGAAATTGATGTATAACTGAAATCATAATACCAATAGAGGATCAACACTACCACATTTGACTAGCATGGGATGGTATGGACCCTGTATCCTATCTAAAAAAGAGTCTAAACCAATGACTCTAACATCCTTGATCACATCCAACTCATATGAATGGTCTAGAGGCTACATCTATCTGATCATGACTGATAGGAAGAAGAAATTCAAATAGGGATAGTGGATCTCCATCACCATACCTGACTGTCATGAGGTGGTGTGGACCCAGTATCACCTCTCAAAAACTAGACTCAAACTATTAGTTTTGATATCCTAGACCACACTTGGGGTGGCAGGTAAAACTGGGGGACTAAGCCCTGCAAAGGGGAGAACAAACTAAAAAATTCTATGCGATGACACCAACGTGATTGGTGCGCGCAGATAAAAGTACAAAACATCCATACGGCGTATTAGTGTATCACCTATAAGGATAACCTCATATTCTTCAAAGCAACATCGCGTGGTAGAGGACAAATCATCGTGACCACACAAATAGCTGAAAAGTAAGGGGGATCCTTCTAAGAGTTATATATACAGAGGGATATCTACAGGCGGTAGGGAGGCTCCCCTGCGAAGTACTAGACTCAAGCATAATACTTTTTCAAGTACTGCTCGTTGATGACAGGCATTGGGTGAATGTCATTTGCATCAACAAGTAGGTAGGCACCACCTTCATAAACTTGCTCTACAGCAAAGAAGCCTTCCCAAACAGGCTCAAACTTACCACCTCGCCGACGGTGCGAATGATAGGCCTACACAAAACAAGAACTAACTTGCATACTCAGAAAGCACGGGGTCTAACAAGGCACTCGTAGTGTCGTGTCATTCAGGCCTGACATAGCTTAAGGCATTGATAAACTCGTAAGCGAAGCTCATCTAAACCATCAAGCTCTTCCAACTTCAGTCGGGCATTATCTTCATCAGATAGATTGTAACTAACTGCTACACGCAGTGAGGGGAGCTCGACCTCAAGTGGGAGGACAGCTTTAGCCCCAAAAGCTAAAGCATATGGGGTGGACTGAGTAGGAGTACAGCAGGTAGTCCTATATGCCCATAATACTTCAGGTAACTTATCATGCCATTATCTCTTATTTGCAACAAGGATTTTCCTTATTAGTTGCACAATAGTCTTATTAAATACATCTACCAAGCTATTGGCTTTAGGGTAGTAAATTGAGGAGTATCGATAATTGATGTTATGGCGGCGGACAAATCTGAAAATTTTGGTGCTTCTAAAGGATGGGCTATTATATGAGATTATACGGCGCGGAACACCAAAGCGATAAACAATATTATCGCGAAAGAAATGCATCACATCTTCTAATTTGACTTTCTTAAATGCGACAGACTCTACCCACTTAGAGAAGTAATCAGTGGCGGCTAAAATGAACTTATGACCCTTAGAGGAAGGAGGGTCTATAGGACCCACCACATCTGTGCCCTAGCCCTCAAATGGCCAAGAAGAAACAGTAGGGTGCAACAGATTAGAGGGTTGGTGAATCACCGTGCTGTGAATCTGGCACTGGTGGCACCTCTTAGCGTGCTCCATGCAATCGTGGATTATAGTCGACTAGTAGTAGCCAAGGCGTTTAATTCTGCCTTTCATTTTAGGTCTATATTGATGACTACCACAAAGCCCTTCATATATCTCACTCATGACTCTGCTAGCCTCTTCTTTACTGAGGCATCTCAATCACATTTGGTCAAAAGAGCATCGATACAGAGTTTCATTTATATAGGTGAATGATAAGGCTCTCTTTCTAATTTGAGCAGCGATAGACTTATCATCTGGAAGCCTACCATGCTTTAAATATTCTATGAAGGGCTCTCTCTAATCTGACTCCTCATCAACAGCAAACACTGTAAGGATCTGATTGGGAGAAGAAAAGTCTACGGGGCACAGAGCTTGACAATATTGGACAATAATTGGCACGGGGTTTTTAGTAGGGTCAGTTAATTCTCTCGCTAACTTGACCAATGCTTCTGCTTTTCCATTTTCAGATCTAGGGACCTTGGCCAAAGTTACTTCTGGTATTAAGCACAGGAGCTCCATTGCTTTATTATGATATGACATGAGCTCAGGCTTAAATACTTTGTAGACTCCAGCCACTTGATTGATTATCAGTTGGGAGTCTCCAAAGATCTTCACCCGCATAAGACTTATCTGAATAGCCAACTCTAGCCCCAAAATTAGAGCTTCCTACTCAGCTTCATTATTAGTACGAGGTTCTGATAAACTATAGGAGAACCGTAGAGTATGACCCTCAAGAGATATAAAAATCAGGCCTAATCCTACCCTAACTGTAGGAGTTTTATTTGGACTTAAAGTTTTAACGGATGACACACCGTCAAAGTAGAACTCCCAAGTAGGAGACTCCTGTTCATCCACAATCAAGATTAATTCATTAGGTAGATCATTATTGAGTGGTGAATCAACAATGATCGGGTGATCGGCTAGAAAGTCAGCTAGAGCCTGTCCTTTGACGGCCCGCTGGGGAATAAAAGTAATATCAAATTGTAGTAGTATCATAGACCATTGTGCTAGACGACCTGAAAGGGTTGGACAGATCATCAAGTACTACAATGGGTTGACTCGAGAGATCAGATTGATCTTATGTGATAGCATATAATGCCTAAGCTTCTGTACCGCAAAAATCAAGGCTAAACATTACTTTTCTATTGCTGGGTACTTAAGCTCTGCAGGTATCAGTTGTCTGCTGAGGTAGTACAAGGCATTCTCTTTTCCTTCCTCATTCTCTAGAGCCAACAATGCACCTAAGGATTCATCTAGGGTCGTAGTGTAGAGAATCAACGGCCTACCTGGGATAGGTGCAGCTAAAACAAGGGGGTTCATCAGGTAGCACTTTATACTCTCAAAGGCCTCCTGACAACTCTTATCCTAATAGAATCGGGCATCCTTCTTCACTAGTGTAGAGAAAGGATGACACCTACCAGAAAGATTGGAGATAAATCTCCGCAAGAAAGCGAGTTTATCCTGAAAGGATCTTAGTTGGGTAAGACTCTTAGGGGGTTTTAAATTTACTATGGCCTTGATCATAGAGGGGTATATCTCAATGCCATGGTAGCGGACTATAAAACCTAAGAACTTTCCTGCACTGACTCCAAATACGTATTTTAAAGGGTTCATCTTTAAATCAAATTTGCGCAGGCGTTCAAAAACAATTCGTAGATCTCTAAGATGATCTCCACGGACCTTGCTTTTGACTACCAAATTATTCACATAGCACTCAACTTGCTCATGTATCATCTCATCGAAGATGACAGTCATGGCTTGTTGATAGGTGGCCCCGGCGTTCTTGAGACCGAAGGGCATCACCTTGTAACAAAAGACACCTATAGGTGTCCGGAAAGCAGTAAATTTCTCATCCTCGAGGTCTATCTTTATCTGATTGTAACCAGATGAACCATCCATGATTGAGAATATGCTATGAGATGATATTATATCTACTATAAGCTCAGGAACGGACAGAGAAAAATCATCCTTAGGACATGCCTTGTTCAAATCACGGAAGTTGATACAGATTCGTATCTGTCTGCTCTTCTTCCGGACTGGAACAATGTTGGCAAGCCAAGTGGGATACTTCTCTTCCCTAATGAAACTAGCTTTTATAAGCTTCTTGGTTTCAGCGATCACCTGTTGTTCAATTTCCAACCTCATCTTACGAGGTGCTTGTTTAACAGGGACTGCATCAGGCTTAATGGCTAATTTATGGACTGCTACCTCTGGATTTAGACTAGGCATCTCGGTGTATTTACAAGCAAAGCAATCTCTGAACTCTAATAGTAACTTGACGTATTCTTGAGCCCCTGAATCAGACAGTAGGGCACTATGAAAAATAGGCCTAGGATTTGACTAAGTGCCTAAGTTTACCTCACACAGTTCGTCCATGACTGAAGTGATGCCATCTTCAAACTCTTTTGGAGCATCAAGTATTCTATCTTCCTCAATGTCCGGGTCTTCTTCGTCGGCAAGAGAAACAATCGAATAAGCGTGGGAAATGGCACGAATGTTGGCATCACTGGACTAATTTAATCCCATGTAACCTACGCCTCCTAGACCTTGGGGGAAATCAGTCCACCAGACTCGGGCCTGCTGTAGAGCTTGTTCGTCGGGCCAAGTGGAACGGACGAGACCCCTTTCAATAAAGCTCTCTAAAGTAGGTGAAAAGTAACGCGGGGCACTCCTGACCTCTATATCCATAGCGTTCTCCTCTAGATCCTATCTCACAGGACCCAGTGGTGCACCTATACTACGGGGTACAAAGGGACATTTCCTAGGTCGGGCCGGACCAAATGTATCATACAAGTAAGGTATGGGGTTGTGACTACCCCATACTGGGCTACCGTCGTCAACTATAGGAGTGTTATAAGATCTTTGACTGGAATCTCCAACTCCTATCCCGCGTATCTGATGGGGAGAAAGTTGTCCAGTAGTAGTCTGACGTCGAAAGTCCTCTTCCTCGTCTGAGCTAATATTAATAACTAATCCACCCTCAGGTATCAAATAGTTACAAAAAGTAGGCAGTGAATCATAACCAGCGGAATATGGAGGTGGTGAAGTGACTGGACGCTGAAGGATATCAATCATTTCATCGTCGGAAGAGTCAGACTCTACAGTCAAAGAAGAAGTGTAAAGGTTAGTGGAGGAGGTGTATGAGTGTCATGGTTTCGCGGCTTGCGGATCGCAGCTCTACCTCTCCCTCTACCTCTACCTCCCCTACCTCTACTAGGGGGAATATCGTGCCTCACTGCTAACTGAGAGGGATCTCTATCAGAATGGACAGTAGAAACACCTAGCTCAATACTAACCTTTGATGGACCCTGTACTAACGATTATATAGGACCCGATGCAGGTGGCTGCATAAAAACCTGTACAACAGTATCAGGTATCACTGGGGATTAAGCAGGTGGAGCTCTACGAGCCTTCCGAGGTAAGTAGTACTCGGCGTCGTCGTACATAGAGATCTCATGTACGAAAAAGGGCTGGGTATCTCCATGAATGATATACTCAACATCATTCATCTGAAACTTCATACATTGGTGTAAGGTAGAGGGAACCATTCCATACTCATGGATCTAAGGCCTTCCTAAGAGAGCCTTGTATGAAGTATCAGCCTCAATCACATGAAACTTTGCCTTAGTTAGAAAATTCCCAAATTTTAGAGGCAGGGTGATAGACCATATAGCTCGCTGGCCTTAGGCATTGAAGCCTTTCAACATAATCTTATCGGAAGTGAGCTTCAAATGACCCAGGAAGAGGCTCTTCAGAGTTTCATGTGTTTGTATGTTTACTGAAGCTCCTTGGTCTATGAGGACCCTGTTCAACTCATAACCACTGACTTCAGTAGTGACATACAAGGGACGATTGTGCTCAGCAGTCCCTAAAAGAAGATTACGACTAAAAAAGGTGATGCATGGCGTGTTGTACAAATGTCATGCCTCATCAGTGGGGTCGGAAGCAAAGAATGATTGATAGGACTCTGGTTCAAGCAAGGCTTTTACCATTGTCTCTCTCAAGTCAGGTGACAACATCAAAGCGTCATAGACACTAAGAAGGGAAGGAATTTTCCTTAGATGAGCCAACACATTATAATCAACCTCCAGCTGAGGGCATTTCCCTTTCTCCTTAGGCTGCTCCTAGGAGGAAGGGATAGGATCATCCTGCTGGGTAATAATATTCTTAGCTTTTGTATTCTTAGCCAACCTAAGTGGAAGGACCTTCCCTGAACGTAGATAAACTTTCTATATTGAGTGATCCTCAACAGGAGATTCCTCTGATTCAGTGTTGGTGGCAGGTGTTGGTTCTAAGAAAAGTACTGATAGTGGGTTCTCGGATTCATCCTTTGAATCCATGTAACATCCACCCTTTGGTATCACAAAGACTGGTTCATCTTCATACTCAAACTCAAACTCATTACTAAAATTATCCATATTGTAAGAAACATATAAAGCAGTAAAAGAGTGAGTGCTAGAAGAAGTAGAAGTAGAATTAGAAGTAAAAACAGTAGGAAAAGAACACCAGAAGTAGTCAGAATTACCTTCTTCTATTATTTCTTCATCAAATGAAGGGAGAACAAAGTCCTTCAGCGTAAGTGCTGGAAGGAACCATGTCTTCCCCTCAAAGGTTACAACATATTTTTTTCTTTCATATATTTTCTTATTACATGTAAGAGCAGAAGAAGAAGAAATGTGCTCTATAGGCACTACAATAGAAAGAGAAGAAGAAGAAGGTACAAATGCTGACATAGTAACTACAAGGGCATCTGTCGACTTGGCCTGTGGTAGCCTCCTCTCAACTACCTCTGAACTTTGAACTGCACGATCTATCATCCTCCTGGTCTTCTTGGAGAGTGCTAATTGCCATTCTTCCTAAGAACTATGGGGTAAACTGCCACTACTGCCCTGACTGTCACTTTGACTGGGACTATGGCTGAGACTGGAAACCATCTAACTGTCTGAGGGCCCTTGCCCTTGGGCTGCACTAGGTCACTGTCCTGGAGGTGTATCTGTCTTGTGGTCATCAACCTCTCAACCTTATCCTTAAACACAAAATAATCCTCTAACACATGCCCAATATATATGTGGTAAGGATAATAGAGTGGGTGCTCAGTCTGACCATCTTCCTCCACTCTCTTATTATTGGAAAAGATAAGTATGTTTTTTTTAGTAAGGAATTTAAAAATTTTCTTCACACACTCCCTTTTAAAGGGATATTCCTTACTAAGCTTCTTTTATAGGGACTGCTGACTCTCTGGAGTCCTGAACTGTACTGCTGGCTGACTAGCTGAGTGTGACTGACTAGCTGAGCGTGACTGCTGTGGAGGTCCTGAACTGACTAAGGGCCTCTTGCCCTTATATGCTGGTCCCTGAGTACTATGTATCTCTCCTCTCCTGGGTGGAGGTGCCCCTGAAAACTCCTGCCGCTGAGGTCTGTGCGAAGGCTGACTCTCAGCCTTAGGAGGGACTGCATCGGGTATGTTGTCCTGCAGGCTGGTGACCTTGGTCAATAGCTTCTAAAAAGTTCGTATGGTGAAACCCTTCAGGTATGGAGTAATGGGACCATCTATATTCTTCAAAAGGATCTCATCTGTATGCTGCTCTTGTAGCTGTGGCTCACACTACAAATTGAGGTTTCTCCATCTGACTATGTAATATATGAGTGACTCTCTAAGCCTCTGTCTGGTGACTACTAGCTCCCCAACTGTAACCCGGTGCTCTGTGCTGACAAACCTCTATATGAAGAGCTACTCCAGCTCTTCACAAGTCTGGACTGAGTCGTTGGGGAGGTCGGCGTACCAAGAAAATGCCACCCCCGCCAAGATGCTAACGAACAACCTCAACATCAATGGGTCACTCCCTCCTATATTGCAACATATGGCCCGGTATTGAGCCACATGCTGCCTCAGGTTCCCAAACCTGTCAAACACTCTGAACCTATGAGGGATGAAACCAGGGGGGTAAGGCTCCTGCTCGTACTCTATCGGGTAAGGACGTCCTCTGCTTACTGACTCTCTGGTCTTCCTGGAGGAAATGACCAACTCTACATTCTGGGCAATCAGATCCTGAAGCTGACCCGCTGACAACTGAGCTGGCTGACTCTGAACAACTGAAGGTGCTGCAAGCACTGCTCTCTGGACCCTGTCCACTCTCAGGGGGTCTAGTGTAACTGGAGGCACAACTGGCTGATCTCTAAAAGTATTGGCAGCGGCTACACCTGCCACTTGGGGCATCTCCCCTAAGGCTGTCAACTATGCTGTCATGACTACCATAGCTCTAGCCATCTCTGTCATCTGTGCCTGAAGGTTCAGGACTGTAGCATCCGTATCAACTGATCTGGGAAATCCACCCACCTCGGGCTCTCCCTGCTCATCCTAGTCCTCGGGCTTTCTCTCATCCGAGTGATCTCTACGGGTAACCACACAAACCCGGTGTACTTGCACATCCTCATCGGAATCCACTAGTGTATCATCATCATATAAAAGGCTCATCGCATCGCCTCTATGTACGGACTCATAGGAGAGGTGATCCTATGAGTGTTAGGGGCTAACTCTATCTCAATCTGTACTGGTGATCTGTCTAGGATAGGCACTGAACCATCATCGCAAACCATCGGGACCGCCTCGGACCCGGAAGGAGCCACACCTCCATATCAGCTGCCTCATTTGGCTGCTCTATCTCTAACAACTGCTCTGTCTCAACTACCGAAACTGGGTCGACATGGGTGTCTACCTGTCGACGCCTCCAAACCTACCTCCTGTGGCGGGGCTCCGTACTGACAACTGGCTGCTCTGGGGCTACCACTGTCGAACTAACCTGAGGCTGGGCAGGCTCCTGCTGCTGTCTCCGTCCTCGATGACATGGGCATCGTCCTACCACAGGAGCAACTGCTAGCGGCCTAAGTACTAGAACTGCAGGCTGCTGAGGTGTCTAGCCCCTCTGCCAACTGTAAAGTCTCCGTAACTGGAAAGTAGCTTGAGAAATCTGCTGGAGTATCTTCTCCCGACTGACAGGCCCCCTACCACAAGCTAGGCGAACGATGTGTCGAATCCTCTGAGTGAGGGCTCGAACACCAGCATCCCTGGGGACCCTAACCCGGGGTAAGGTAGTGGCAACAGGAGGAGCCACCGCAATGCGGGCAACGTCCTCTTCATCCCCATTGTGTGTCAGTGGAGAGAAGCAACCTCCCTAGACTGCCTCTATCTCAGGAGCTACAACAACCTCTGGAGTAGGCACAACTGGAACTGGTCGTGGTCTCCGCTGTCTGAAAGCCACCGTCTTCTGAATAAGCTCCTGGTGAGCTATCGCCTCAGCCATTTGTTTCCTCTCTGCCTCGGACATAGCTAAATACAACCTCCTATTCCTATTCCTCCGGGCCCTTCTCCCAAGGCTAAAGGTGGAGGTGAAAGGAACATCTAAACCCATTGCCTGGGTGGCAGGAGTAACAGAGACGACTGGAAGTGCCGGGGTCTGCCCGGTAGTCTCAGAGTGAGACAGCCGAGAAAAAATAGAAACCCGGCCAGAAGAGGGCGAAGGCACCTCGGTCTGGGCACCCCTCTTCCTAGTGGAAGCGGGAGGGGAAACCCGAAGAGCGGGAGTAACAACAACAGCAGGCTGCCGGCGCTGAGGGGCCGGAGTAACCTGTGCAACATGAGCGGCAGGTGCATGTAACCTGATCGCTGCACGAACGGGGGGAACAAAAGCAACAGGCTGCCGACGCTGAGGGGCAGGACCAACTTGTGCAGCAGGAGCGACAGGCACTGGACACCTAACCGCCGGATGAACAACTGGAACAGGATGTGGCCTAGGCACTGGTCGCCTAGCCATAGCGCGCACTGGCTATACAAGTACAGGAATAGGACGAGCAGGTGCCCGGGCTGTACGCCGAGTAGCTGGTCATCCGAAAGAGCGCATGGCTGCGCGTCCTTTCCTCTGAGGAGGAGAGAATATAGCAGCCTCCACCGGGGTCGGCCCGCCAAGATTGACGAAGGCTGAGTTAGTGAAGAAACCAAAAGTGATCTCTCCAGCTGACAGACTAGCGAGCAGGGACTCAGGGAGAGTCACCCACGCGTTCGAACCGAAAGCAAAGGTAATAGAAGGCACGAAAGGGGCCATGGCACTGCTGCCAAGTAAAGAAATTGAAAAGTTAGAAATCAGATATCATAAAAGAATGAAGGATTTGATAGAAACAGATAAAGATAGATATGAACTGATAAGGAACGGAATAGCCTGTAAGGCTGGAAAGAAGTAGAGTAGGGGAACCCTAGCTACAAGAAAAGGAACCCTAACTAAGGAAGGATCCTGACTAAGAGTGGGATGGACCTAATCTAAGGAGTACCAATCCCGGAGTACACACCAGAAAGGATAATATAGAATCCAAAGATGGAGAGAGAAATTGGTCCCACCGTGGTCGCCAGAAACTTGTGGACCTCCAAAAGAACACCGCGTGAACAGGTCAATTGGAAGGGAAGATTGGATCATGCATACGACTAACCATTGAGGATAGAGGCTGTCACCAACACACCCCGATGGGTAGTAATATACACGACCTAATCACGGGTTTCTTCCATCCGATACACAGTTTGAATAGGGTTTAGTAGATGTGGGACTGAGTTTCCCACGGACGCAAGCCCCCATGGTTAATTACATCCCAGGCCGGGGACTGAGAAAACTCTCGATTAAGGATTATACATTATCCTCTCCTAAAGTGGGATTAGCATGATGGGGTAGACTAAGGAGTCCTACTCAAAAGGAAGAAGGGTCCCAAAGGGCTGAATCAGACATGCGTGGCTCATACCAGCATTCAGCGGCTTTAGGGTACTAAGGAGAAAACTGGAGAAAAGAAATAAGCACTCAATCACATGCATGAGAGAAAAGATGGAGGTGGCGTTATCCTGTGATGCAGATAAGTAGGATTTAGGGTCCCTGAAAAGAAAGGACCAACCTACTATTTTAGACATACTACGAGACCGAGTGTAGTAGCATTGAATCTTAAATCTAGATTGGGCTTAAGTTCTACGAAACACTAAGACCCTTGTCCTAGCTGTGGGTCTCCGAAAGGATTCCGCTCGTGTGGTTCGAATGCAAAGGGTACGATCACACTATCCCTTAGAATAAAATGGTCGTAGACCTTTACGATCGACACAAGCAGGCCGATGGAAGAGCAGATGGAGTTATAGATACGATTAGCCATGGAGGATAGCAGGTTTTCACCCACCAACCTCGATGGATAATAATATCTATAACCCTAAATTCACGAGATTTCCCCTATTCGATACATCAGCTCGAATGGGGTTTATTTGATTGTGGGGATCGGTTTCCTACGGGCGCAAGCCCCCGTAGTTAATTACATCCTAAGCCTTGACTTAGAAAAACTCTCGATTAAGGATGTTAGATTATCTCCTCTAATGGGTTTAGTGCAAGGGGATTTCTAGGCTTCCTAATCAAAGGGAAATGTCCCAACTTGGTTCAATCAAATCACGCGTGGTTCAATCAACATCCGGCCGACTAGGAGAAGTGAAAACTAGAGAAAAAAAGAAGAGAAGCAAAACACCTCAATCAAGCACGAGAGAAAGAAGGAAGTTGCGTCATCTGTGTGACGCAGATGGGTAGGATTTATAGCCTCTGAAAAAGTAGAGAACTAACCCACCAATAAGGTGTATAGTGGTTCACTCGTACCACTCACCTTTAGATCCTAAATCTATAAAAGATGTAGTGTTGCACACACAACACTAA
>NW_021318796.1:1207220-1252818 GCF_001605985.2 Dendrobium catenatum | reverse complement strand
TTTTTGTTTTAAAGTCTCTATCCTATAAGGAACATGCACCCTAAGTCTATGTTTTCTAAGACTCAGTCCTTAATTTTTGTCCTTAGATGTCACTAATGTTGCAGGATCGAAAGTTGTGTTGTTTTCTAATTCCTAAGACTTTTATACGGATGTCATAAGGTTTTAAGGATCTAAAAATAAAACAAAAACAGTCCTAAATATAATTGAAGTTTCTAAGGCCCTAAGAGAAGGAGGCGTACAACCATCTAAGCCCCTAAAGGTTTTCTAAGTTTTAGTAAACTTACAGCACCGGGGGCTACGACCCGGTGGTTCCGCCCGTAGCGCCCCTACCAGATGGGTAGGGACGCCTGATGCTTAGGTCCGCTTGTCCTAGCTCCAGTTCCAAGTGCTCCTAGTCCATTTCTTTCCAAAAGGTACCTTTTAGTTATTTGTTGGGCCACTTGTCTTTTAGATTCTCCTCATTTTGTACATGCGTAGTGTCAAAGCGCAAAAGAAACGACAAAGAAAGCTAACGGCAAAGCAAAATGTGACTAAATGCAAAAGAAAGAAAAAGAAACGAAAATCAAATACGAAAAAGGGATGTGGGCATTGTTGTTATTGGATACACTTCGTAGAAGTCAAGTGCATCCTATAACAGCAACAATGCTCTTTGCTGTTCCCACTCCAAACGAGGCACTTGATACGATTAAGACATCTACCTACGACACACTCTAAACAAATCTTATAACAACCAAGGGGATACGAATTCTCAATTCTAAATCCAAAATAAAAGTCTCTTTTGTTTTGTATTTTCTCCACAAAATTCTATGTTTCTTCTTTTAGGAACTAACACTAAAGTCATCTAACTCAAATAATTAAGGACTGTCTTACTCCCAAACACTAAAGTGATCTAACTCAAGTAATTAAGGACTGTCTTACTCCCAAAAGGACACTAGAGGTTTTCCAACCTAAAGTTCCCTAATACCTCAAACTCCAAATTCATCCTATAGAAAGAGACTTTAAGGGAATCTAATCTAAAACCTCCTAAAATCTAAACCTCAAAATTCATCCTTAGCAATAGTTACCAAAAGATTTTTAATTCTAATAGGAAAGCATTGACTACTTCCCCAAAGACACTAAAAAAAAATCCTACTACACAAATCCGATCATAAGATTATACTTCTCAAAATAATTTGTAAAGACCTCTAAACAAATTACTACACACAACTTCCCAAAGGTTATCTACCCAAAATCTCTTCTTTCTATTAGCCCCAAAATCCTACAAAAGACCCACAATCAAGTACCTTATTCTTTATTTGGAGTGGGGTAGATCCATAAAGCTTTCCAATAAGAAGGTTTTATAAAACCCCTCGTTGTAAAGCATTCATGAAACTCGTCGCATAAAACTTTTCAAAAAAAAAAAAAAATCTAAAGCCAATGTTAAATCATCTAAACATAAGCAAATCAAAACTATTTTTTTTTTTAAACATGAGGCAACATAACATTCGAATCTACAAGAAGATAAACACACATTTAAAGCCCATAAAAGTCTTCGCCCTAAAAAAAAATTCACAAAACTCATTACAACTTTCCAATACAAAATAAATCTAAGATCAAACATAAGTCTTTTTGATATAAGTAAACCACATTATTTTTCAATGTGAAGCAACCCATAAAAATTTCACATGTAACAAACTCATAGAACCTCACAATATAAAATCACATGTAAAACTTTCTAGCATAAAAGCAAACTCATGGCACCACTTCTAAATCAACTTTACATAACATTTGAGCAAGTATAGAAGGAATGGAATTCAATAAGGCATAGAAGCATCTCAGAACCAACCAATGTTTTTTTTTTCTCATAGATAAATATGTTTCCAATAGCATAGGTAACCTTGCTTTGAATTTGTAAGACACATGCTTGCTTCCCCCACAAACTTCCAAACTCCACATTGTATGTCATCAAATATTCATGAAATCTTTAACTCAAAGCTATGGACTTGCTTTTGTGATAAAACCCATAACATTTTTGCCAAAAGTTGGCAGCCAACAATGTTTCTACCAAAGCTCTTTCACACCAAGTAACAAAATAACTCATTTAAATAGAAGCATGGAATTCCACCTTCTTACTAAAAAAAAATGCAATCACGAGAGGTAGGACTTGATGCCAACTTTCTCTCCAAAATTCCAAAGATGTTCAATGTAATTGTTAATGTGCTTTTCACATAAAGCTCAAGAAAATTCAAGAAAGCATAAAGGAAACTCATTATCTCATTCCAATTCAATTTAGACTAGATATAAATAAGAAAAGAGGGTTTTCCAACATGAAACAACTCATAAGTGTTCTCAATATAAAACAACTTCTAAAAATTTCCATTCCAAAGACACCTCATGAAACTTTCAACATAAAACCAACTCATAAAACTTTCCACATCAAAGCATTTTCCAACATGAGATCATCCCTGAAACTTTTCTAACTTAAAATAAATCTCCCATGCCATATGCCAACAAATATATGAAAAGCTCTTTTCAAATTTAGTCTCACACATTCACTTTCATGCCAAAACCATTCTTTAAATAAGAAGTTCATTCCAAAAGAAAACCTTCTAAAGGCAAAGAAAAAATCTTTCATATAAAGCTTTTTTAAATAGAAAATCCATATTTATGAATCAGAAGCTCAAACAACTTTTTATTAAGATCAAGACAAGAACAAGACTATGCATAGTGATTGACCTCTTAATATAAAGGCATCACTTCCTCAAATGGTAGCAACAACATTAGTAAGCAAATATCAACTTGGGACTATTCAGCAATATCACAAGTAAATCACTAAAGAAACATCATGCAATTTCTCACCATCTCAATACAAATGTAGAAAGTGAACAAAGTATAATCAAATCTATTAACCAATATCTCTTCGAAGCTACTTATGATCTTGTAGCAAACACAAGCACATCAAGGTTGAACAATACATACAAGAAAGTTCATCATTCTTTCATTTTTTAAAAGGGTCTATTAAGATGTAACCATAAACTTCCCTCCCTCATATGTAGTGTCAAGGCACAAAACTTTAGTGTATGAAAAGAGATGTTCGCACTCAACATAGAAATGCCAACTCATGCATAACCCCTTCCCATTTTAACAAGCTCTAGCATACATATTTTGGTCAAGAACAACATAATCTCCCATGGCCTTTAACAATTTATACATGGAAAATCTCTCTAAATAATGTACTACACGATGCGATTCATGAATAAGCATGGATCTTATGTATTGGACGAACTCTTTTTCAAGCAAGTTTACACTTGTATTTTCCCTAGTAAGCAAAACCATAAACACTTTAGGTGTATATGTTGACAACAAATAACATAGCTTTCTCATGATCTCTAACAACCCAAACATAGGATCTCAAATCATTTATCAAATAAAAGAAGTAATGACAAAGCACCAATTTCACATACCCGATGAACAAATAAACTTGCCTTTCCAAATAGTCATGAAAACATACTCATTTGTATGCCATTCTTGCTAAGATTAATATAACTACCACAAGTGCATGTGCTAATAAACATCACATTCTTCATATGACTTGTCAAAAGTACGAAAGAGGCGTGACCATTCTAATTTTTTCAAACAAAGCTACCTACATGTCTTTGTTAACAAGTGCTCAAACACACATGATTCAACTAGATACAAATATCTAAACAAAACTACTAGAATAAAGTGGATAAAAGTAACTTGCTCCTTTCAAACCCAAGAAAACTCACATTCCACCAACACAACATAAATGTCACTTATGTAATGGCTAAAGAAAACATACATATGAAAGAACTTTGCACATATCTCATTAAATAACCATGTGCATCTTTTATTCTTCTTTCTTTTAGACTCTAGACAATGCGTCGAGGAAGATTCTACAAGAACTATCTCACCACATAAAGCCTCAAATGCTATGACTTTCTCTTGAGAACATTTCATCGAACATTAGAGGTGCAACTTTGTAAAGTCAAGAAAATGAGTTAACATAGAAAATAATGGTTCACGCCTAAATCTCAAGCAAAACTCAAGAGATATAAGCAAAAGGACCAAAAGAATAATCTAAAGAAATTCATTTTTAAATTTTTGCAAAGTGCTTAATGCTATCATAAAATCTACCACGGAGAGTGTGCATCTTCACTTGGAAATTAAAAGAATCAAAGGTGTGATGACATACACACCATAAGAGCTTAATCCATATTTAATTTCAACCAAAAATAATACTCCACAAAGATGCAACCTGCTGCCTACTAAAACCACTCACAAAATTCTAGATCCAAATGAGAGGAGATCATGGTAGCTAAGGTAGAGTAAGGAGTTTAAGGAAGAAGGAAGTGGAAGGAAGAAGAAGAAGGAGAAGAAGAAGGAAAAAGGGATCAAGAAGAGAAGAAAGAGATACTTACCTTGCAAGGAGGAGCTTACTCGGCTAGATCCAGGCGTTGGGACAGCTGGAGACGGGGCGGCTTCGGGACGAGTCCTGTCGGAGTTCGCGAACTGAAGAGGGAGCAGGGAGTCGGGCTGGGTTCCGGCGTGCGAAGACGAGAGAGAGGGAGAGGGAGCTGAGAGCTCGGATGTCCTGGAGCTCGGTCTAAACAAGGGAGATCGGCTACCGTCGGGCTCGGTCCTGGCTGGGGTCGGACGGGAGAGGGAGCTCGGGTCCGGTTTCCACACAAGGGAGAAACGTCGGGCTTCCTGCCTTGGTCGGAACAGAGAAGAGGCGGGGAGGGGAGATTTTGAATGCTGGAGAGGGAGCGAGAGGTTGAGAGGGGGAGCGTGAAAGCAAGAGAGAGAGCCCGTTCGGGAGAAAAATCCCCTGTCTCGGAGCCTTTGTTCCGAGTAAATTGAGCTCCTCGCCGAAAGAGGAAGCCCGCCTTCTTCGATCCATCGTCGCAGCGACTCAAACACGCAAATAGAGTCTGCAGCTGCTTCGTATCGCTGTCCTTCTGAGGGAAATCGCGAGCATCAGGGGAAAAGGACCTCGCCAACTTCCTATTCGATCAGAACCGTTCGATACAATTTCTCGATTTAAGAAATAAATTCAAATTGTTTAGAAAGTCAAATGGGTTCTAGTATAATTAAATTAGGCTGAGTCAAGTCAAGTTAGCTAAAACCGGGTTAGATTCGAGTTTAAATTTGACTCGATTCGAATCAACTCGGGCTCGAGCCGACGCAGCGAAATTAATCGTACAAAATCGGGTCCAAAATAAAGATCGATTCAAATCAAGTACGACGCGATGAAATCGAACTAATCGAGCCTAACTGAACAGATCTGACTCAAGTCAGGTCGGAGGAACTAATCGTATGAAATTAAGCTTAAAATCAACAAAAATTTCGATCTATTTAAGCTCGACGTGGTCAAAATAGATCAATCAAAACTAATCGAGTGAAGTCGGGTCTAATCCGTCTCAAGTTGAGCCGATTCGAAGTCGAATTGGGCTCAACGGGGTTCGATTAAATCGATCGAAGCTCCTCGAGACTATTCGAACAAAAAACGAGGTCAACACTAGCTAATGCAGTGCAAAATCTGGACTTACGCCACCCTGGATTAGGGAGCCAGCTAACCACCTAATCTCTTTAAAACCATGCTATCAAGTCAATTATGAAAGATGGGTGGCTAGTATAGTTGTTGGAAATAGGACTGAGATCTAGAGGATTTCCTAAGTAGTCTTAGACTTATGTGGGTCAGATGCTCCTAGTTAATGCAATTAAATTTTATTTAGTTGGTTACTAATGCAATGCATGCTAGCTGAAATGTCAGCTCATGAATGTTATAGGATTTTAAAAATAGGCTTATAGAAAATAAATTTTTAGAAAAGACTGAGTCTCCCTAGGTCTAAAACTTCATCCTCATAGGCCAGATTATCCGGACTCTACCCGCAGGCAGGGAGATGTGTTATAGTAAGGAAAGAAGAATGCAGTAATATGCATGCTACCCCGAACGATTCTGGCAATTTTCTAGGTTCGTTAAGTTTCTATGTTATTTAAAACTTAAATATTAAATTTTGGTTATGAGTAGAAATTTTTTTGTAGTCCTTAAAAAGCCTAACGAAAATACAGGCGAAAGCAAAAACGACATGCAAGAAAGAAATCTAGAAGAAGCAGGTAACTCTACTGCGCAATAAGGTAAACACATAAATATAAATCCAGAATAATCAACTAAATGGTCATAGGCAAACTGCCCTTATTACAACCTAGATATGCAGAAAGTAAAGTGGCCGGGCACCACTGCCAACAACCCGAATTTCTAAGCCTATGATAGACGCCAACAACTTTGAGTGGGATATTAGGTCTTCAATCTTCTGGGTGTCTTCTTCTCCTTGGACTCCTCGGATCTCCCTCCTTGGACTTCTTGGATCCGTCGTGGCTTGAATATCCAAACGAAGAGACAATTCCCCCCAACAGGGGAGTATTGCCTTTTCTATTTGGATATCTAAAGCCATCCAACTCGGTCTTCAAAATGGAAGAAGACTCTCCCCTTTAGGGATGCCTTCTTCTTTTGGAATCCGAGTTGGATAAGAATATCCCAACTCATAGTTGTTTTCACAACTCTTAATAGATTATTACAAATATTATATTTAAATGAAAAACAGAAAGGAAATCTAAAGAACCTGCAGGGTTATCCTAATAAAACTCACAAGTAGTTATATATGAAAATAAAAATAACTCAAATCATTGACCCTATGCCAAGCCATGCTCTTAATTATGAGGGCTAAGTAGCTCCACCTGTAGCAGTCATAATTATTAATTTATCCCTCATTTTTATTTAGGGGGAGCTGAGCAAGTACCTGCACAAACCATTATTAGAAATCATGATAATGCTCCCCCCTTTTATTAGCTTGAGCATGACCACCTGCACGGAAGAACAGTATATATATACATATAACGCTCCTAACCTATGGGTAACTACGAAAAGCTCCGGCACACAGCAGAAAATAAACATCCAGCGGCCTAGCCTAAATCTAGAAGTTGTGCCCTAGCAAACAATTCTATGTGTGTGTAAGACTGGTGTGGTTTGGATAGGTCCTAAGCATGATAGTTAAAGTTATCCAGAGTTCAGGTTTGTTGGAAGTCTGAAAATGATATTTTAGTTAAAATTCAAATATTAGTGAATTAGGATCCATTTTAATTATTTCAGTTTGTTGATCAGTTTTAAATGTTTAGGGTGATGATATTTGAAGTTAAAGTTATATTAGCCAATTTTGGAAAGTCCCGGGTCCTCCTAGGGACTAAGCTAAGGGTCCAAAAAGTCACTATAGAAATTAGGCTAATTCTAGGTCTCCTAATATTTTATAAAAATACTAAACCTTAATACGAGTAGTTAGACAGGTATTACACTAAAATCGGAGTTTTCTAGACAAAGTTACGAATTTTCTAAGTTTCGGGCCCTAAATGAACTACGGTTGACCAAAACGTTGACTTTCTAATCTAGGTCATTTTCTGGAAATCTAAGATTTTTAATAAATACTATACCCTAATAGGAGTCCAATGCAAGTGAGTTTGACTAATTTGGAATTTTCTACAATTAGTTATGGATTTTCTAAGTTCAGGGTATTTAAGGAAATTTCTAAATTTCCTAATAAATGACTGTTTTTATTGTTTTGATCCAAATCAGCTCCAAACTGATTAGAATCACTCCCAAATGTTAGGAATGACCTGAAAAGGTGTTCTCAAGTTTTGGGTAAAATTTGAAATTTTAAATAATTTTTAATGAATTATTAGGGGTAAAATGGTAAATTCCACCTATGGTCAAATTAGGTGTCAACCTGAAGTCAAACTAGGGAGCCCTATTTATTTAAGGTCAAGGATCAGATTTTGGTCAGTTCAAGGTATTATGGTTAATTTTCTGACCTAAAATGTATTTATTGTAATTTTCGGAAAGTCTCGGGGCCTTATTTAGCATGTTAATTATGGTTGGTTAATTAAGGGGTCTAAAGACTCCTAAAAAATTCATAGAAAATTTTGAGATATTTCAGATGTCACTAAGTTTGATTTTTGAAGTTTTCATGTCACTAAAAAATTCATAGAAAATCCAGGGTCTATCCTAGCCCCTAGAAAATTTTTAAGTTCGCTAGACAAGTCCTTAATTTTTGTCCTTAAGGTGTCACTACGTTAAATGGGTTTAAATCGAAGTTCACACTAATCCTCGAGGTAATAATGCATGGGAAACATATAAAAGCAGAAAAAACACATGTCTTTAAATCTAGGAGAGCCTAAACTAAGTGCTTGTGGTGCGACCTACACATGCAATCTACAACGAACAAAAAGTAAGCACGACTAATGAAGGGACCAGTCAATGGTTGTGACTTAACCATTCACTAGTCCAACTCCCCCAAGATTGCTCTTCATTCATAGAATCTATGTTTGAAATTTCATCAATAGTGGATATCCCAAAATTTAGATTTAGTATATATATAATTTTAAAATCATTAAAAATACCTATCAAAATATATAGCTTTTGGAAAATGATGTAGTTCAAAATAAATCAATTTATAGTAGATAAATATATGGGAGACCCACTGACCACCCAATCAAGGTTCCAAAAAAAAGGCTTGAAAATAGTTTGAATTTTTGAAAATAATTATTATACTAGTATATAAATAATATTAAAATACCCAAATAATCATATCCAAACAGAGATCTGTCCAGACAATCAAATTCAGGTTTTGAAAATAGTTTGAAAATAAAGTTCATAATTTTCTGAAAAGAACGAGGGGTTGCACGCCGAAATCCGATTTGAAACGACAAAGTTATGATTTTTACAAGTTTAAATGCAATAATAGGATATTTTTAAAATAGTGGTTTTACTATTTTCAAAATAATTATAGATATACATAATATTTTTAAATAATAATGGTCTCAAATAGTGCAGAATTCAAATACAATCAAAACAAGGTATTGTGCATCGAAATCCGTTTTAAAACGACAGAGTTATGAATTTTCGAAGTTTAAAGGAAATAAATATTTCTTTAAGATAGTTTTAAAATAATGATATTTGTAAATAATTAACTAATTATCAAATGATATGAATTTAAAAATAAGCAAGTTTCTGAAATATAATAATAATTTAAAATATAATAATAATATCTTAATTAGTAATAATATTTTAAATAATTTTGATAATTAAAAATAGCTACAATACTATTTAACCATTAAAAAGTATTTTTTTTATATTTAGATAATGAGAATAATAACAATAATAATGGTAATAAAATTAAAATAAGGCTAAAACTGTAAAATAATATAATAGTAATATTTAGTAATATAATAATAGTAGTAATAATAATAATAGTAAAAATAATAATTAAAATATTAATAAAATAGTGATTATCCATTGTTTTTAAAATATTAAAAAAAACAAAAATTATTTTTCAAATAAAAATAAATTTAAAATAACGGGGACGAAAAACCGAGTGATTAGATATATTACACCGAAAATCGGACGAAAAACGAATTTTCTGCGAAATTTGGAAGAAATCTGATTTTTGAAGGATTTAAAACTATTTTTTTATTTAAAAAAGTGGCAGCTGGTGCCACGTGGCGGCCTGGGATTGGATCCCGGGATCGCGCCCAATGATTGCGCCGCCAGCAATCATTGACCCAATGATGGCGGGATGAAGGCCCGGCGGCGGTATCCCACTAAGCCACGTCGGACGACGATCTCGTCCGTTGGATCTCCCGCTGTCACGGACCGGCGGTCCAGATGGAGTCACACGGCGGCACGGTTCGATGGGGGCTCCTACATGGCTGTACGAGAGCCTCGCACGACGAAACCTCAGCAAGCGATCATGAGATCAACGGCTCAGGTTCCGTACACCTGAGCCGAACCGTGAAAAACGCCCTAGAGGGCATTTTTTGACTCGCTCAAGCGATCAGATGCATGAAAATTAATGAAATTTTAGGTACAAGATGCACATGTGAAGAGCATCAGTGGGGGAGTAATATTTCGATCTAAAACATACTGTGTAAAGAATTATTTAGGTCTAAGTGTCTTAGGCTAGGGTTTGAGATATACCTCAATCCACACGATGGATTCGGACGATCTTGGGCTCATTAAGTTTGTGGAGAGTCCAGGAGTATTTCTTCAGTTGACGTCGAGCCACGAAACGCCCTCTATCGAATGGAAGAAGCTTTGAGAGATTTTGGCCTTCGGTCTCGCCGGGATCTCACCGCCGGTGGCTTGAGGAGGTCGGGATTGGGTTAGGAAATATGAAGGGAGGTCGTAGAAGTCTTCTCACAAAATCTCAGGGCCTGGTCACCTTGAGATCGAGCAAGAGCAAAAAAGATCCCTAAAACATGCTAGGTGATTATGACATATTAATGGACAAATTTGACTAAGTCAACATTTGACTTAGTCAAATCAATCAATTAGGTCAAAAGGGCATGAGGATTGAGCCATGAAAGGGTTTAGATTTAACTTGGATTCAAATTGGGCTCTTAATGGGCTTAATGGGTCAAAATAACCCATTAAGGCTTGGATTGACCAAGTCAAAGTTTGACTTAGTCAATCTGGCCTACTTAGACCCATGGAGTGAGGCTCGAGCTCAAAAAGCCATGAAAATTGATTAGAATCGAAGTTAGGACTCCAAAAAACCTAATAGGTCAACCTAGGTCTACTTGGTCAACCAGGTTGACCATAGGCCCGGGTCTGGGCTCGACAGACTCAAATTGAGCTATTGGATCCAATGGAAGGGGTCTAAGGGTATGGCTTGGTCAATCTGACCAAGTCAACTCTTTTGACCCAGAAATTGGTGAAATCGAGGTCAACACCACCTTAGATTTAGGATTCAAGACTACTACAGTGGATATTTTGTAGTGTGCCGAATCAGTGGGTAAGTCCCTTTTCTTCAGTGGCTATAAATCCTACCTATCCATGTCACATAGATGACACTACTTCCATCCTTCTCTCATGTATGCTTTGAGTGCATGATTTTTTTTCTCCAGTCTCTATTCGCTGCCTTAGTCCCTCCGGATGCTGAGATAAATCATGTATGTTGACTAAGCCAAGTTGAGCCCTTTCTTTTCCTTTGAGTAGGATTTCCTAGTATCCCCTCTATGCCAATCCCCTTTTCTTGGAAAGAATAATGTCAGATCCTTAATCGAAAGTATTCTCGGGCTTCGGGCTGAGATGTAATTAACCATAGAGGCCTACGCCCGTGAGAAACAAAATTTCATAATAAATAAACCCCACTCGAGCTGATGTATCGGGCGGGGGAAACCCCGTGACACTGATTAGGTCATGCATATTTTCACCCATCGGGGTGCGCTGGCGAGAGCCTCTATCCTCAATGGTTGATATGTAGAATCTAATATGCCCTCCCATTGGCCCGCTTACGAAGAGCACGGAGGCCAGGCCTACGATAATTTCTATCCCTCGAGGTAGTGCAGTCGTACACCCTCTACACCCTGTAGTAGCGGTGGTGTCTTTTCAGAGGTCCACAAAAGAGTACTAATAAAAACCCCTTGGTATTGATTATAACTTGATTGGGAGAGGGTGAATTCCATGTGTATCTCAAATCGAAGGTGGAGACTGGTATATTTTTAAATCATTACCACACTTTACATATCATGAATTTGACCTTACTCAAGGAGAAGTCAAACTAGGTGAACACCACATGTATCTCAAATTGAAGTCTAAAACTTTCTTGGAAAATTTCTCCTCTTTGTTAGATGCTTTAGAAATAATGTTTGTTAGCAAGATTATTATAGATGCATATAAAATTTTAGGACTCACTTGACTATAATTATTTTTGAGATGTTAACATGAATATCCCTTTGAGGTTATAGTAAAGGTTAGCCCTCAATCCTAATCTTCTCCCAAAAAAATTAATATAGTAATGGATGATAGTTTGAGAGGGGTTATTTGACAATAAGCATACTTGTGACTTTATCCATTTCAGATTATAAGTGAAGTCAAACCCCAAACATAACATGCTTTTTTCCAAACAAAAAAAAGTAGTATATGACAAAAGAATTGAACAGTTATAATCATGCATAGGGCATCAAGGTCAATGACTTTTTGAGGTCGTACCAAGGCCTGCCCCTAGCCATAATCATTTCTTATAGACAACATCAAGCTTTGTGTGCAAAAACATTTATAGTAGATAGAGAATTCTTATCCATCGGACTATCGCAGAATAATTGTAGTAGCAGGAGACCAACCATGTGGAAACAACTGTCGAAAAACCTAAAAGCCATTGCGCTCTGTGAGCTTCGCCGGCATCATGTAGCACCTTCTCAACTCCCGCAACAACGGAAAAGCAAACACACACTCTCTGTCATTATGGCATCAGTGGGAGCTGGAACACCACCGTCCTTCTCTCCTCCCACTTGTTTCCTACCTCTGTCCTCGACCGCCTCTCTATTATAGAGTCTCACAGCCAGTCATAAGTTGTAAGAAATGGAAAACAAAGGTGAAGATTCATGGGCGCCTTCCAGCACTGAAATGTTCATCACACCCACAGACCATCTGCCTTACGAACCGGTGAAAAGGAAGAAGGCGAAGAGGCTGAGATATCGAGAATGACTCTGATATGGAGGGCCGCAAAATTGCCTATATATTCCGTGGCACTGGTGCCCCTTACCTTGAGTTATCAATCTGTCTTCACTTAATTTCTAACCCCCTTTTTTGGGTTCATTTGAAGCCGTCTTGTGGGCTAAATTGATTATAAAAAAAACGAGTTTTTTTTGGACGAGTTAGATCATGTAAGCATGTTTTTTTCAGTTAATGGTTATTGATATGTGCTTTTAGTCACATATTTGTATGATTGTGATCTTCTTATGTATATGATTTGAAATTGAGTTTTCAGCTTCTTTGCATTTTTGGACAGGTAGGCTCTGCCGCGGCATATTTTCAAACTGGTTTTTTCTCTACCAAGCGTTATTTTTTGCTCTTGTTTGCCTCAGTTCTCATTATTTCTTGGCTCAATTTAATGATTTAGCTTTATACAAAGACCCAACACACACATAGATAAGAGAGGAAAGGACACTCGTGATTTTACTTTGAAAGCTTTGAAAGGAAAAACTCATAGGGCCTAGTCTAGCTTAAACGATTCTACTCGTATTTATTATCAATTACAAACAATTCCCTTTCCCTTAATAAAGAAATGTGTTGTACAATATAATAGGCAAAAGTTATGTAGAAAAAATCACGGTGTAAGTTGAAAAAACCCTATGGCATAAGAGTTATATTTAATAGATGATTTATTAAAATTTAAGGAGGGAATGTCCGAGACTAAGAAATTAAGCATAAGTCCTAATTCTAACATTGAGAGTTAGAGTCGATGTTGAAAGCATGTATCGATCATATAAGTGATGGCATGCATTGGTGCAAGTAATAAAGTCATTAGGCGTTGGTGTAGGCAGAAAATAATGGTAGATGGACTATAGGTGAGAGGATCGTAGTCAAGTAATATTGGCTGGAGGCCTTAATCAAGCAATGGAGGTAGGAGGAAAATATCCAATCGAATTGTGTCAAAGATATATAGTCGAATAGTGTGGTTAGATGATTATAATCAGATAAACACAGACATAGGACCAAAATCAAGTGACAATGGTGGCAAGATTATAGTCAGGAAAAGATAGTCATAGGACCTTAATTTGATAATATTGGTCAAAGGACCATAATTGGGAAATTGAGGATAGTGGACCATAGTCAGACGATGGCAGTTAGAAGATCATAATTAAGTGAGGGTGTTCGAAAGGATCATTGTCGAGCAATGGTGGTCAGAAAGATTATAATCAAGTGATGGTGGTTAGAAGGACTATAGTTGGGTTATGGTATTTTGACGATTGTAATCTAATAATGGTGATTTTAAGGATCAGAGTTGAGTTATGGAGATCAACAGATTATAGTTAGGAAATGGTGGTTGAAAAGATTATAGTTAGATGAAAGTTATCATAAGGGACATCATGGTTCAACCATGACCTAGAAGATTGTAATCAAGCAACAAAGGTAGGAGGACTGTATTCAGGAAATGGTGGTTGGAGGATCATAATCAAGTGATGGTTATCAAAAGGATCTTAGTCGAATCATAATGGTCGAAGGACCATAATCTTCCAATGGTGGTTTAAAGGATTGTAAACAAGCGATGGGGGTCTAAAGCATTGTAGTCAGGTAATGATAGTCTGGAGGATTGTAGTTAGGTAACTGAGGTTTCAAGACTATAGTCAAGCAATTATGGTTTCAAAGACCATAGTTATGAAATGTTTGCTGGAAGACCGTAGTTAGGTGATAGAGGTTATAGGATTGTAGTTAGGTGAAAGAGGTCAAAGGATTGTAGTCAGTAAATGGTGTTCGTAGGACTATAGTTGAGTAATGATGGTTAGAGGATCATTGTCAAGCGATAGAGATTGGAGGACTATAATCGGGTGATGGTGGTTGGAGGACTATAGTTAGATGATGGTAATAAAAAGGATTGTAGTCAAGCAATGAGGTCTGAAGGATTGTGGTTAGGTGGTAGTCCAACGATGATAGTTGCACGGTGGCCCGAGCTTCAAAATCCTTACAGAGCATCTTAGCTCTCTTTAATCAAGCAAGGTTCAAGCTCCGTGTCAAAGCTCTGCTTTCATGTAGAGAGTAGGAGCATAAATATAGATTTTTGAGAGTGGCATGCCCCAAAAATTTAGAGGAAATACATAATACTCCTCAAACTGTATATATTGATTCTTTTGATCATACGGATTGCATTTAGCATTTATGTGCCTTAATTTTATTGGAATTAAGTGATCGTAGCCTTGTTGGATTCATCTAGTTGAGATGCTCAATTCAACAATAAGAATCTCAAATGTGAAGATCTTTTGATCATTCATTCGATGGTCTGAAGTTTTCAATTATGTTTCAAATGCTCTATTGGGGCTCATTTGGACTCGAATTGGTCAACTTTTGGTATCATTAGGTTTGAATAATCGAAAGGTCCAATTTGACAATAAGTGCTAAAATCAAAGTTCATATTGTCTTGAATTTAATTTTGAGAGTTTCCAATTCAAATATGCATCGGGATTCATGGCCAATCATGTCAATTTTCGATGATGTTTCACCTAGCAACACCTATCCTTCAAGTTCGATCAGCCATATAACCATTTAATTTATAAATTACATTCATATGTTTTATATTAATGATTCAATAGTCACATAACATAAAAAATATCATAATAAATTAAACACAAAATATAATATGCATTTAAATACAAATATAAAAGTTAGTTAATTATGAAATCATTATTTATTTTTACACCATTGCTGTTGCACCACTGCATTAATCATTAATTGTATTTTAATATTCCTTCACTATATTTTAGTATTCACGCCTGATTAAAGATGTTCACAATTCTTACAACTCATCTCCACATAATCAGGATAAATTGTATAAGAAGACTAGGCTTCATGAGCTATCTCCTGAGAGCCTAATTTATTAACTATCATTTTTGTTTCATTCCAACCTACGTAGCTCCACAATCCAAAATCTACTATTGGCATGATCCACCTAAAAATTCTTTGATTTGCAGAAATCATCTACTCATCCTACAAAAAAGGAAGAGAAATTTAATGCTATTTATATTATAACACTTTCATTATTAAATATTTATACTTATATAAGCTCATTGAAATCTAATGCCTGCCCACTGTTTATATACTTGTCTATCTTTAGAGAGAGAGTGTTTGCATCTCAACCAAAATAAAGTTTTTTTTTTTTTGTGACGAGGAAGCACTGTCCTTAAGCCAGTGAAAATCCCGGTCGACCTAACATGCAATCCACACCAATTTACACGAGCCAACACTTATGGCTTTCACTACTTGCCAAGAGATTCGAACCAAGGACCTAGGCTTTTCTTAGCCAGCTCTTCACCACCCGAACAAACAGCGATGGGTACCAAAATAAAACCTTACCCAACATTATGATGGCTCAAGAGTCATTGTAGTGTCTTTGATAAAGAGCTAGTTATCTTTAATAATTCTCATTCTCACTCGGTCTCTTTCTGTGAACCCCTCCTTCAAATTATTCTACATCATAATCACTCCAAAGTCCATCTTCTCTCACCCACAACCACTTTGAACTACTCAACCAATGCTAAATTTTATCAAACTAATATTAACCTTCGTTTGAAATAACTTTTTTATTATTTCTTAAAACAACTTTTTAATATAAATTTTCTAACTTTATTAATTTTTTGCACTTAAAAAATACTTTAAAGAATAGTAAGAAAACTATCCCAAATGAAACATTGGCACAACTTTTTTTCTACTTCTTAAAACAACTTTCTATTAAAAAAAAATTAGTGTATTGAAAAACTACATTAACCCTTCGTTTGGGACGGCTTTCTTGCTGCTTCTTAAAGCAGCTTTCTAGTTCAATAATTAAAATAATTGAACTAAAAAGCTGCTTTAAGAAGCAGCAAGAAAGCCGTCCCAAACGAAGCCTAATAAGCAATAAAAAAGCCACCCCAAATCTCCTTCCTCATACCCCTTAAAACTCACTCAAGAACAGATCTACACATCCTAAGCTAACCTTTCACATCATTTAACCACCCATAAAAATTTTCAAAATGATAGAAGGTATTACAAGGGAACAGCCCTACAATAATTCATAAAAAATCACTTTTAGAGAATAGCCCTAACATTGACAAACATCAAATTAAGCTATATTATTATTTTTAGCATGAAATTTATAATTTACCATCGACCAATTTATAAGCAGGAGTAACCTTTTTCTCATCTGCATTTTGAATCAATGGCATCGAGTATGAACTTTAGTCCTTACAAATCAGTCTTGTACTCGTCTTGTACACTGCAAAATCTATAACAAAGTCAGTAATATGAACATTATACAACACTCAGTACTATTTAATTAAGTTATACGCCTCTAATGAAGATTTTCTTATGTGAAACTAATAAAACAATATTTTCTTCTGATTTTATAGGAACAAAAACAGGAGAACTGTAAGGAAAACAATCTAAATACAAAAGGAACTCTGCCTTTATAAGAAAAATTGAAGTACAAGCAGCTTTTAGGACAAAAAACATGCCAACTCTTTTATTTAGCTAATAAACTCGATGATCAACATTACATCATGAAATATAGCTCCATGTATGCTATGCAGCAACAATTCAGGGCGGGCAAGAAGACTTGAATTCTACGGTAAAAATAAACATATAGGACTTATTACATAATTCAACAAATAATAGTCCTTCAGATAAAAAGAACCTGGAGTTTGCCATAAGAAAGTACCATGTGCATTGCATTCTCTTCCTAGTTCCTCAAATATTCATCATCACTCTCTAGAACAGGCTCCCTCATGAAAATGTAACCAAGAATCATCTCTCCTTAGTCACCAAGTTCAGGTAGCTTTTCTTATGCGAATTAACATACAGACTAAGGCTTCATTTGGGACGGCTTTTTTGTTGATTCTTAAAACAGCTTTTTAGTATAAAAATAAAAATTTATATAATAGAAAGCTGCATTAAGAAGCAATAAGAAAGTCATCCCAAACTAAGCCTAAGATTGCAAAAAACTAGCATATTTAGATCCAAGGAACAGTCTCTGGATACACAGAAGCGCGTTCTTTGTTACTTCAGCATTTTCGTGGTTCATTAGCTTCATAACACGTTCCTTCGCCTTCAGATCTGAGACAATGATGCGACCAGCAGGGTGGAATTGAATGAACTGGGACAGATCATAGCAGGCAACAGCCAGTGCTGTGGGATCATTGGATGTATCAAGGATTGTGAGAAGAACACGTAGGATCTGCAACAGAAAATTTTCAAATTTATAGTTCATCTAACTTCAATAGAATAAAGAAGTTTTGATGAACCAACAAAATCATTCTGCAAATAGCAAATAATCTCAGCTTTTAAATAATTAGTAATGGAATAAATGCAAAAAACTGCACGAGTGTTGTTCTTTTAGGGAGTTGCATGAATTTGACAGCAGGTGGGATCTAACGAAGACAAAATCTGCAATTTTGGACAACAATGGGTGTGACGGAGAATGCAACAGGGGGTTCATCAGCACAAGCACATTTTGTTTCTTTTATGGGTCCAAAAACAATAGAATTAAAGGATTAATAAGCCTTATGCATGGCTAATTACTACATCATTATTCGACCAAGTAACAATGGATAAGTTATCCCTATCCACTGATGAGCATTTGCTGTATACAGCAATCTAACACTATTCTGATTTTTTTTTTTAAGTTTTCTGAAAAGAAATTTTGTTTTTTTTTTTTAAATAAAATTAATTAAAATAATAAAAAATAATATTTTCCATCATAAATATAGACACTAACTGCATAATTAATTTAAGAATTATAAACCAAGAAATAGGTGTATTTAAATACCATGCAAGAATTGAAGGTCATGCATCAAAAGATTATTTGCATCTAGGCTATTATGTTATCGATATTTATTTCATTGCCTTTTAGAGAAATTACTGATAAATTAAGTACAATCTCCTTAGATTTTAGATTAGGTCTTATACATAACATTAGATATCAAGGAAAATTACAATCATCTTTTTGCAACAGTTCTTAATATTTCTAAAGAAAAAGCATTAGCATCTCAGCTAAACCTTGTCAAACAAACATCACCTTCCCCTATAGTTTATGAATAATCTATTGAGAACATATTAAATGCAAAAGATGATTTACATTTACAATATGAGTCAACATCTAATCTTCTTGAATCTAAATATGCAATCATGTTAAAATGTGTTTGGACAAATATTTAAATTTGAGTCGCAAACTAAAATTGAGTATATATCTAAACCTAAACTTTTAATAGAAAATGAGTATATTCTTGAATGCAGAACTGAAACAATAATGTTGATTATAACTGAAGAATCAATTAGGCAATCTAATAATATAACTCTTCATTAATTATCCATAAAAATTACCCCTACTACGAAAAAACAAATTGTGACTGAGTTAGTTTTTGGTCCTTGATTTTTCTATTTACCAATTTATAGAAATACAACAAATGCCAAAATTCTATGTGCTGAAATTCTGAGATTTGATCATGTGGAAAATAGGCCTTTTTTTTTCATAATCAATGCTTATTACCATGAGAAGCATAAAATAAATGGCACAACACCTGGAAATCATTTTCTTCAAAATTTGTAATATTATCCTTCCAGAATCCAGGACTCTTGTGCATAGGAGACCAGTCTAGCTGACCAAGAAGAACTTCTTGCTTGTATTTATCAAAGGAACTCAATCTTTTGATGTTATCTTTAAGCCCTTCTTCAAGCTGATTCAATGCTTCCAGTAAGTCCTACAAACCAATTTGACAATAAAATAATATCTTTCGTGAGGTAAAATTGGCAAATACTAGATTAATTCAGGAAAACCGTGTCAATTATCATGTTAAGTCATAGCACGTCAGTTTCAAAAATACTAAATGTTCTACATGATGGTTAAAAAGTATCAGGAATTATGACTATAGTACATGTGATTTCCTAAAAATGACCTCTCCCTAGACAAAAACTATTAACAGTTTCAAATTGTAACGCCCAAATGATAATGTGAAACACAATCCTCACCGAGTCTTTACTGAAATTTAAAATTCTTTTATCAGATATAATATGTTTTCGAACTAAACCATAGATTAATTATCAACCAAATAACAAAGCTAAACAGTCAAATTAAAAAAAAGTAAATAAATAAATTTAATCAAAATAATTTTGATAAAAACCACAGATGACTTTTAAAATGAATCCTAACAAGTCCCTCCATAAGAATAGTTTTGACTGTACATACAAACTAATAGTACAATGATAAAAGTCAATAATACTTAAACAAAACACTAATTACAAAGTCAGTTATGAACATATCAAGTTCCATTTTATTTGTTTTACCAGTATCTCATATAAAGTGTCACCCTGAAAATAAGAGAAACACTTGCAAGGAAAATAATGAATAAACACAAATATGAACAATAATTATAAGAGAAATGCTTTATGAATATCATTTCTATTAACCTCCATAGGAACTACACTTGAAAGAAAAAGATTGAATAAACATAAATATGAACAATAATTATACGAGAAATGCTCTATAAATATCATTTCTATGAACCTCCATAAGAATAGTGCTGGCTGTACATCCAAACTAATAGTACAATGATAAAAGTAATAATACTTAAATGCAACACTAATTACAAAGTAAGTTATGAACATATCAAGTTCAATATATTTTTTATCAGTATCTCATAAAGGGTCACTTTGAAACTACACTTGCAAGGAAAAGGTTGAATAAACACAAATACGAAGAATAATTATGAGAGAAATGCTCTATGAATATCATTTCTATTGATCTCCATAGGAACTAGCCCTGTGAGGCAACATCCGTAAGATGGTTGCAAAAGGGCCAGCCAAAAACATTAAACAAAATGCACTTTAAAAATTAACAGTACTAATACCCTTCTACTTAAAGTTACTAGCAGTTCAAATTTTTAACTGATCCGCTTGTGACCTTACCTCATCACTCCAGGATTGACCTTTTAGGCTGAGGACAAGTTGTAGTAATCCAAGATCCACCATTTGAGCCCCAAATGCCCCCTTCGAAAGCAAGTTTCTGAAAGTCAAGATGACAACCCTTACAACCTGCAACATAAGAAAACAACAATAACCTAATATCAGATTATAGAGGCATTTGAACGGTCAGCAATCAAATAAATGGTATCAAAGCTATACCTTCTCCTTAGTAGAACCTTTGACAACTTCAACCAGTCTTGGAAGAATCCTAGTAGTAGCCAGGTAATCAACTGCAGCATCATAGTACGACAACAGCCAAACACATAGGCATGTTTCATAAAGAATCTGCGCGAGAGAGTACCATCCAAAATTGGCTAGTTACCAATTTGCATGTAAGTGCTAAATGAAAGCAGAAATAGAGCCCCAAATGTTAAATTTTTTTAATATCAATCCCATAAAAAAAAATAAACTTATGGAATGCAAATTAAATGATGTTTTACACTATGCTTAAACCAACTGCTTGACTCAGAACATGATAAAAAAGGAATCCCCTTAGAAACTTGCAACACAAGTTTCTAAATTGATTCAGATTAATGGACCAAAATATAGCATGATTCACAAGAAGCCAACATGATAGAGCTATGAATTGGATAGAAGATCCTTGGATCGAAGTCAAACAGCTAATTTGCACGTGTAGCCCAGCTCGAATCAAACATGGATTGAGCTAGGAATTAAATCTTCCTAGCTTGAGATTGGATGTAAATATATATATGATGCAAAGATGGATTAATTGAAATATAATTCACAATCCTCCGCCATAGGTTAATTATTTAATGTCATAAGGAAATTAAACACCCATAAGGCAGACTACCTGAATTGATTGTTGAGTGGTTGCTGGAGTAATCAAGGGAACTAACAACTTCACACTATCTGCTTGTACAAAAGAAGCTCTCACTGAAGTTTCCCTTAGCAAAGTCGCAAGGCAATTCACGGCAGTTGGAACAGCTCGATAGGGATGAGAAGGATTTTTCAGCTGCAAGTTTAATAAATAACTTTTAGTACAACCAAAGCAAGCTATAACTTCATTCAAAGAAAAATAATAATAATGATAGTGGAATCTCTAAATCAAAATCATCTTCATCATTAGCATTATCCCAACTATGCATCCAGCTTTATGAATTTGATTCTCAATTCATGTATTGAGGTGTTTTCTCTATTTTGATGGAAATCTCTAAATCATGGTCAAAAGTAATAATCATACTAGACAATAGACAATAGACTTATGCAGTACGCATTACAGAAATATGATACATGATTAAAAAAAATAGAAAAAGCAATACAACATGCATGAAATTGAATGAAATGGAAGGAAGTACATCCAGCATAAATCTCATAAGAATATATCAATAATGAATATTCACGCCAAAACAATCATGAATTATCAAACAAAATTTATATAATTTAAAATGAATGCTAGTCAATATACTCTAAATAAGACATATTAGTCTCAGAAAAATGTTGTATACATACATCATATAACTAACTTTTATGTACAACCACAAAAATGAAAGAATAAAATTATTGATGCTAATGTACAACCTAAATATAACTTGGAGATTTAATTTGAACACTAATGATGAAGATAAAATTCCCCTAATCCCTCGATGATGGCTACGTTGACTTAGAATTTCAATGGAAGGAGAGATTATTATAAAAATGCCCTCATATCCTAAAGCAAATTATTGTGGAGCCCAAATTCTTTTAAAAATATGAAAAGAAAAAATAATAATAACTACTAAACATAGAAATATTCAAGTGAAATCTATCGTCTTAAGATTAAAGCATTAATAGCATTAATCTATCCACCATCCGTAACATTTTGAAGAGAGTGACAAATTTAAAAGTAACCCCTACTCACAAAAAGCCAATGTTCTATCGAAAGTATAACTATGATCACTTTCACAAGATTTAACATCAATAAAGGCGTGGCACATATCCTCTAATAGGGTGATTTTTCCACCAAATAAATGATTATGATTTAGATTTTAGACCCTTTGAAAAGGTGGTTTTATTGCAAAATAACATCATTATATTACAATCATGACTATGGGAAGAATTTTTCTCAATGGCTCTAGTCCCTTGAGTTTTTAATAATGTGATAGGGCACAAAGCCTTATGTTAGCTAAAACTGACTTAAATTTATCCCCTCTAACAAATATCCATCTTTTTTTACAAAATAATCCATGATTTTCGACAATAACCATTCCGTCCGGTGGGTTTAACTACCTCCACTGACTACGAAGTCTAAGGTCCATGACAACCCAGGACAATGAAACCATGAGATATTGATCAGGTTTGTCACCACTCCCCCACAATTTACTTTAAACTAAAGGCAATAAATTTTTACTCAATCCTAAAACCAAAACTATTACTATTGTATGTTAAGCATTTAATTTCTATCAACTAGCCATAATCAAAAGTTTTCTCTCATCTCCAGGAGGATTTATTAACCATAAGGACTTGCACATACGGGGAACCTAAACCAAATCATAAAATCCTCACAAAATGATGGAGAAATTTCTAGGTAATATATTATCAGTAATATGATCTACCTTAAGGAAATTTAACCTAGAACCTAAACTCTCTCATTAGGGCGTAAATTTTTGGAGCCCAAACATACGCTATTCTCATCAACACTTTCTCGTTATATAGTTAGCTATTAGATGTTAAAAAAAAAAGAATATAATGCAAGAAGTGAGAAAAGATTAGAATGCAAGATATGAGAAAACATTAGAAAAAATAATAATTTGGGAAAAAATCATGATTAATTAGAAAGCAAATGTGAGAAAGATGCTAACCATTTTCATCAAAGCAAAACTAAATGAGGTTTCAATATAAGGATGTGTTTGCTATATGTGCATTGCTCTTTAGTGAACCTTTGGGTTACACCCTAAGAGGTCTTATACCTAGAGCACAACCCAAAGTGGGTTGAGGAGCATTGATGTTATTTTATGGTTAATTTGCATATGCCAAACATGAAATACTTCCTATATGGTTCGTCCATTATACTATCCTCTACAGAATGTTAAGTTCATATTGCTAAGTGCTAATAAAGTGATAGTGGGGAAGGGGTGTTTAGCAATTAAATTAGGTAAATTGGCCAAGGCTTTCTTTGTTAATAAATTTCATTCAAAAATATATCGTACCACAATCTTCATTAATGTAGGAATGCTCCACCAAAATCCCTACCCTAAACAAGCATGCACTTACAGACTATACTCGAGAATTAATTCTTCCTTCTATGTGCAAGTAGAGATAATTTTATTTATTTACTTTTATGGAACAAGAAAATGGGTCAAATGAAGCCTAAACTTGGGCTTTTAGTTTATAACCAAAATTAATCAAGTTTGATGTTAGGACAAAATTAGGTGAAGAGAAGAACCAATGGAAACAATCCAATGAGAAACCAAGGATGACAAGACTGCTAAGACCACCCACATGGGAAGCTAGCTTCCACATGGTAATAGGATAGACAGGTTTTCCTTTTAAAGAAATAATAAAAATATATATCAAATGTCTATTTTAGGTTTTAGAATTCTATTTTACTGCTAGAACAAATGTCCATTGTTAATTGGTCAAGAAGAAATATTGTTATGAAAAGATATGATGGTTGAGAAAATAGATATGCATAAAATTTATCCTCATTTCCCCATTCTTCTTCTTCCTAAGCTTCCTTCTTCTCCCTTACCTCTTCTTAGAGCTCTTTAGCAAGGCCCAAAGTTGTCGTTTATTTTGCATTACAATATTATCACTCTGTGGTCTACCAATTTGGTGCTCTTATTGAGCCTCCCCTTGCATCTTAACACACCGTTCTTCCCACTTGGATCACTAACAATCCCATTCGATAATGGCAGACAAACACTCCAAAGAAAAAGCTCAACACCACCAAGCCCTCCATCAAAGACGAATTATAGAACTTTGTTGAAATAATGAGTGATGCCCAATTAAGGCTCACAGCGATAGAAATGAAATAAGAGAAATGCCCGCTGATGTCATCTCACAGTGAAACCTCAAATCCAACACCACAAACTGAAACGACCATCAATGATATTATGGGCAGCAACCCATTTAAGATGATGTGTATCGCATTGTCTTGATATTCTAGAGGAAACCCTGAACCATGGATACAAATTATAGAACAACAGTAGACCTTCCAAAGAAAGTGGTTGAGGAAGGAAAACTAATGTTACCCTCATTCCACCCAAACGAAGTTGCCAAGGGATGCTTCTTACAACTACCAAAAATAAGTCGATTACACTTATGAAAGGCGGTCCTCACGGCCCTCCAAAACTATTTTGGACCATCAAAATACCACAACCACCAGTGTGAATTAGCCAAACTCACCAAATATTTATTTTAGCTGATTGTCAACACCAATTTGAGCTGCTTTCCAATCACATCACAGGCATTAATGAGCTTTTTTTTACAAATTTGCTTCAAATATGACCTCTCATCTAACTTTCACAAAGAAGTATATATTCATCAACTTACCACATTGGACCAGCAACTGAACTGCCAAGTTGATTGAAGATAAGCTAAATGATGGAAAACCTATCTTAAGCCCAACACCCCCTCCAAAACTATTAACCTCAACTCTATTTCAACCATTCTCCCAAACCACAGCAAATCCACCATTCTAATTCGCGATCATCCACCACTAAAATGATAGCAAACCATGAGAATGGCTTATGTTACTATCGTGACAAATCTTTAATCGCAATCACCTTTGTAGGTAAAATATTTGCTCTAATGATCTCCAATGATGACACCAAATAAACTTATCAAACAACTAATGACACTAGACCAGCCTCCCCGACATCAAGTTTAGACATCACTCCACGCGGTATTAGGCCAACCATTACCAATCACCTTATGAATCAAAGTGATGTAGGACTACAATGTATGCAATAACTTTGAAAGAACTTGCACGATTTATTGATTAGAAAAAATGGTGATTAGAACTATTAGCAAATGAAACGACAAAATAAAACGCAAGAGCGGTCACTTCCGTTTAGGCTAAGTTGCATGATAAAAACTTTGAACCGTCAAAATAGCATAGGAAATCAATAATCATACATATATAGTAGCTTTCAACAAAAAATTCCAAATCTAACAATAAGATTAGAAAACAAATGAAGTGCACTCAATTCCCTACGTTTACTAAGCTTGGCAGAATTGGTCAAACACGATCTTCATGACTAAAATCAAATCACAAGGAAGTGATTAGGCTTTAAGAAATACAAGAAGAGGGAGATCAGAAAACCTTCGTCAATGATCGGTTGCAATCCTCCACTCGACCATTCCAAGTTGCTCTTCAATAGCCTCGACCAAGGTATCCAAGATGCGCTCTACGTACTCTTCTACGGTGTGGTCGATGCACGGGTTGACGTCGAAGAAGGTCCAATATAAGATGCAAACAAACCCTTGCTCGTCGTAGGAGAGGCCGTAGTCAAGATCTGGATCGACCATTCATGAATGCTAAGCGACGGTCGCTTCCGGAGATTACTAGCAACCTTGAACTCTGTTAAAGAGAAAGAAGTTTCTCTTTAACTTGAAGTGGAGATAAAGAGGTGTGGCCGGCCAAGGGATGAGGGTTGGTAGAGGAGAAGTAGGTTAAGAAGGGAAGAACAAGCTAAAAATCTGAAATAAATTTCAGATTTCTAATTGGGAGGGATTTAGGAATTAAGTTTGAATTTAATTCCAAGATGGGAAGGTGGGTTAATGTGCAGAGAGGGGATTGGAGAGAGAGAGAGGGGAAGATAGAGAGAGGGGTCGGTGGTATGAGGGGATGAGGGAGGCTTTAATGTAATTCCAAAAAGGAGAGCTTCTCCTTTAGAAATAAATCAAGTAATAGAGGAATAGGAAAATTCGGACGAGGAGCTAGTGGGGATTTGGAATTATTTCCTAGAGAGGGTGGGGGAATTAGGAAATAAATCAAGAGGGATTTAATATAAGGGGGGCTGGCGGCATCAAGAGGGAAAGAAGGATTAAATGCAAGGATTAAATGCAAGGATTAATGCTTGCTTAATTTGGGTTTTAGGAATTAGGAAAGAATTTAATTAAATCCAATTTGTATTTGAAATTCAAAGAGATTTAATTTAGGAACATTCCTAAAATAGATTTAGCAATTTAGGAAAGATTTTAAATTTCAAATTGATTGAATTTGAATTCCAAAAAAATCTGTCCAAATTATGTCAATCCAAATTAGGTAATGGAAAACAACGGGGAGAGGGGATCTAGGGCCGGCTGGTTGGATGGGCTCGGGTATAGGTGGGAAGTATGTGGAGTTTGGTCGAGTAAAGGGGAAGGGCTTGGGAAGGGAGAAGGCCTTGAGTGTGATGCAGCCGGTGGTGGTGAGAGGAGAAAGGAAGAGATATGTAGAATCACGAACCCGACTTGTCTAGGTTGGTGGGTGATGCACAATTCTCCCTCTCCTAGGGATCTCTCTCCGATTTCTCAAGCTCTCACAAGAGCTCATGCAAGAGGAAGAAATATTTTAATCACAAAGGGACTACACGTCAAGTTTAAATTACTCGTCATTGGTAGCCCTATTTATAAGTTTGTCCAACAACATTCAGTGGAACTTTTACAGATCCGTGTTCAACCAAATCAACCATTCCAATTATTGGTTAGCAATAGTGCCTCCTTACTCTGTCAATACAAATGTGTGGATACAATCCTTCAATAAAAAACCCATGGCGTGGTTATCAATCTTTATGTCCTCCTAATTCAACGTGCAAAAGACATATTGAGAGTTTAAAGGTCGTAGCTGCTAGGCGACATGACCAAAAAGCTACAAGGATTTATCTATGAAATTAAATTAGCAAGACAACAATGTCGAACTCCGAGGTATGTGCACTTTCCCTATTGAGCAAATGTACATGGACCAATTAAAAAAAATACATGCCATAAGCACTATTGTCTACCCGTTCTAGTTCACAACTTTGTCAACTAAACCTCCAAAATCCCCGCAAGCAAACATTTTCCAACCCTACCCATATTAACAAACTCCTTCAAACATTTTCCATCAACTTTCAAGCACCCACGCAATTGTTCGTATCATGTCCCAATAATTATCAATTTTACTTACAACTTGGACCACTCCAATTTCCATAAAAACTTACTATTATTCCCACTTTCAAAAGTCCGACATCAAAACTATAGTCCAGGGTATGCTCACCCAAAGCCTAATTTGGCCAAGCACAAGCTCATTTTTCTCTCCTATTGTTTTGATAAAAAAGAAAGAAAACACAACATTTTTTGTGTTGACTACTAAGCACTGAACAAAGCAGTAATTCTGTTGACCCGTAACCAGCAAAACAAAAAAAAAAAAAATCAAATTCTTACCTTCTCTCTGCCGAAGCCACGATCTCGGCACGACTCGCACGACGCACGCCATCGCTGCCATCCCACGACCTACACACATCACTAGCACGTCGATGCCGCTCCTCCCCACGACATCGCGTCATTAAAAGGCCGCAGGAGCGAAGCCTCCCGCCCCCTTCGCTCTGGTTCTCACGCTCTCGCTCTTTCCTCTCTCCCGATTGCTCTTCTCTCGTTGCCTCCTCCGATTCCGCTTCATCTGCTCAAATCGATGCTCAAACCCTTGCCCGATCTCCTCCGTCCATAGAGAGAGAGAGAGAGAGAGAGAGAGAGAGAGAGAGAGAGCTCCTTACCTCCTTCCGGTCCCATCTGTGCTGTTCAACTTTGCTCATTCGACGCCATTCCTTACCTATTGAACCGGAAATTAAAATATTTTGATCGGAAGCAACAACGTGAGCCCGGCTGTGAAGGTAACTTTCTCCCTTTCGGTAGTCTCTTCGGCCGAATCCCGCAAATCTGCCGAACCCATGGAAATATAGAGCTAAGCTCTCTGTTTAATGGATTTTAACCTAAATCCATTCTAATCCTAATTGCAAATTAATTATTAATTAATAATAATTAATTAGTTTTAATTATGAATTGATTATTATTTGATGAAATTGAGTAACTATTCTTAGTTATAATTAAATATACTAATTATTATGATTAATTATAATTAAGAAAAAAATGTGCTTTCTTCCGCACCCACCTCCGCCGGTTCCCCGGTCCCGAAGGTATAATCCCTAAACTCAGATTTCCGTTCTCGACGTTCACGACGAACTAGCAAACCCCCTATGTGCTCACGTAGAGTTGTGGGGAGGGAAGCTAGTCCGACGCCTACGACGAGGAGGACAGTCGCCTAAGATTCTTTTCTCGTGGCTTGCAACGGGCCAGCAAACCCCCTACGTGCTCACGTAGCGTTGCAGGGAGGGAAATCGGCACGGCGCTTGCGGCGACTTAAGAATCCCTCTTCAATGCTAGCAACGAGCCGACAAACCCCCTACGCGCTCAAGTAGCATTGTGGGGAGGGAAACCAGTGCGACGCTTGCGGCGATGAGGAAAATTTTTTTTATTTTTTTATATAAGTACCCCCGAACGCTCACGTAGTGCAGAGGGGGGAAATTTGTGCTCCTTCTAACTTGTGCTCCAAACCCTTAAACGCTCACGTAGAGGGCGGGCATTTTAAATAAAATATGCGACCGCGGTGTCATTTTTGACACCTATCTGAAGCGCTCACGTAGCGTCGAGGGGAAGGTTGCCTCTTGGTTTTTCCCCTAAACAGGGGAGACGCCGGGAGGCTGCCAAAATTTTCACTAAAATAGGGGACTTGGGCAGAATCTGAACAAGCTGAACTTGAACTCGAACCCGGAACTGTTTGAACTAAAAAAGAACAAGAACATGCACTCAAATGAACACGAACAGTGGACTTGAGGAATTAAACTTGTTGAACCAATAAAGACCTGATTTGGACAATAAACTGAACACAAAATTGAGCCTAAATCAAACTTGAATGAACTCAAATATAAATGAAATCAGATATAAGTTTAGACTTGCAATAAGTGACAATGAAATTGGACTTAGACTTGAGTTGAATTTGAAACATGATTCAATCAGTCGAACTCAAACAAGAATTTGAGTGGGACCACAAAGGACTTGTACTTGAACATGCAATTGCACTTGCAAGGACAGCAGGGGACTTACACACTTGGACTTGTACTCTGAACTCAAAACTAGATCAAGATGTGGACAACAATAACTTATGCATTTGAGCTTAAACTATACGACGCCAAGTGAAATTTGGATTTGCAAGCATTAGATTCAAATCCGGATCAACCCAATATGGCAGTAGAAGACTTGAATGAATATGGAAGACTCATACTAAGTTTGAAACTCAAGCCTGAATAAAACTGAACTTGGAATCAAATATATCCAAAGAACAGAGCCTGAATCATATACGAGGAAACTCAAACTACAGACCTCGATGCATGAATTCCTACGACGATCCCTACGAGATTGAGATGGCAACACTGTCAGTCGATGGTAGAAAATCTGTCCCTACAAATAAATGTAAGACATCAGACCACCTGAGATTGGTGACAGGTGGATATGATGTAGGCGACAATGGCTCTTCTACAAACACTTCTAGAAGGTCGTAGTGGATACAACAGGCCCCTGCAAATGAATACAAATCACTTGTGGATAATAACAGTGGATACATCGTACGTGCAACGAACCACTGTGGGCACAAGTACAGATATCACCTACGACAACGGTGATCAAGATCTTCAAGTATTTCGAGTACAAGGGCAACTCGATATACGAAAAAGAGGACACCCCCGAATGAAGGAGATGTTTGAGCAAATTCGAACTAAACTTCCCGGTGTTCCAAAATTCCTTCCTGATCCTATACTCAAGAAGAAAATAATTCTGATTTTCACAAGCACCAGAAATAACAAGTCCACTATACTGATAATCTCAAAAGGAGTTATTTACAAACCAGCAGCCATTGACTTCAAAGTCCAGAAGAACCCCCCCCCCCTCCCCAGTGTTGAGAAAGGGGGAGTCAACATCAAGATGAGGAGATGCCTCATAATATCAAGACCATAACGCCACCGGATCTGCAACATTTATACAAGAAGACAGAAGGCGTCTAACCACCACCGAATCTGCAACATTCGTACTAGCGGACAGAAGGCGTGTATTAGCTCTCAAAAAAAAAGTTGTGTGCATCCAAATGGTAGTTATTTGCACAACTACAATTATTTCAAAATACCCCTGCACGTACACTATAAATTGTATACACATAGGTACACTAAAGGGGAAAATATAATCCCGACCCGCATGGGCCCCGAAGAGCGTGTTATTGGTACACACGTGACGTCTAGGGATGCTGCGCAGGTCAATGAATGATTTCTTGTTCGAACCCGATCCTTATATACGGATCAATGGGAGTTGACAGTTCGAACCTTCAAACAAATACACGGTTGTGGCGACCGGTGTATTTATTTTAATACATTCATATTAGGCCTTCAAGGCCTATAATCAAGAGAATTCACAAACAAAGGCATATAAAGCCTGCAAAATCCGATCCTCCTGAGCAAGTAAATAAGACTAGACAGGGTTCGAACCATCGGATAAATATACGGTCACGAAATCGACCAGAATATTTATTTTATGCATTCATATTAGGCCTTCAAGGCCTTCAAAAAAAAAAATTCATAAACAAAGGCACAAAGCCTACAAAAAACCCGATCCTCGATCAACAGTTCGGCCGAGTCAACATGGTTCAATCAACAAAAGGGAATGACCCCATGCATACCCCGATGATGGCCGTGTTGAACGCTAATCTCAACCAGAGGGGTTCACAAATATTTTCAAATGCTTCCCAGAAGTCCACTCAAAATCCCAAAATTTAAGATATTTAAATTTGAAATTATCCATCAATCATTCAAAGAAAAATCCATCCACCCTCCGCAACAGTTTGCTGAGGTGGACAAATTCAAATATAACTTCAGCTCACAAAGAGCTAATGCCTAGTCGAAAATATCACTATGATCCATTCTCAAACAATCTTCTGCCAGTAAGGACGTGGTACGCGTCCTCTAACCGGCGGTTTTGCCGCCAAATGGCACCGCAGGATAAACGGTTATGACCTGGGGCCCTCTGAACCGAGTGGTTTTGCAGCCAAATGGCACCACGAAATACCAGTTATGGCCAGAGCCAATACACTCCTTAGTGACATCAAATTCTTGAGATATGAATCAATAGGATATGATCGATAAGGCACAAAGCCCTCTGTTAGCTAAGGTGGATTTAAATTTGTCCCCTTAGACAAACATCCAACCCAGGTCTACAAGGTCCCCTTAGACGAAGCAACCCATGGCTGCCGACAAGGATCCTTTTGTCAGGTTGGGTTAACTACTTCCTCTGACTAAGTAGACTAGGGACCATGATGGCCCGGGATGACGGAACCATGAGATCTTGATCGGGTCCATCATCCATTCCCCCACCATTTGCTTTAAGTACAAGATGGTGCAATTTTCTATTTTAAATATCAAATCTCTATATCTCCCAATCCTCCAAATTCCCAAATTCCCAATTCCAAACCCATGCTGCTACTATATGCCAGATGACACGTATTCTCTACGTATCTGATTGGCGACTAGCCTTAATCGAAAGTTCTCTCTCATTATCGGGAGGGGTAATTAACTATAGGGGCTTGCGCCTATAGGAAACCAGATCTTGCCACACATCCCTCTTAACATGTCCCATTTAACTTTGTTATTTATTGTCCAAAACTTAAACTAATCTAACATTGATGGTGTAACAATATAGTATTATACAAATTACCGCAAGTTCCCATGAGATTATAATTTTTCAATTTATCCACGAAGCTTTAACTAAATAAGTAATATCTACATTCTTTTATATAATAGATCTAATATACATAAGTTTATCACATCTGGATATTATTTAATCTTTTAATAATATTGAGTCTTACTCAATGTTAACAGTGAATTTTATGTCCCATTCAACTTTATTAGTATGACTTATTAATTACCCAAAGGCCAAAACTCAAATCCATATAACATTAATGGTCTAAAACTATAATTTTATTAAATTTACCTTATGTTCACATAATATTCTCTTATAAATAGTGCTCTGAGCCAATTCTTCATTCCATCCACGAAGCTTTAACTACAAAAGCAATATTCACACTCTTTTGTATTATAAATCCAAGATACTTAAGCCTATCATTGATTCTTCCTAAATGTTTTCTACTAAAATTGCATATCATACACCTAATATTTATTCTACTGATTTTTAGTCAATAATCATCTACATATTTTGCAAATTGTGCTAGCTTTGCAACTATTTTAGGACGTATTATTTCAATTGGCATTCACAAGGAGCAGGGTTGGACATCCTTTCTTAGAACCACCATAATCAATACAAAAAGATAGAATTTAATATTAATCCTTCGTGTAATCTCATAGTGAATGAGAATGCTATGTTCACTCTAAAACTACTTCTAATGTAAGTCAATGTTTAATCATACATATCTTTAATAACTTCAATATATATTTGCCAAATCTATTTTTCAATAGTGTGCGCCAAAGAAGATTTCAAATAATTAAAAAAAAAAAGTTAAGACTATTACCATCAGATAGTTTAACATATGTCCAGTGCAACAAAATTTCAACAAAACAAATAAGGATCATGCCAACTACAATCGATATTCATCAGCATACAAAAAGCACTGGTGTCAACAATTTCCATACAGCGCACAGAATGAATAATAGACAATACATCAAGCAAGAAGCTTGAATGATTCAAAATATTAATCAAATTAAGTCATCATTAAATTGTATATGAATAAAACTTAAATTTATCTAAATATTAGATCCCACATGCATGTTTTCTCTAACTTAAAACCACTTAAAATGAAGAAGAATAACAAGTGTAATATAACTGATCACGTTCTTAATTCAGGTTTTTTTGTCATTATAGTTCTGCTATGCATAGTTGATTCATCCTAGGATTCCTTGGGTACAAATACTAACCTGAGAACATAGCCATTCAACCAGGCCCTTCAACGCATCATCAGCACTTGTAAATATACTTTTCTCATTTGCTGCCTTTCCATTTGAAAGAATGCCAACCTTATATTTGGGGCGAACACTGAAAGCACAAGTTGTTAATTTCATTAATAAAGAGGATCGCATGCTCATCTCTTCATGCAAAAGAAAATTTTGCGTACCTCATAATAAGAGACAATGTTTTGCAGCTCTTCTCCTGTATGAACCAATTTCCTTTCCAAAGCCATCTAAAGATGATGAAAAAATGATTCTCCAATCAAATAAAATGAAAAAGTCATGCACCGTTAATAATAAAAGGATGATAAACTCTCATGTTTTGCATGTTGCACCAAATGATGGACTAATAGTAAATAGGACTGTAAATTTGGCTTGGCTCGAATTCAGAGAAGCGACTAACAAGCCAAACACTGCCCAATTTGAACTAGTATTGAGCTGAATATAGAATGGATTAAGCTATCTAGAGATCAGATCAAAATATGTATGCATGGATGCATGGATGCATGAATGCATATACACATTTTTTGTATTTACTTGCACATATGTATATGCACATTAATCTATAGAAGTCAAAGTATATGCATGTATGTTGAACTTTTTTTTTTTTTTTTGATAATTCAAATCCCAACAAAATTGGATCGAATTTTATTCAAATCAAAGTTGGGGCTTGAAGTGAGATTGAATCGAGCCAGTCTATGCCAAACTTGGCTCGACTTAAGATTGGAAAGATTTGAGCCAATTTTGCGTTACGATCAAATCATCTGAAGATCGAACCGGTAATAACCTTATGACTTGTACATGATTAACAAGTTTCATCTACAATTTTAATATAAATTAAAAGAGAGCAATTAATTTTTTTTAATCCAGAGACAACAATAAACCTAAACAAACAGGATCATGGCTGTGTGTGGCAAATAGAAGGAGATAGACTTAAGGATATTTTCTCCCATGCCCTAGATGAATGGAAAATCTAATTCTATAAACTTTAGGATTAAGACAAAATATCCATGAAGCCTACAAAAGCTATCAGCATTGATTATCTCATCAGGTACTATTGTACAACGGCTAGTTTTGAATGTTATATGTACTAGAAGAGTTAAAGGCAAAGGAAGGTTAATTGATTACTATTGTAGATTAATCTTATTCTTTAAGAGTGAGTAATCTCTCTCTGCGTGTCAGGGTTCTGGTGTGGGGGTGTGTGGGAGGAGTTAGGGTGAGTCTTATTTGAGTGAGGGAGTTCCTAAGAATTTGTAATTCTCTCTATTTACAAGAACAGTTTTCTTTTTCTTTCATCATTATGATCACCCATTCAACTTGCCATCATGCCCAACAGCATATTTGATAACAAAGTGGGAGTTTTCATGCCTCGTGGAGGATGGAATACTTGCCACACTCAAACATCAACCATAAATAAAGTCATCCCTTCAAGATGAGGTTTATAACCTCTGAAAATAAAATGTATAACTTTTAGTGTTCTTCAGGTTGACTAAAAGGAGGATACAGCCTCCATGTTAGCATAATTTCAAAAAGAAATATTATATGACGTTTCATCATGCAAATAAAAGCAAATGAAGTCCTTTCGTTCAATAAAATCATAGGAACTTACTTTAAGAATGGGCCATAGGTATCTGAGCCTGATAAACTGCGGTCATGAAATAATCTCGCACGTTTAGGATTTGCTGCAAAAAAGAAAAGAGAGGACTTCTAAAAATTTCACCTCAAAAACTCGAATAGCAATTTAGAACCAATATTAACAAAACCTGCAAGCATTTCATCGATGAGGCCAAACACATATTCTATTGTTTCTTCCTTTGAAATGTCACGTAAAATATTTACGAACACCCCAACATAAGCAGGTCCATCCTGTAGTAAAATTTGTATTAGGGGATCCAAAATAGCTTCATCAAATATGACAAACATGAAATATGTAGACTCCTAGACAGAAAACTTAAAAGATACACCAAATACTACAATTTTGAATGAAAATATAAACTTGAAGCATCTGAAGTCATATATAATTCTAAAATTTCCAAAATTGGCATGAACTGTCACAGAACATAGTAGATAGCAATGAAAAGAAAAAAAACTATGTAGTTAACTCCTAGTTTGTGGTGCAACTTTCTTTCTTACTAACAGATTTGCAATATCTGGCATAGCATGCAAAAATAAATAAGTCTTCCAACAGATCCTTGATAAGAGATTTTTTTCTCCTACTATGTCTTCTATAGGACCTCTAAGTTCATGATTAAATTTCATATGACTCTCAACAGATTTGCATCCTAACTTGCCCACTTCTTTTAACAAGCATGCTATATGTTTTTTTTGCTGTGAAGTGAAGACTCCATGCTGAGAGTTTGCAATTTCAAAGCCAGTAAAGTACTTTAGCTTACCTCTTTGACTTCAATTTTTTTTTTTTGAGCAATTATTTGTTTAAATTCTCTATTACATTCAAGTCACTACTAGACATAATAATATTAACATAAATTGTTAGTGTAGAGACTACTCTTGCAGCTATATGTTTCATAAATAATTTTTAATCTACTTAACTTAGTTTGTATCTCATATTGAGTATTACTTTCACAAACCTTCTAAATAATACCCCTAGAGAATGTTTCGACTCATATAATGTCTTTTTCAGCTTATATATATAAACTAAATTTCGGTGAGGCCTCCATATATATGTCTTCCTTTAGATCACCATGTAAAAAGATATTCTTCACATCAAATTGTTGCATCTATCAATCTGGATTAACTGCTAAAGATAAAAGAACTCCAACAACATTCATTTTAGCAACTGGAGTGAATGTTTCAAGATAAGCAACCCCCATATATTTGTGTCTAACCTTTGGCCGCTAATCTAACTTTATATATTTCTAGTGAACCATTAGATTTGTATTTTACACCAAAATTTCATCTATATCCAACAAGTTCATTCTGTTTTTGTAAAGTTATCAATTCTTATGTTTTGGTTTTTTACTCGGCTTCCATTTCTTCCCTCATAGCATTATTCAATTTCACATTATTTAAAGCATCAAAGATTTTTTAATGGAAACAAACAGTACATAGGCTAGTAAAAGTGATTGTGAGGAAGATTTTTGTATGATACAATTAAATATAAGGGATGTTCACAGGAATTTCTCGTAGGCTTAATGATTTTCTTAGTGGATTCAAAAACAAGGATTATTTCAGTTAATAGATTTGAATAAATTAAGATGCCTTTCTTCTTAAGGAAACATGTAATGACTAAGTAAAAAAATGATTCTGATATAGGTTTGATTTGGGTAGGAGTAACTAGTTTTGTGATAGATTTATTTGCTAAGATGAAAAGTAGGAGCGGTAATCTAAGAGAACAAACTCATTTGTAAATGATTACTTAAGGTACGTAGCAAGGGATGATTTTTTTAATTGAACGTGACATTAGCAGACAAATACACTTTGTTGTGGGGAGTCGATAGTATCCATTCCTTCTTTGTGCAGGTAAATAGCTAATGAAAACATATTTAATTGCTCATAGATTGAATTTTACTTGTATTGTGAATGTGTGAGACCAAAGATAATGCTTCAAAATATTTTGGGAATAAATATATTTGAGATATTAAAATAGGGTAATTATATGGAGTTTTATTGATCACGGGAGTCCTCATTGTCATAGAGACAATCCCTCTCTTTAGCAAGCTCAATCGTTCTTTCATGCCCAACATTTAAATGGACAATAGGTTGGTAATTAATTTAGGTACAAGAAGGACATTTTGGAGTGTTAGGACTTTTTTTAATAAGAGTATCTCATTGGTCGATTACGGTGGCCAAGGATATATCATCCATGGTTATTTTATTGTTGTTAGGATAATGGGTATATGAAATAAATCAATGAGAGTTGATCATATAATTTGTAGCTCCTAAATCGATGATCCAAGAGCTGAAAATGGACATTTCTAAGACTTCGAAGGCATGAGAAGAGGAGGCAATATCAGAGAATATTGGAGTACAAGTACTTGTTATAGATGTTTTTTTCAAGTGTTCCTAGCAAGTTTTTTTATCTTTATGCGCCTTATAAATAACCTACTTTTGTTCTTCCATTTAAGAACCTGAAAATCGTTAGTGATTTTTTTTTAGATAGCTCTTCATTTAACTGATATATTGAATGGATGTTTTGCAACAAAATAGAAATACCAGTTGAGTGACTGATAGCCATCAGCTAGAGAGAAGTTCTGGGTTTTTAGAGAGAGAAAGTTCTTTGGTTTTCGAATCTCGGTTTTTTTGCGGATTTCCGCGGGAGGAGGAGGTGTCGCCGGATGTTCATCGGCGCTTCTTCGTCGATTTCATGAATAGATTGCGACCTCCTGTACCGTTACGAACATATGGAAGGATTGCGAGCGGCATTGTTATCAAAGAAGGGACGCGACCTCCGTGTCGTAAATCTTTGATGGAAGGCAAGGGGAAAAAGACGTTGATGTAAGTTTCAGAAGTCAAGAAAGTAGCGGATTCTAAGAAGGATGCAGGTTTGGTTGTTTTTGAGGCTTCTTCGTCGGTTGTAACGAGCTATGCGGAGGTTCTTGAGCCGAATTGCGACCGTCATAATGCGAATTGTTCAAGATCGGCGGAAGCTCTGTTAAGGGTTGAGAACAGTGATTATATGAAGGCTTCGGGGAAGGATCTGGTAGCTGAAGGAGTCTTGATGACTAATGAAGATGTCAAAGGAATTCAGAAAGGTTTTGGAGAGGTTGTTGAGGCATGGACGAAGCCGAAGAACATCAAGATTACTTTTAACAAGGATCAAGTTGAAATGTCTAAGGATGGGGTTGCGGTTAAACTTAATCCTGTCTTGGAAGCCAAGAATTCACAAGTTCTTAAGAATTCGTTAGTTATTAAAGTCTTGGGTATTAATGTGCCCTTCTCGATTTGCAGCATAGAATTAAGGAGGCAATGGAGCAAGTTTGGCAGTTTTCACATGACGTCAATTGGTATGAATTGGATTCTTTGCTCGTTTCAGTTGGAAAAGGCTGTAGAAGAGATCCTTAATGGAGGACCGTGGTATGTGAATGGTTCTATAGTCGGCATGGATAGGTGGTCACCCGCTTTTGATCCCAATTCTTTTAAAGGAATTTCTGCTCCGGTTTGGATCCGATTTCCTTGCTTACCTCTTTATTGTTGGGATGAGGAGAATATAGCGAGAATTGCATCTTGTTTTGGAACACCATTGTTTATTGATGGCAATACTTTTAGGTGGGGAAAACGAGAATTTGCCCGTGTTTGTGTTAAGATTGAATTGGATAAAAAACTTCTGAATGGAGTTTGGGTAGATGGAACAGCTGGGAGATTCTTTCAACGGGTAGAATATGAAAAAATTGACTTGCTTTGTTATCAATGTGGTCGTGTGGGACATGATAGAAAGGAATGTCCTGATGATGTTAAACAGGGTATTAAAGATCAATCGATAAGGAAAGATGATGCTGTTACAGATGAAGGAAAGAAGGTTGATCCGATAATTAAGCCTTCTATAAAGAACTCTGAGTATGGCCCTTGGATACATGTTCTTTTCAAGAACAGACGCTTTAATAAAGGAGGAGCTGTAGAAAAAAAAAGGTAGCGGATACGTTGGAAGCAAGGTGGAAAGCATGGGAAATCTTAACCAAAAAAATAATGGGCAGAAGATGATCTGTATAGAAAAAGAGAATGTGGCTGTTGCAGAGAAGTGGTCAAGTGAAGATGAAGGAAGCTTGTCAGGCAGAGGAGAAACTGATAAAATTTCAGTTCCAGAAATTTCACTAACCAATAGATATGCAGTTCTGATTGAGGAAGACGAAGAATGCCCTGTAGGAAAACCTGAGGGAATTGAGCAATTGAAGGATTCGAATGAGAAAGGGATTGTTTCAGGTATCATGAATAATGACGTAATCAGTCATAATGGTGTTGGAAAAGATAAGATAACTAAAGAAACGGAATTGATGGGGTCGTTAGAACCTGATTATAAGAAGAAAAAGAAGGGTGGAAGAATGACTTCCGTAATTGGGGATGAATCCCCTGCAGTGTTTTAATGTCTTCCATACTATTCTGGAATTGCAGGGGGCTAGAAAAAAAGAAGCCTCCTTGTATCTGAAGGAGATTACCAGAGATCAGGATGTTTTTTTTATTGGATTAATAGAGACTAAGTTGTCCAACATCGATAGAAGAGATGTTGATTGTCTTATCGGTAAGGATTGGGAGTTTTTTCATTACCCGGCGATGGGACTTTCAAGAGGGATATTGGTTCTGTGGAAGAGTAAGGAGGTGTCTTTTGTGGTGAAGAAGTCTTCCTCTCAAATGATTGTTGGAGATTTATCCATCCCTAATTTGGGGTTGTGGAAGGTTGTTACTGTATATGGTAGCAGATGCTGCAAAGAGAGGGAAAATTTGTGGAGACAGCTTGATGAAAGTATGGAGGATTCTGTTCCGTCCATTATTGGTGGTGACTTCAACTGTATAGTAGACAGGGAGGAGAAGAGAGGGGGCAAGAGGTTCATTCTCTCTAAGGGACCTAAGGATATGAAATGCTTTATGGTAAATTCAGATTTTCTTGATATAAGAAGCATTGGACCAAGGTTCACTTGGTGCAACAATAAGGAAGGTGCTTCTCGAATCTGGGAAAGGCTTGATAGGTGTTTATTAAATTCGGTTGCTCTTCAGAAAATTCCTTTAGCTATTGTTAGACACCTAGCTAGAGTGGCTTCAGATCATAGCCCAATTGTCCTTAAAATGGATGAAAGAGTGCGGCTCAAGCAGAAATCTATTAAATTTGAGGATACTTTGAAGTCCTACCCAGCTACTAGGAGTATTGTGTACCATTCATGGAAAAAAGCAGATTCGGGTGACGATTGTATGATACTACAAAGGAAAATTAGGAGAACTCTAAAAGCTCTATTCTTTTGGAGTAAGAATAAGTGTAAAGACTTGAATGTTTTGAAAGATAACCTGAGAAAGGAAATTCTGGAACTTCAAAATAAGGAGACAATGGATAAAGATTGGTCAGTTAATGACCTTTATTTGCTTAGAAGTAAAGTTCATGAACTGAACATAACTTTGAAGAGATTGTCCACATGGTGGAATCAAAGAGCAAAAGCAAGATGGCATGAAGATGGAGACACTAACTCAAAGATCTTTCACAATTTTGCTACGGCGAGAATGAATGGTAATAGAATAAATCAAATCAAAGATGAGCAGAATCAGTTACAGGAAGAAGATATTCAAATTGAGCAGGTTTTTACTCGGTATTTTGAAGCCAAGTGGAAGTACAGAAGCTGTGAGATGTTGGGCTGGCCGGAAATTTCAGAAAATCAGAAGCTGAACTTAGAAGAAGTGGAGGCGTTAAATGCAGATTTCTCTGTGAAGGAATTGCAGCTGTCGGTATTTCAACAAGGAAACAATAAATCTCCAGGTTTGGATGGAGTCACTTATTCTTTTTATAAATACTATTGGGATATTGTGTGGGAGGCCTTATGGAATGCTATTAATTGTTTTTTAAAATCCGGTCATATGAATGCGGAGTGGAAAGATACTCTTATTGTGTTGATTGCTAAAGTTAAGAATCCTTTGATTCCGTCTAACTATAGACCTATTAGTCTTTGCCAGACTAATTATAAGATAGCGGCTTCTATGTTAGTTAACAGATTGAAGAACTGTATTTCCAAGATGATTACGGAGGAAGAAATGGCTTTTATCCCGGGAAGATCAATTTCAAAACACTGTCTTTTGGCTCAAGAAATCTTTCATAAATTCAAAGTCTCTAAAAGTAAAAATGGTTTGATGGCTATTAAATTAGACATGGAGCAAGCTTATGACAGTATGGGATGGTCAACTCTTGGGCAAATCCTTACTTGGTATGGATTTCCTTGTTTGTTTTCTAACCTTCTTTTGGAATGCGTTGTAGATGTGAGGTTCTCTATCATCATCAATGGGAAGAATTCTAATTGGATAAATGCAAAAAGTGGATTCTGTCAAGGGTGTCCATTATCTCCATACCTCTTCATCATGTGCTCACAATTGTTATCTAATTCCATTGATCAAAGGGGGAAGACACTTGGCATTCAATTATCTTCTAGAGGGCCGAAGATTACACATCTTCTTTATGCAGATGATGTGCTTATTTTCTCACAGGTTTCCGTTGCCTTAGCCAAAGTTTTGAAGAATATTGTTGAGGATTTTTGTCATTGGACTGGACAAAGAATCAATGTGAGCAAGTCACAGATTATCTTCGGTAAAGCTGTGAGGTTGTCCATGAAGAAGAAGGTTGCTCGATGGCTTGGATTTAAAATGGTTAAGGAAATGAGTTATTTGGGAATTAAACTATCTTTTAACAGACTTCGGATGGTTGATGTTCAGGAGGTTCTGAATAATGCTATGGACAAACTCAGTGCTTGGGGGAAGAAATCTTTGTCAATGGGAGGTAAGATAACTCTCATCACCAGTTCTCTTATGACTATGCCAAATTTTTTAATTACACATTCTTTGATCCCTAGAAGAATGTTGTATGAGTTGGAAAAACTATGGAGAAATTTTCTTTGGCATAAATCTGATGGAACTCGTTCTATGCATTATGTTGCTTGGGGAGAAATTTGTAAACCCAGGAGTTTGGGAGGGATGGGTGTGCCATCACCTGTAATGAAAATTGGTTCATTAAGATCCAAGCTTGCTTGGAATTTTATACAGAAACCGGATACCTTGGCTCACAGAGCAATTAAATTCAAGTATTGGGATGATGTTATAAATGGCTCTCATAAGCGTGTAACGTCGGTTGCTTGGAAAATTTATTAGACGGTGGAAGACACTTGAAAAATATTATCAGATGGAAAGTAGGCAATGGAAACAAAATTAGTGTCTTGAATGATATTTGGTTGTTAGATAAATGTATCAATCGGTGGCCCACTTTTGTTGATTGTGAGGCATTGGAAGGTTTAATTATACATCAGCTGTTACAGGATGATGGGCACTGGAATGTTACATTGCTGCAGAAGTTTTTTCATCCGGATCTCATCTCTTTGATTAATCAAATTCAAGTTGAGAGTAATATGGAGGATCGGGGGGAATTACAGAATTTGTGCTCGGGTAAGACAATTTCTGCCTTATCTTATGAGCAAATGTTGCTTTACAGGTTTTATTTAGATGATGATGGTTATTTTGATTGGCTTAATAAGCTTAAGCTTAACAAAAAGGTGAAGATCTTTTGGTGGAGACTTGGTAAGTCTGCAATTCCTACAAACCTGTTTCTCAATTCCCGCAGGATTGCTATAAGTGCAATGTGTGCTAGAGGCTGTTGCTCAGTTGAGAATTATGAGCATATTATGGTTTCTTGTAAATATTTGGTTGAAGTCTTGGTAAAGTTGCTTGATTGGGGTATTCATGTACCGGTTTTCCAGTCTATAGATAGCTGTCTACAAGAGTTACGTAAGGTAACTGTAAGGAATATTGGCATTGTTCGGGTATACTGTACTGTTGTTTACTTATCCTGGAAGAATAGAAACGAAGTTAAACATGGTAAATTTGCACTGCCTTGCTCTGTGGTAGCCGCGAATGTCTTAGCTCTATCTACTATCAAATGTAGTCCTTATCTTTCTAACTGGGGTACTAATCTCCTTAGGGAGTCTCAAGCAACTTGGTGCCCTCCACCGAAAGGTTGGATGAAGATAAATGTTGATGCTTCACTGCTTACCACTAATAATGTTGGAATTGGGGGCATTTTTAGAGACTACAAAGGTAGATTCTTTATGGCTTTTGGGAAGAATAAAGTCCATTGGGACATTGCCCAGCTTGAGTTGGAGGCTGTTTTTACGGTGAGGGAATATATTCAGAGTTGGATGTTGGAATGCAAAGGGGTAATCATTGAGAGTGATAACATCAATATTATCACTTTTATTCAGAATTCTTTGAAGAAGAATAATTAGCTTGTGGATAGATGGCCGGCAGATAAGCTTTTTTTCTTAAATGATTTCAATAAAGTTGTTTTTCAACATGCTTATAGAAATTGCAATAAAGTAGCCAATATGTGTGCTACTTTGGCTTTAGATAGTAGTTTCTTTTTTGATAATTCTTCTTTTAATCATATTCCTTCCTTGTTGTTGAATTTAATCAAGGAAGAATGTGATCTGTTCTACAATTGTAATTAGTTCTTTGATTCTTAATGCAATTTTAGATGCATCTTTTCAAAAAAAAAGAATGGATGTTTTGCAACTCTCCCAAATAGATTTAGATTGCATCTCTCAATTTCAAGAAAACCCAAGACCAAGAGTATAACGATATCATTATTGTTATCCATAGAGAGAAAAAGTGTAGTTATGTTCACGAGAAAAAAACAAAAAATAGATATGCAGCAATACAGATATGAAGACTATAACAAGGAGATAAATTTACAAGAATATTATGAAAGTTGCAATAATGGGCAATGTCCGTGGTATTGCAATGATGAAGGTTGGAGTTATAGATAAATAGGAGAAAAAAAGTATAACAATGAATGCCACAAGAATGTGTTGATGCAACAATGAAGGACATTATAATGGAAATACAAAAAAGTGAAAAAGCTTAGAACTCTGATACAAAGACAAGAATTGGTGAGAATCTAGGATGCACGGACAAGGGAAACATCTATTTTTGAAAATTTAAGACACGGATACGCATTTGATATGACATTATAATTTTTATATTTAAAAAAAATAATAATGCATATAGACTTAACAAAATAAATTAAATAAACATATAGAGCTATGCACATTACACAATACACCTAAAGATATATACAAAATATCATTTAAACAAATAACAAATAAAATCATAGCATGAAAATTGAAACTGTATATTATTTGAAAATTCATTTATTAATGATGTTTCAATATATAATAAACTTATAGAGTTATAGTTAAAAGACAATTTATTTGGATGATTGATGATGTAAGCAAAGGGGGGGGGGGGGGGGGGCTTAAATGTGTGTTTCTAGATTAAATGCAGATTCTATGACTTCTACTAAATTCAGCTCATTAATGTCTTGAGGACTACTTTTTCAACTCATAATTTGCAATTAATTGGGTTCATTCCCCCTCTCTAATGGCCCTTTGGTTTCCCCACTTGGCTCCCCTTCCCGTGGCTGGTTCCTTTCCCCCTCGGCAGCCTTTTGCGGTTCCCCTGGTAGACTTTTCTTGTTCCCCTGGCCGTCCGTCCCTTTTCCCTTGGCTGCCTTTTTTCGATTTTCTGGGTGGCTATTCGGGTGTTGTTTCTAGATTAAATGCAGACCTTCTATTTCCCCTTACCTGATTGGTTTGGTTGGAGGTGGATTGGTTGTTTGGCTGCCCTATTTCTCCTATAAATATTAAGTGTTTTGTAATAAAAAATGGTATGTTATGAAGAGATTTTTGAAGCCAAAAACCTGAGGGTTTTTTCTTCATTGGAAAAGCTTGCGAGCTTGTTCCGTTCTTCTTCTTCCTTCTTAGTAAAGCTTGCGTGAAAGTTCGTTAGGGATGTTAAGCCCTATAGAACTGACCCAAGCTAACCAAGAGAGGTGAATTGGAAAATTTTAAAACCAAAGATAAAACTCCAACCAAAATCACCACAAACAAAGTGCGGAAGAAAAATAAATGAGGAAGCGATAATAAGAAAAGAACACCCCGAATTTATAGTGGTTCGGTCAAATCTTGACCTATGTCCACTCCTTGGAGGCACCCTCCAAGTATTGCACTAAAACAAGTGTCTCTCCTTTAGCCCCCACAGGCTAGGCGGAGAAGCCCTTACAAAATCACTTCCACCTTCCCGCCGGGTCCTTTGACACCAAAGAGATCTTCTTTTTGGTGAACTTATCTCGAGACAAGCCTTGAATCCGATGGTACTAAGGTGCGAGTTCGCCGGAGCAACCGTGTGGAATCCCCTCCACACTCCCTTGAGTTCCCCCCCTCACAGGATCTTCTCCCTCTCAAACTCCACCCTTTCCTCTCTCTATTTCAAGCTCTCTCTTCAAGTTTCCCCCACAAGAACGAAGCTACAATGGCTGCCAAAGACACTTACAAAGTGTCATGTCATAGCTTAAATAGAAGAGCTAAAAATGAGCTCATTAATGCAAGTTGCCGACATTATCGTCCTGGCC
>NW_021318796.1:1200658-1203025 GCF_001605985.2 Dendrobium catenatum | reverse complement strand
CTTCCACACAGGTTAACGTCGTCGAACAAATGTTCCGACATACAATCTCGGATAGGTCTCACATCCTTGGTGGATTCTCTCGACCTCTTCCACACAGGTTAACGTCGTCGAACAAATGTTCCGACATACAATCTCGGATAGGTCTCACATCCTTGGTGGATTCTCTCGACCTCTTCCACACAGGTTAATGTCATCGAACAAATGTTCTGACATACAATCTCGAATAGGTCTTCTACCCGACATCGGACTTCTCCCTATCGTCGGACTCCTGCTCGTCAGCGGACATCTACTCGTCGCCGGACTTCTGCTCGTCGACGAATTTTCATCGGTATTCTACCCAAGGCCGTACTTCTACCCGACGTCAGACTTCTCCTTGTCGTCGGACTTCTGCTCATCAGCGGACTTCTCCTCGTCGTCGTACTTCTGCTCGTCGACGAACTTTCGTCGGTCTTCTACCCGACGTTGAACTTCTACCCGACATCGGACTTCTTCCTGTCGTCAGACTTCTGCTCGTCAGTGGATTCCTACTCGTCCTCGGACTTCTGCTCGTCGACGAACTTTCGTCGGTCTTCTACCCGACGTTGAACTTCTACCCGACGTCGGACTTCTCTCTGTCATCCGACTTCTGCTCGTCAGCAGACTCCTATGCATCGTCGGACTTTTGCTCGTTGATGAACTTTCATCGGTCTTCTCTTTGTCATCGGACTTCTGCCCGACGTCAGACTTCTCTTTGTCGTCGGACTTCTGCCCGACGCCGTACTTCTACTCGTCGTCGGACTTTTGCTCGTCGACAAACTTTCATCGGTCTTCTGCCCAAGGCCGTACCTCTACTCGACGTCGGACTTCTCCTTGTCATCGGACTTCTGCTCGTCAGCAGACTACTACTCGTCATCGGCTTCTCGCTCGACTGCTACTCGCAACGCACCCTCAAACTCTCTCCTTTGGCTCCACACTCGATCGTTGACTGCAAATGGGCGTCAACTCGATCATCCATCGCCAGCAAACTTCCGCTCAAATGGCAAAGAAATCCCGTAAGCTTCTGCACGCGAGGAGGGGCGCTAATTCGAGCAGGGAAAAATTCCCTCTCGCAAATAACAGAAGCCTCAACCGTCAGAAAGCCGGAGAGAGGAGAAAAAATCCCGTAAGCTTTTGCATGCGGGGAGGGGCGCTAATTCGAGCAGGGAAAAATTCCCTCTCGCAAATAACGGAAGCCTCAACCGTCAGTAAGCCGGAGGGAGAGGAAGAAATCCCGTAGGCTTTTGCACGCGAGGAGGGGCGCTAATTCGAGCAGGAAAAATTCCCACTCACAAATAACGGAAGCCTCAACCGTCAGAGAAAGCCGGAGGGAGGAGAAGAAATCCCGTAAGCTTCTGCACGCGAGAAGGGACGCTAATTCGAGCAGGGAAAAATTCCCTCTCGCAAATAACGGAAGCCTCAACCGTCAGAAAGCCGGAGGGAGGAGAAGAAATCCCGTAAGCTTCTGCACGCGGGGAGGGACGCTAATTCGAGCAGGGAAAAATTCCCTCTCGCAAATAATAGAAGCCTCAATCGTTAGAAAGTCGGAGGGAGGAGAAGAAATCCCGTAAGCTTCTGCACGCGGGGAGGGGTGCTAATTCGAGCAGGGAAAAATTCCCTCTCGCAAATAACGGAAGCCTCAATCGTCAGAAAACTGGAGGGAGAGGAAGAAATCCCGTAGGCTTCTACACGCGAGGAGGGTCGCTATTTCGAGCAGGGGAAGTTTCCCACTCAAAATAGCGGAAGCCTCAACCGCCAGAAAGCCGGAGGGAGAAGAAGAAATCCCGTAAGCTTCTTCACGCGAGGAGGGGCGCTAATTCGAGCAGGAGAAATTTCCCGCTCGCAAATAGCGGAAGCCTCAACTGCCATATAGCCAAAGGGAAAAAAAGAAAAATCCCGTAACTCCTGCACGCGAGGAGGGGCGTTAATTCGAGCAGGGGAAATTTCCCGCTCGCAAATAGCGGAAGCCTCAACCGTCAGAAAGCCGTTGGGGAAGAAAGAGATATCCCGTAACTCCTGCGCGCGAGGGGCGCTAATTCGAGGAGGGAAGTTTCCCACTCAAAAATAGCGGAAGCCTCAGCCGCCAGAGAGCCAGAGGGAGAAAAAAAGAGAATGGACAAGTTTTCTACAGGCCTTAGGGGCCTATTTATACTTTTTTGGAGAGAAGGGGGGAAGTTTCTAGAGTTTCTAAATTTTCTAAAATTCTTTCGGAATTTTCTGGAATTTTTTGGAATTTTTTGTGATTTTTTCGAAATTTTGTGGGCCCCACGAATTAAAAAAAAAATTCAAAAACAATAACCGCCGGCCAGTAACCGCGCGCCCCAAGGGGCGCGCCTGTTCGCGCGGCGCGCT
>NW_021318796.1:1193544-1200606 GCF_001605985.2 Dendrobium catenatum | reverse complement strand
AAATACGAATCAAACGACACCAAATTCGACCCAATCTGAGCCCAAATGAGTCCGAATCTAGGGCTCAAAGCGCTGTTGGAAGGTTCAAACCACAATTTGAGTTACCAAACGGTCTCCAATTTTGACGAGCTTATACTCGAATCGAACGTCTCGACGAGAAATCCAACGAGCCCAAGATCGCCGAATTCCGACATCATTAAGGCCTTCAAATGCCCAACGAACGGTGCATGATCAAAGGATTCGATATCGACCGTCAATTCAAAACACTCCCAATTCGCCCCTGATCTCACACCTATTTACAGGCTATGCCACTCCAGAAAAACTATAAATAGAGCCATCATTCTACACCAAGGGGACTGAAGGGAAGAGAGAGAAGAAGAAGAGAAGGAGTAGAAGGAAGAAGCTCCTCCTCGACCACCGACGGAGCTCTTCCTGCCGCCCGAACAAGCCGGGATTCTGCCGGATATTTGGGAGAACGCCAGAATTCTGCCCAACTTCCATGGGATGCTGAAATTCTTCCCAATTTACAAGAGAGTTCCCTCCTAACGCCGAAACTCCGCCCATGTGAAGCCTGAGTTCTCCTCTACCACCAAAGACGTCGGATTTCTACCCGACATCACTTCTACCCGACGTCAGACCTTCACTCTTCGCCAAGTTTCTACCCGACGCCGGACTTCTACTGGTTATCGAACTTCGTTGGACGTCTATGCGAAGATGCATTTCTTTCCATTGCTGGACTTCTACCTGATGTTGTCCTACTGATCTTCGTCGTCATACTACAATCCTTCCGATCTCCGTCGCCAGCCGACTACGATCCTCCTGACTTACGTCGTCCGCCGACTACAGTCTTTCCGACATCCGTCGCCCGTTGAATACGGTCCTCCTGACTTATTTCGCCCGCAAAATATAGTCTTTCCGGCCTTCGTCACCCGCCGACTACGGTCCTCCTGACATACGTCGCCCGCCGACTACAGTCCTCCGTCGCCAGCTAACTACGGTCCTCCTGACCTACGTCGTCCACCGACTGCAGTCCTTCTAACAAAGCGAATACGTCGATAGTAGCTCTTTGTATTTACATCATGTAATGTACTCCATAAGATGTACATCAAGCTAAGACCTTCCACCAAGAAAGGGCCTCATGTGTAATCGACTGCAATACTAGTTGATTCATTCAAACTGGGCTAGGCCCCGTGGTTTTTCCCCCTTTTCAGGGGTTTTCCACATAAAAATCTTGGTGTCTCATAAATGCTAGACCCTCTCTCTTATCTGATTGCGTACCGGATTTTCGTACAATGCTAAGACAATAAACTTTATATTTCTCTACCGCCGCGAATACTTCTAGACGCAACAAATCTTAAAATGGGAAATTTACCTCTTAGTTTTAATCAAAAACTTAATATAATTGTAATGGCAATGCATAGCCCAAAAAAGGTTAGAAATTAAGAATTTGATAATCTAAACTCAAGTTCATTAAAAAGGCAAAAAAAAAAATTAATTCAATATCTAAATCAAGGAATAAATTAGAAAAAAACACTAATTTTTCAAAACTCCTTTCATAAAATATATCTAATAGAAGATTAATGCACGAATTATTGAATCAGGAATCATGTTTTTCAAAATCAAGTATAGAAAGTATCAAGGATTTTCTTAAGCTTTTAAGAAGTACAAGAATGATAAGCATTAAATTTTGTGGGCTCATTTTATGCCTCTTGTCAATTTGAATGGCGCTCTTTGCGCATCTTTTGATTTTTGATACATTTTTTATATATTTTTCAATTTGGCATCAGTGCGCATCTTTTATTTTTGGCATCATTGGCCAATTTTTTTTTAATATGCTACAATTCTGAAATCTTAAAAAAATAAAAGTAAACCCATCCTATTGATAAAGCGAATTCTTGATTAAGAAAATTATTAGTTAGATTCAACAACTTGCAAAACATCTCTATGCGATAAATAAAATGTAAGGAGATAAAAAATTTAGTTTCAAAAACCAATTTAAAATATGAAAAAGATTTTAAATCAAAAGTAGGTTAACCTCTTTTAGGAAATAGAGATTGAGAATCAAAAACATGAGTTTCCTTCTTTTGATTGTTTTAGAGAAGTCAAACACAACTTACCAAAGATTTCAAGAAAAAACAGGAAGTAGATTTTTCATTTTTAGAAAAGTGAATGTGTGTGTTGATCAGAGAAAAACTTTCACGAAAACAAAAATTTCAAAGAATAAACAAAACAAAAACACAAAATAAAAATGAAAAACATAAAAACAAAAACACAACAAAAAACACGAAAGGCTTTTAACCATTATCTCTCTCCTGGTCCGATGCTTCAGAAACCAGATCTGCCCATGAGATTTTTTGCCTTTCATTATTTCCCCAGTTTAAATTTTGCTTCGCCTTACCCCTTTCGTTCGTAGGAAGAATTCTTAAATTAGGGCACTGATTTTTTATATGTCCAGACTTCCTGCATCGAAAGCAAATAACGTCAGAAGAAATATGAACATCCTTACCACTTTTACCTTTTTTCCACTTTTGCTTATGTTTTGGTGAGCTTTGTGATTTATTTGTCAAGTTATTGCATTCTTCACCAACTAAGCTATCTCTTTCTGTATTTTCAGTTTTTAGAACAATCGTTTCACTTGCATCTAAAAGTCTTTGACCCAAACCTTGCTCGTAGGCAATGAGTGAGCCAATCAAATTATCAATAGAATATTCATTCAAATCTTTTGATTCACAAATAGCAACAACTTTGACATCAAATTTGTCAAGTAAACAACGAAGAATTTTGTTAACTTTTTCAAAATTTGAAAATTCTTTTCCTAAGGCATGCAAGTTAGTCCACACAAGAGCAAAAACAAATCTTCTAAAAAATATTAGGAGATAACAACACATAAAACAATAATATTTGGAATCATCAAAACTATACAAGTTGTAAGAATATAAAACATGCAAATAACAACTTTCCTAACAAGAATAGGTACAACTATGTACTACTTCATTGGGTATTGTAGAAAATGGGATTGAAAGTTACTTCAGAAGGTGGTTGGACATTAGTTGGAAATGTAGTTGGGATAAGATTGATTGAAACATCATCGTACAACTTCATATGATTGATATTATCACATTTTAATTCAAGTTGGATAGTCATCCTCTACCTTTCAAGGTTGAATTTGAAAGTTCGTTAGGGATGTTAAGCCCTATAGAACTGGCCCAAACTAACCAAGAGAGAGATGAATTGGAAAACTTTAAAACCAAAGATAAAACTCCAACCAAAATCACCACAAACAAAATGCGGAAGAAAAATAAATGCGGAAGCGATAATAAGAAAAGAACACACCGAATTTATAGTGGTTTGGTCAAACCTTGACCTACGTCCACTCCTTGGAGGCACCCTCCAAGGATTGCACTAAAACAAGTGTCTCTCCTTTAGCCCCCACAGCTAGGCGGAGAAGCCCTTACAAAATCACTTCCACCTTCCCGCCGGGTCCTTTGACACCAAAGAGATCTTCATCTTTGGTGAACTTACCTCGAGACAAGCCTTGAATCTGATGGTACTAAGGTGCGAGTTCGCCGGAGCAACCGCGTGGAATCCCCTCCACACTCCCTTGAGTTCCCCCTCACAGGATCTTCTCCCTCTCAAACTCCACCCTTTCCTCTCTCCCTTTCAAGCTCTCTCTTCAAGTTTCCCCCACAAGAACGAAGCTACAATGGCTACTAAAGACACTTACAAAGTGTCATGTCATATAGCTTAAATAAAAGAGCTAAAAAGGAGCTCATTAATGCAAGTTGCTGACATTATAGTCCTGGCCGATTAGTTCAATTATGAGGAAAATCATCCTGAATATCGCCCTGAAATGAAGCTGGACGATGTCTAATCGTCCCGGATGATCTTGCGATCGGCCCGGACGAAATCACCATTTAATTGCTTTCCAAAATTGCCAGAGAAATTTTGGAAAAATTGTCCTGGATAGTCCTTGACGATATTTTATAATCCAGGCCGATCCACCAGGCCGATATTCAAAAATAAGAATTTCCTAAGTAGATCTGGCGGCAGAAACTTTCTGAATTTAGCCTATCGTCCTGGCCGATACAAAATCGTCCAGGACAATGTATTTTGCATAATGACGGCTGCTTTAATGAGGATGCCCTAATTAGGATTTCTGCTTTTGAACAGATCGTCCCGACCGATATAAATATCGTCCAGGACGATATTACCAAAAACAGTAAACTCTAGGGAATAGTCAGAAACTCTTATACGTTACAAAGCATCAGGAGCCACAACAAATACAATTGACTCAAGAAAGGAAAAAGTGTACAAACTTACTCAGACCTAGTCTACCCAATTACAGTCCGATCATATAAACCTGAAATGTCAGTACATAAGACAGTCGTAGAGAAATAAAAATATTTGTTATCATCAAAATCATAAACCATTGATCCGTAACATTGCGAGCTTGTCCTCACTTTCATTTCCGCTTCTTATCTACTTCTTCTCTCCACAAGTTCGACGCCAATTGTATTTTTCTTCTCAACCCAAGAAAAGCAAGATTAGGTGTTTGTTTTTATTTCTTAAGTTTGTAAGAGTCGTTTTATTTCTATGAAAGTTGTATTGTGTTCTGTTTAATTGTTGTATTTTCTTATTTTGTGTATTTTCTTATTGTCTAGGAAGTTTTTTTTATATGCTTGCAAAAATTAGGGTCATCCTATTTTTTTGCTTGCATCAATTTGGTATCAGAGCAAGATTGTCGAGTGAGTCTTGGTGTCATGAGAGTTTTGTGAGTTTTGGCTATTGTAAGTCTTCATATGTTTTGAGTCTAAATGGATAGTCCATGCAATCATCCTTCGGAAGCCTCATGTGAATATTCGAATGAGTCCCAAGGAGAATTTGACCCAGCCAAATTTAAAAATCAACCACCTATTCAGGATGTGAAGATTCTAATTGTAGAAGGGATTCCATCGCAAGGAAATTCTACAAATACCCTACAAAACGAGTTGTATAAAATTCAATATCAAATGTACTTGTGTACGGAGAAATTCGAGAAGAGGAAGAAATTTTTACAAGTCTAGTTTAGGCAAAAACATGAGATGATCCAAAAAAGATATGTAGCTATAATTCAAGAGCTTGATGTGGCACCTTCTTCTCATCAGGAACATACTCAAGCAACCTCATCGAGAGATGAGTATTTTCAACCGGAGGAGAATTTGATGTAGGCAAGGGGGGGGGGGGGGGGGGGGGGAAAAAAAGGGGGGGGGGGGGGGGGGGTCAAAATATTTTGGGTTGTAATTTTGGTGAGCTTCTATGACCTCTACTAAATTAAGCTCATTAATGTCTTGAGGACTACTTTTTCAGCTCATAATTTGCAATTAATTGGGATCATTCCCCCTCCCTAATGGCCCTTTGGTTTCCCCACTTGGCTCCCCTTCGTGTGGCTGGTTCCTAATGTAGACAAAGGGGGGGTCAACACTAGTCCAAAATAATTCAGATTTTGGCTTCCCTTAAGTCTACTAGCTCAATCTAGCTCATTTATGAGCTAGGCTTTAGTTCATTTATTGAACTAGGGATTAACTCATTATTAGCTAGGATTTTTAGCTCATAGTTATCTTTTAATTAATGTAATTTTATGCTTTTTATGTTTGTTTTAATGTTTGTCTCTTGGAATTCCAAACCGTCCTTTAGAATTCCAAGATTTCTTTTTCCATGGTGGCTCCTTGAATTCCACCATGGCCTTTTAGTATTTTGTGTATGCCTCTTGAGATCTCACGACTGGGCTCCTTCTTTCGTGGTTGTGGCTCTTTGGTCCGTGCGGTTCCTCGTTTCCCGTGGCTGTGGCTCTCGGTCCATGCGGTTCCCTTCGTCTCCCGTGGCTGTCTCCTTGGTTCCTGGTTTTGGTGTAAACCAAGAGCTTGGGGGGAAGTTTTCTATGCTTTTTAATGCTTAGGTTATTGTGTTAATTAAATGTTTGTGTCCTTTTGTATTCCCCTTTCATACCTATAAATATGGGAGGTTATGTAATATTTTGAATAGTGAATGATATTTGATTTTTGGAAAAATCAGTTAACCTGCGGGTTGCTTGGAAATCCTACGGGCTCTTTCCACCCTACTTTCTCATCCCCTCCGGAAATCCTGCGGGCTCTTTCCAACCTTTCTTCTCGGGCTTCTAATCTCTTTCGTCTCTCCGCAAGTGCCACTCCACCTGTATCTTTCTTCTCTAAGTGCAGCAACTTTAGGGTGTCTGTCGTGTTGTTTGTAAGTCGTCGTCATAGTTTTTTTATTTGGTTTTAAAATTGAAATGTAAGAGTTTGTTCTTCCCTATTTTTGTCTTTTTTGTCTTTTTTGTCAATTTCGTCCGTAGAAGTCCGTCGTGTCCTTTGTGATCAAGAGATATAGGCTCCCCTATATTTTTTGATTGCATCATTTGGTATCAGAGCAAGTTAGGAAGTCCTAAGTTTGTGAGTTTGTCAAATTGAGTTGTCAAGTCAAGTCTTGTCGAGAATTTGTGAGTTTAGTCAAGTTGTTAGTTTGAGTCTTATAATTTTTTTTATTATTGAGTCAAAAAATGGAAAATACCAAAAATATGGAATCATTCATGGAGGAAAGCGAGCAACATGATCCTAATGTCCCACTCCCGTTGGACAGGTGGATACCTACAGAAGGTGACTCATCGGATCCACTTCAAGATCGTCTCTACAAATTGCAATATCACATGTTCCTATGTGATCAAAAGTTTGAAAAGTACAAAAGGTATCTACAACAGCAATTTGAAAAAGAGCAAGAGGAAATTCTGAAAAGGTTTGGAGAAAAACTCAAGGAGCTCGATGATCAGTATGCACCGCCTCAAAGGAATCAACAACAGATAATTCATCAGGAGCTGAATTCGCAAGAAGGGGAGTCTGATGTAGACAAAGGGGGGGGGACACTAGTCCAAAATAATTCAGATTTTGGCTTCCCTTGAGTCTACTAGCTCAATCCAATTGAGCTAGAATTTTAGCTCATTTATGAGCTAGGCTTTAGTTCATTTATTGAACTAGGGATTAGCTCATTATTAGCTAGGATTTTTAGCTCATA
>NW_021318796.1:1170349-1193183 GCF_001605985.2 Dendrobium catenatum | reverse complement strand
TCTTCTGTTCCCTTTTTTCTTTTCTCATTATCCCGTTGTCCCCTTCCCCTTCCCTTATGTTCTCCTTTTCTGTTCTTGTCTCCTTGGAACACTTGTCCAAAATAAATCAGATTTTGGCTTCCCTTGAGTCTACTAGCTCAATCCAATTGAGCTAGAATTTTAGCTCATTTATGAGCTAGGCTTTAGTTCATTTATTGAACTAGAGGTTAGCTCATTATTAGCTAGGATTTTTAGCTCATAGTTATCTTTTAATTAATGTAATTTTATGCTTTTTATGTTTGTTTTAATGTTTGTCTCTTGGAATTCCAAACCGGCCTTTGGAATTCCAAGATTTCTTTTTCCCATGGTGGCTCCTTGAATTCCACCATGGCCTTTTAGTATTTTGTGCTTTACCTCTTGGGATCTCACGGCTGGCTCCTTGTTCCGTGTCCGCCCCTCATTTCCCGTGGCTGTGGCTCTCGGTCCGTGCGGTTCCCTTCGTCTCCCGTGGCTGTCTCCTTGGTTCCTGGTTTGGGTGTAAACCGAGAGCTTGGGGGGAAGTTTTCTATGCTTTTTAATGCTTAGCTTATTGTGTTCATTAATGTTTGTGTCCTTTTGTATTCCCCTTTCATACCTATAAATATGGGGGGTTATGTAATATTTTGAAAAGTGAATGATATTTGATTTTTGGAAAAATTAGTTAACCTGCGGGTTGCTTGGAAATCCTGCGGAATCTTTCCACCCTTCTTTCTCATCCCCTCCGGAAATCCTGCGGGCTCTTTCCAACCTTTTTTCTCGGGCTTCTAATCTCTTTCGTCTCTCCGCAAGTGCCACTCCACCTATATCTTTCTTCTCTAAGTGCAGCAACTTTAGGGTATCTGTCGTGTTGTTTGCAAGTCGTCGTCATAAGTTTTTTTTATTTGGTTTTAAAATTGAAATGTAAGAGTTTGTTCTTCCCTATTTTCGTCCTTTTTGTCAATTTCGTCCGTAGAAGTCTGTCCTCTCTTTTGTGGGCGAAGGGTATAGGCTCCCTATATCTTTTGTCTGCATCAATTCCTTTCCCCCTTAGTTGCCTTTTACGGTTCCCCTGGTTGTCTTTTCCAATTCCCCTAGCCGTCCATCCCTTTTCCCTTAGCTGCCTTTTTTTTGTTTTCTGGGTGGCTGTTTGGGTGTTGTTTATGAATTAAATGCAGGCCTTCTATTTCCCCTTACTTGATTGGTTTGGTTAGAGGTGGATTGGCTGTTTGGCTACCCCATTTCTCCTATAAATATTAAGTATTTTGTAATAGAAAATGATATGTTATGGAGAGATTTTTGGAGCAAAAAACTTGAGGGTTTTTTCTCCTTTGGAAAAGCTTGGGAGCTTGCTCCATTCTTCTTCTTATGAGGACATCAGATTTCGCCACGTGTACCATCGTCAGAGACGCGGATCGACAGCTACGATCCAGAGCCTTTATTTCTGATTTATTTTGTATTTTATTTATTCTCTTATTTTATTTTACTAGTTTGCCCCTGTGGGTATTGAGTCGCTTGTGCAGCCCTGAGGGCATTTGTGTCTTTCTAGCTGTGTCTTATCTTGATTTATTTAAAAGAGGTCTCATGCATTGTAATGGGATGATAAACATTGAAATGAAATCTTATTTTTCTTTGCTTGATCTCTAAGTGAGTTCATGAGAGGAGAGACTATAGGCAGGTGAAAGCAATACCCGTTAATCTTTGGAGGAGTCCAAGGTTTGCGGTTTACGATCTCTTTGTGAGTTCGTTAGTTTACTTTTATCTTATTTGTATTTTTCTTTCATCTCTTTTCTCCCTCACTTCATCCGCCACCCCTTCCTACCTCCCACCACCGGTGGCTCAACCTCCCCCACCCAATTCATCTTCTAGCTCCACCACCTAAATCCCACCCACCAACCTAGCCACAACCCGCCACCTAGCCGCCCCCTTCCCCCTTTGCTGCCGGCCTCCCTAAGCCCTACAAGCCTCCGGCCATCAATCCACCACCCAATGATTTTGAATTTCAAATTTCAAAATCATCCTTAATTTACTTTCCTAATTTGCGCCCTCATTAATTTGGAAAGTTATTCACTTAGATTCAAATTCAAATTTGAATTCTAAAACTTTCCCTATTAATAACGTACATTAGGAAACCTCATAATCCCATTAAAATCTGAAATCAATTTCAGGTTTAATGCAAGCCCGAATTAACTCCTTTCCGGGTCCACCTATTAATTGCAAACACCTCAAATTTCCCCTCATGTGGCCGGCCCCTCCCTAGTCCCTTTTCTCTCTCCAATTTGCCACCTAGACCCTCATTAAATCATCCATTAAACCCTCCTTGATTGCTGCCCAATCAAGCCACCTTATGGGAATTAATTTGAATTTCAAATTGAAGATTTCCTCCCTCTAAATCTGAAAACTAATTTCTAATTTTAACATTACCGCAATTAATTTAATTGGATCCCATAAATTAGGGATCTAATTAATACAATTCATTCCTCAAATTAATCCTCTAATCAATTCCCTAATCCACCTCAGTCGTAGCCGCCCTCTCCAAACCCGTCTTCTCTATGATTTCTCTCTTTACTGGAGTTTCCAAATACTTGCTTCCAGGTGATTCTAGAAGACCGTTTAGGATTGACCAAGGTATCCTGGAGTGCATATAGCTGCTGCCCGACCTTCCCAGGACCCCGTTAAACTGTTGCCAGCAGATTCCTGTATATCTACACCTGCTGTCCAGCCCTGGAACTCACCCTATTGCTGTCCAAAAGTATTTCAAAGTGCTGAATAGTTGTCCCAACCCTCATTGCTACTGTCTCGGCGTCCCTAGCCACTGTCCAGTCACTTTGGTGACCTCCTATGGCTGTCTCGCTGTCCAGAATGTTCCCCATTGCCATCTTGAAGGCTCTGAAACCTGAAGTTGCTATCCACTCTTCCTCAAACGCATAAGCAACTATGCCGGAGCGTCGTATTTGTCGTTCCCTTGGATAACTTCTTTCTTTGGGTAAACTCTCCCTCCAATTCTCTTATCTTCTTAGCTTACTTCTTAATTGTGGTTTTATTATATTCATGAAGATAATGTTAATGCTTCACCGCTAAAACCTAGTAATTGGAAGAGTTTTGTGAGGGATCTTTCATAGAATTAATCTTATTGTTAGCATTAAAATTTATTGTTGGAACTATCCATGTATGCAACATTGGATTAAGTTAACTGTCTTACGAGCTTAACTTCTATGCGTGTGATTTAGCCTAAGCTTGTTTATCATCTTATTGTTTATTTTGTCGTTTAAATCACTATAATGATTATAATTATTGTTGCTCCAAAAGTTAAGTGTGCAAGCTCTTACTTCAAACCAATTTTCACATGATTGTTCTACATCATCTTCCTTCTTAGGAAAGCTTGCAAGCATGTCCTCACTTTCGTCTCGACTTCTTATCTACTTCTTCTCTCCGCAAGTTCGACGCCAATTGTATCTTTTTTTCTCAATCCAAGAAAAGCAAGTTCAGGGGTTTGTTTTTATTTCTTAAGTTTGTAAGAGTCGTTTTATTTCTATGAAAGTTGTATTGTGTTCCATTTAATTGTTGTATTTTCTTATTTTATGTATTTTCTTATTGTTTAGGAAGTTTATATGCTTGCAAAAATTAGGGTCATCCTATTTTTTTGCTTGCATCAATTCATCTCCATTCCATTTGATAATTTAGTACTTATTTGAAGTATCTCGGGTTTCGCTAAAAGGAAAAGAGAATTTCAATCATCACCTTGTTAGGCTTTGGAGTTGGCTTTGGCATCAAGAGGAAAAAAGATGCAAATCGCTGGACTTTAGGGTGAAGCTTTGACATAGAGAGGAGAGAGGAAGTTTGGAGACAAGCATGTGAGAGTCCAGCTTTGGAAGCTGACATTTGGATCCATAGATCCTGCAATGTCTACCCAAATCCTAGTCGAGCATGCAAAAAAGAAAAGGTCGGGCGAGAAGATTTGAAAGAATTTTTGGAGAGGAAAATCAAATATAGAAAAAGTGAGTTTTTTTATAAAATTTTAATTAAGTGTATGACACAAGTGTTTGGTTTTTTTTATTATTTTTTAATTGAACAAATGACGACCATTTTAGAAACATGTCAGACGTGTTGGGCACGCATCTCTGTACGACACATGTTATACACTGCATCCCCCTTACTATGAAGTGTCTATGAATCATTGGTGAGAATTGGTTTAGTATTTTATTCCAAAATTTGTGTAGTATTTATATAATCCTAGAAGAGCTTCTAATAGTAAGCATATAAAATCCAAGAATAATAAAAGAGCTTCTAATAGTAAGCATGTAAAATCAGAGAATAATAATTATAAAATAATTACAATAGTCCACATATTGACTAGTGGCCACAATAATATTTATAGAATAATTATAACAGTCCATGAATTGATGAGTAGGCAATAGAGATCCCATGAATCAATGAGGTGGCAACATAAGAGAAAAGAAAGAGGGTAGAAGTCTTAGGGAGTATAGGTCCCAACTAGCGAAAAACATGCAGTTGTTTCACAATTAAACATATTTGAATTAGTTAAATTGCCTTTACATATTATGGAGGTAGCAAGTTCATGTCATGAAAATAACTTATCTTTAAATATAAGAGTAAAATTGTGTATATCAACCACTCCCCAGACCTTGCATTAGTGGGAGCTTATGTAGCGGGTGAGCGCTTTTTCATTGAAACATATTTTAAACTAATGAACATATTAAAGTGATTTTACAAGTTTTAAGACAAAAATGCCCAAAACTGCATGATTGTGAGAAAATCATTGAAAACTGCATTGCATTAGTCATATTTCAAATAGAAAATGCAAAAGTGCAATGCCTTCAATGCATGAGGATTAAAGTCTTTTTACAAGAATATAGGGATTCAGTTTTTTAAAATGTATAAAATTAAAAACAAGAACATCGTAGAAAAATACATGCTACCATTTGTATATAAAGAAGGAAGCTATTTTAAAAATTGAAACTGACCTTGCAGAACTCCACCTCACCAAGTAATCAAATTATGTTAAAAAAATGTTGAACTAACTTTTGCAAAGGGACTTATGTGCTTTCCATAAAGGAGAAAAGAAAGTGCTAGCATCATTATAGATGATGAATAACAAGATAAATGAAAAAGAAACCAAAATGATTAATGACTCTTGCACAAAGGATATGCTTGAAATTCTCAAAAGACATCTTATGCAAACAAAATAAAATTAAACCTAATTATGTCATGGGGAATAGAAGCTTACATCATCTAGCAAAGCTGCGCGTTGGCTTTCAGATTTATTGTCATATCGCCTCAATAGCTGCAGGCCTGTTCCTGAGATCAGCTTTGTTGCCATATATGTCTCCCATGGTATATCCCTCCTTAGAACCTTTAGAAATATATAAAGATACTTTCAAATTAAAGACAACCAAAGCATTAACCATATATAATATAATCATTGGAGACATGTTCTTCAGGAAAGCATCACTCAGAGTCATCTAAGTTTCAGAAAATCTAATTTACTCGAACAACACAGAATGCAGTACATATATTCACATGTCCAGGAAGTAAAATGCAATAGCCCTTCTATTAAACCTAACCTAAGGGTGGCAGTCAAACAAGAAAGTTTACTTATTGAACTCAAAAGGTTTAATGATTGTACAACACATGTCTTTCATATTTACGGAGAAAAGTTCTTAGCACTATTAACTGCCACAAATGCTGCAAACGCAATAGATTGATACAAAAGAGAGAATGAATCATTAGTCTCTATTCAAAAGAAATAGATTTACAAAAAGGAAAACATGTTTGATCATAAAAAAGCCTTATTTTCAAACCAAGGCAAGAAGTTATTCCTACTGAAGTACAACTTGCATAATATAAGATATTTGCAGACCTTACACACATTTCATGAGAGATTAATTTATTCGGGTCATAATTTTGCCTTACAATCAAATTGTTAAGAGATAGCTATTAGAGAAGTCCACTTTGGCCATCTAGCTAGCACAGCTACAAGCATTGATAGAAGCCAAGCCATAAACATACCCTAGTGATCAATTCTAAAATAAAGGCATCACAAAATAATTAACTGTAAAAAGAGGGACATCATACATATATTGTAGTAATATGTCGAACTCCATTTCTAAATTTTACATGCTACATGCTGTTGTCAACATGATATTTGGCTCGTTTGCTCTGAGATGAGATTTCAAGTCAAGACACGTCTAAAGAACATAAATTATTCGGTACCATATCAGATCCCTGTTCATGGTGACAGCAAGACCAAACGAAAGAGAAAATTAAATCAATAAATACCCGCCAAGATTTCTCAATGTTTATACGACAAAAAAAATGAACCTGACGTATGGCTGCATTTGATTGTTTGTTCATTAAAAAATCATACTTCGAAAGGGGTAAATAGAAATGTAGAATGTGAATTCAACAATATCTCTGAAAAATGAGACAGTTCTTACTATAAACACCAAAGCTAGAACAAAATTAAAATCATGATTTTGTTTTCTATTTCACTGCCCAAATCAAAGCCCAATCAGGAGAAAAAACTTTATAGTTCTGAGTGAAGACAAAGCCCTAAAAATGGCCAGCCGAGCTTTACCACAGGGAGAAGGGAAACAAATGAATCAATCACATACCTCTTCTGTAGTCAGCTCCGCACGATCCATAGACATAGAAGGGCTGCAAGAATGAGAGGCATTAAACCTCATAGTAAATTAGACACAGATCTAATAAAGCGCCCAAATTTGAGATTCATCAAGACTTCTCCCATTGCCTAGGAGCGGGAGCTTGGATCCCAACGGGGCTGTTTGGATGCAGGATTTAGGCCGGATTTGAAGCGTGTTTAAGCTAAATCCAACCAAACGGCCAAAAATGCAAAAACAAATCTCACGGTAAATCAAAGCCGCGGTTGACGGAAATTCCCTCTTTTCGTGGTAAATCCCGGATTTACGAAATCCTTTGGTTCGGCGGATTTACGGGATTTGTCCGAAGAAGCGCGCGAAAGGGAGAAGGTTACCTTCAGAGCAAGCGAGCTGCCGTTGTTGCTTCCGAACAAAAAATGTCTTAACTTCCGCTCCAACAGGAAGGGAACGTCGTCCAAAGAGAGAAGTCGAACAGCAACGAAGAAGAACTCGTGCAAAACTCTACACTCGACGCAACGAAGCCGAAAGAAATAGAGAAGGAGAGGAAAGGCAAAACCTGCACCTCTAATTTATTGTTGGATAATTTAAATAATATAATTTAAAATATTAATAATTAAGTAAATTAATTGAATAATAAATTAAATTATTAATAAAATTATTAGTTAAATACTTAATTATTTCAAAATAATTAATAGAATTAAATATGATTTTAAAAGAAAATAATTATTATAAAATATTATAAATAATAATTAACCGTCTTAAATTTTTCAACCACTTTTAATATTTTGATTATCCAAAAAATATTTGTCAAATCATTTAATCGCTTTAAATCCTGAATTAAATGACCAAACAGTTACATAGGATTTATCATAAATATTGTCAAATATTTTTCAGGATTTAACCCCCTAAAAATTTCATAAATCTAAATTTAGAGAATTTACGAAATTCTACTTAAAAGAAATCTAAACAACCCAAAAATGTTAAACTATTTTACTCAAATGAGAGAAGAAAATGGTCCAACCAAAACTAAATTGAGATTAAGGGGCTATTTGGTATCAGATTTACAGCGGGATTTAAGTCGATTTACGATAAATCCAGCCAAACCGTTTTTGAGGTCGCATAAATTTAACGCCTGTGTAAGTCCAGTATTCACAAATAAATTTCTTACCATAGAGGGAAAAATCAAACAGGAAGAGCACTTCGCTTGTCAAATATAATGCCTTGGAGCGTGAAAGTAATCTAAAAAATCAAACGGTTTTAACCCATGCTATCTAAGTATTATAACTGCGGTTTTAACCGCCGCTATAACCGGCATATATTCCTCCCCATATGCCCTAACATAGTCATTCGACCAATTTTGCTCAATCGACTGCTCGTTCGCTTGCTCGCCAAAACCCTTCATCGTCGCCTCTGAATCGCCATCGACGACCAAATCGCCATCGACGACCGAATCCACCGGCGTTGACGTCGAACCCATTCCCGTCGCTGAATCAGTCATCACCGACAAACTCCAGGTCGCCATTCGCTTGATCGGTCTTAGGTAATTTTCAACTCTTCTCATATGCCCTAATTTTGATAGTCCGGTCGCCATTTTGTAGCTATTCTTAAATTTACTAAATTCTTGAATGATTCTTTTGATGCATTTTAAATTTTCTGGTGATGCCCTAAATTTCGCATGCATGTTCGTCATTTATTCGCTATTTCAACGTATGGACTTGCTCAAGTGCTTTGATAAAATATCTATCTTAGAAATTATTTGTGCCGATGATAACTGTGGCCTACGAATTTTTATGATATATACAATGCCACCAAAAAAAAGTTGTATTAATGCTTTATGAAGAAAATGACACAAGGGGGATAGGTCGGCAGCGATGATGAGTGCTTGATAGAGGTTCTCCTTATCTTCTTGGTTTGGCATTTGTCTCTATCACTTTTGTGTTTTCCATTGAATGATTAAGGTTCTGAGTCTTGTGAATTAGTAAAGAGTAATTAATTATTATACTAAGTAATTAGTATATAATTATACTTTAATTAATAGAGAACCAAATAATAAAGTTAATTGCAGAACTCGTGACATTTAGGATATTTTAACCGAATCATTTAATTGCAAATATATTTTATGAAAAATGAGATGGTATATATGGAAATGCTGAAGTTCTTAAAATGTCATGATAAGCACAAAGGATTTTTTTTTTTTTCGAGTTGGATTTAAGGTGTAAATGCAAAAATATAATGAGTTTATGTGTAAAAGTAAATCATAATCAAGGTGATCTTATTTAAATGTGATTGGTCAAACACAAGTTTAACGGGTATAAAACAAGATGACTTTGATTATACTATTGTGAACTTCTCAAGGCTTATTCATACCGGTCAAAAACTTCAAGATAATCCTTTTATTTTCTCTTCACAAGTGAAGCTTGTATTCTACATTCAAGATGCCAAAAATATGAATTAGAATTATGTTGTAAGAGTTAAACCACGGGATGCATTTGATTGTAATATTTCTTTTTGCTTGTAAATGTAAGTCTTTAATATGGTATTTTTTCAAGATTAGTGACATTACCAATATGTTTTCTCTCATTTTGAGTGTGAATACAAACCTCACTTTTGAGGCATTTTGAAACTATTGTGAGAGTTTAAAGTTCATTTTTTATTTCTCTATAGGTGTCATTTACTTGCTTTAAATTTGATTATTCATAATCTTGCATTAGTAAAATGGTTTCTTTTAGTTTTAAATTTGATTATTCATAATCTTGCATTAGATAGAAGAGAGTGTTTATTCATGCATTAGATGGATTCCTCAACCCGTGCAGCACAAGTTGCTTCTGAATCTCCGTGCAGCACAAGCTGGTGCTTCTGAAGCATCGTGCAGTACAAGCTGCGGCTTCCGAAGCATCGTGCAGCACAAGCTTCGGCTTTTGAAGCTCCTTCTTTGCCTGTTTTACAAAATGAAGGAAAGTATCAACACCAGATGTTGAAACTTTATCAAGTTTCAGCACATGACACACATATATTTAAACCCATGTGCATTTCACACCTTTGTATAGTGTTCTTTATTTGTTGTTATTTGTTAATACTAAACACTTGATTTTTTTTCTTTGCAGGAAATGACAGGAGGTAGTCTTTTCAGACGAGCAAAGAAGGCAATATGCAGAGGTGGATCAAGTGGAGGAACATCAAGTATAGGACAAAGTAGTAGGGAGACTGAAACCCCTATTACTCCAGTACACCCAGATTCACAAGAAGAACTTGAGGACAGTACAACCAACGAGACTGCAATACATTCATTTTGCGGAGCTCCAACCCCTGAAGAGGGTGTATGGCTCATTGGTAATATTTTTTTAATGACATTCAATAAATTTCAAAATTATTTTAAATTTGATTACTTAATATTATCATGTATCACAGGAAAGGGTTGCAAAAAATTATGAGAATGCCAAAAAGCAAATTTGTCCTCACACAATGGGTCGTGTGAGCTCAGTTCGGAGACAGAAGGAAACTGTATGAATTTAAATGTTTAATTATAGCAATTAAATACTTCATTTACAAACTAATATTTCTTATTATAATTTTTTTGTAGTCTATTAAGGATATATTACAATTATGGAAAATAAACAGAATGCATAAAGATGGGACTTGGTCATCTGAAGATGCTATGCAACGATGGGTAAATTTAAATAGTGAATCTAAATTATTTTTTATAATTAGTTTTTCAACTGATTTAATTATATGTAATTTTAATGTAGACTCAAGCATGTAATCTTCTAGCCAAGGAAGGGTTAACACCTGAACAAGGAAATATTGAAGCTAATGAGAAAGTTTTTAGCATAGTAATGGGTCCAGAACATTCAGGGCGAGTTCGTACACAAGGATTTGGTGTTACTCCGACTTGATACTTTCCTCATAGTACAAATGAAGCAGGTGGTGGAAGTGCTAGTAAAACTTTGGTCAAACAGCAAGTCTACGAGAGGAGTTCAGTGCATTTCGTGATGAGATGCGACAAATTGTGCAACAGTTTCAAATGAATCAACGACCACATGGAGGATCTGAAATGGTATGAAAAAATAGTAATTTAATGTTTGTTGATTTATAAATGATCAAATGATTGATTTAGTCAACTCCCACTATCGACTGGATCTTAATTTAAATTCAAGACCCAACTAATAAAGAAGCACCAGCGACTTCAAAAGAATCACTCAGTAACAATTATGACAGAAACGAATTTGTTAGATCAATCTTTCTTGGTTATGAGAAATGATGAGAATCAACATTGCTATTGTTTATTTGACAAGCCATAAACACTTTTATTGTACTTCAATATAATTCAATTGACTTTGATTAAAACATTTTCATTCAGAGCACTGCTGCTTGAATGTCACGAGAGCATAGATAGTTACAAGCATAACTATTGATCCTATGAATCTAACTAAAATTATTAAGCCTCTTGGAAGGCATGCTCTACAGGGATGCCATTTGAATTACATTGATAACTAAATTATTCTACTCGACTATGAGTGGTAATCAGAATTGATGCCATTAATTAAGCAAAGTAATCAAGATGGCTTGAATAAGATTCAAATTCCAACAAATTATTAAATAAGGAATGTATTTATAATTTAACACAAAACATAACATAGAAAGAAGAAATACTAGATAATGCCTGCAAAGAAATCTATGCCAACAAATTGCAAAGCCTATTTATTTTGTTGGAAGTCAAAACTCTGCAATTTAAGAGAGTATCTGTGATATTGAATTTGTAAGGAATAAAATCATTTGAACCTTGCATCACAACTCGTAAGGATTCAACAAGTTGCTGGTAATTCCAAAATAAGATTTGGATTTATTCATATGAGAAATCAACATCTTGTGTTATATTTATCCTAGAAACATATCACATTGCCAGCTTTGATATAAGTCAAAGAGTCCATGGTAAGAGATGCTTATACATTTAATCAATTTTGCTTGAGTAGTGCCTGAAAGAGGACATTGTAAATCTTTCTCTATGTCAAATTAAAGAAAAATATATAATGGAATGAGTTGAATATAATATTTTGAGAAATGTCCATTATTTCTACCAAATTGCAGACGGCCTAACTATTATTAAATGTTACTGTTTATACTACAGTTACCCATCTCTTTTATACAAATACGAATAGAGATGAGACCCTAAATCTCTAACTGCTTCTTCAAATTTTTAGTTTAAAGATAACCGTATAAATCAAAACTAAATGATATTACAAGAGATGAAAATCTAAGATCTCAGTAGCTTCAAACGGTTAGAATAAAAAAAAATGTATAAATAAATAACAAATTAAGTCTTCAACCGTCCCACGATAGCACGTTCGGAACCGAATGCCCACTTAGTCGGATCAAATGGTTTGTATAAAATGAAGAATACATTAAGGAGGGGAGTTACTCGGACATACCTTCAAGAAATCAGAATTTTAGCTCTGATTTTTAGGATTCTCTCAGAGCAATCAATCCCGAATCAACACATACCAATCGTTCCAATCGCAGCCGAGGTCCGAACACACCCCCGTCCGTCTCCGAAAGCCCAGTCGATCAAGAGCGACGTCTTCGCCGTCCTCCGCTCCGAACTCCTGGTTGAGCAAAATCTTAAGCAAACGATCTCTTCCTGCTTTACACACGTCTGAGTCACACCGGATCTATTCTTCGGCTTTGTTTCCTTCAGTCGGATCAAACTTCCCAAAGCAAAAGTCACCGTCCAGCGCTGGTTTGTCCGCCTTCTCCCGTGGAACAACAAAAGCTACCGTTCTTGGTTTCTGTTTCTCTTTTTTGAAACAATGGGAAAAGAAACCATCTATATATTTATTAATAAATATTAGCAAAAGCTGCTCTCTTTCATTTTTTTTATTTCCTTATGGCAAAGATAAAGAGAGATTATATATACATATTTATCAATGAATAATAATAATAACAGTAATAGTTATTATTATTATTATAAGAAAAGTATTGTATATATATCAACGTAGTCATCAAATAAATGAAGATTGAAGGAAGTCCCGGGGTTGATACGGTCCCCCAAAGCCCTTGGTCTTCGAGATTATCCGACCGAGGGAGCGCAGACACTATCTTCCAATCTCCTCGCTGTTGATTGATTCCGGCCGAGTCGAGCGAAAGGGCAAATGCCCACCCCAACCTCCCGGCATCGGGGAGGGGACGCCGGAAGGCTGCCGGATTTTTGAGGGAACTAAATACATTTTTTAAAAAAAAATAAATAAATTTCTTAAATTAACAGGTCGCCCATATTAGAAGACTTGAAGATTTTTTTTTTGTTTGGGATCAATTCGCTCTCCCAAATCTCCTCGCCGTCGATTTGATCCGGCCGAGTCGAGCACTCCCTTACCTCCCGGCATCAAGGAGGGGACGCCGGGAGGCTGCCGAAATTTACTCGAAACTTTTGGACTTAGCCAAATTTTTGGGGAATTTAAAACAAAGCTCTTTTGTTAATTCAATAGGTTATATAAAAAAAAATCTGTTGAACTTCTGAAAATTTGAGCAGTTAGATTCTTTTGAACGAATTAAAAATTTGATTAAACAGTTGATATTGATTTAAATTAAAAATCTTTTATTAAGTCGAGTAAAGAATTTTATTTAATTTGAGACTTGAATGTAACTAATTGATAACTTAAATTTTAATCAAGTTAAAAAATATAATGCCATAAACTTTAATTTAATTAAACTCAAAATTATTTAGACAACCTTCCACCTAAAATAAAATTGAACTATAGCTAATTTAACTTATCAAAGGGTGGGAATAGTCAATAAAATCTGGACAGATGAGAAGTGCTAACAAATAACCAAATTGTTGTTGCCAATCAACCATAGCATTTGAAACCTAAACACCTAATCTATGACTTTGAAAAGATGAAAATGCTGTCACAAGTTCCTGTTCGCCTTTTAGAGTGTAATCTCTCCATGTCCGAATATTACCTTCACATGTATACAAGTTGACATAATTTTTTAAAAGCCAAATACTACCAACTTTGTTGAATTAACAAAGTTGATTGATCCTATTGTGGAAATTGCAAAGATGAAAAAGCTATAGCTCCTGTAGCTAGACAACTTTTTTAAGTCTATTGCTAAAAAATCAAATAAACTCCCTTATTCTTATGCTTGAGGAACAAATCATTAGCTGAAATATTGTTTGGATCTCAACAAATTTTTAAGGATCATTTCATCGAACACCTTGTGGGCACTTAGAAATGAATGGTGAAAGAATCAAACTCTTGAATACAAGTTGAAAGAATGAAATTTGATCTCTACCACTAAATTGATCTTCCTTCTAGCCCAAAGAACAATAACTTTGTCGTTACTGAGCCAAAGATGGAGGGTGAAGGAGAGGAAAAGAACAAAATAATCATCTTGATTGTTGATGGAGAAGTTATGCCCTGTATGATATAAATAGTTTTGTTAGTATCAAGACAATCTGCAACTAATTAAAGAAGCTAAGAATACAATTAAAAAACAAAAATCCATTAGCTTTATTATTCTCTATCAGAATCTGTGTGCTTGACACGAAAAAAAAAATTCATAAAGTAAAATTCTGGCGAGAATACTGTTTTAAAATTTCAATAAATTTTAATCAGTTTTGATGTTGAAATCTTGATATATTTGTTAATCAAATACAAAGTGACAGCACCATGTTGTGTTTTCAAGTTAATTAAATCAAACACCGTTGCAAGGAAGGATAGGAGTTCAGCTAAAAAAAAAAAAATCACACAAACAATCAAAGTATATAATTATATTGAGATCCAACCGTCTTCCCCATGTTCTGGCCACATTCCCACATTGGTAATCTGTTGCAGTTAAAATTGCTAAATTAAATGGAATTTAATTTGTAATAGGTCTTATATTATTTCTAGTGTCAAACTAACAAACAAATCTACAAAATCCATATTTGGGCATCTTAGTCTAAAGGACTAAGTTGTAAGACCCGCCATACGGGCTACTTCTAAGTGAAGCAGTAAGACCCATGAGTTAGGGAAGTTCTAAAACGAACGACTCTATAACCAAAACCTAAATCATTTTTGGGCATCTTAGCCTATAGGGCTAAGTTGTAAGACCCATTATTTTGGGCTACTTCCAAGCGAAGCAGTAAGACCCACGTGTTAGGGAACTTCTAAGTGAACGAACTTATACTCAAAACTCAAATAAATTAACGGGCCACTTAGCTCATAGGGCTAGGTCGTAAGACCCATCATTAGGTAACTTCTAAGGAAGTCATAAGATCTACCTAATAAAAATTTTTCGGGCAACTCCTAATTGGAGCCATAAGCCCCAAACCAAACAAATTAACGGGCAACTCCTAATTGGAGCCATAAGCCCCAAACTAAACAAATTAACGGGCAACTCCTAATTGGAGCCGTAAGCTCTAAACTAAACAAATTAACGGGCAACTTCTAAGGAAGCCATAAGCCCCAACCCAAACTAAACTAAACTAAATTAAAATTCACACATCTCCACTTCAGTCTAGATCTCGAAGACTGAAATCCAGTGATACATCGATTCTATCGAGAAATACCAACAACCTCCTAGAAGACCCATCATATTGGAGGATTATATGGCTAACTTACACCTCGACTCAGAATCTGAAGAAGAGATGAGTATTCAAAGAGAAACTTGTCGAGTTATAAGCCAAAAAGGTCAAAGAAATGGGAGAAGACGAGGTAGACCTCTAAATCTTCAAAAGTTGATATTAAAGAAACATGTTTTATGGCATCACCATTTACGGACTCAGATGAAGAACTGTGTTTTCCTGATAACAAAAATAAGAGTAAAATAACTCTTAAAACTAGCTGCCCGAAACTTGGAAGCAGCTCAGATTCAGAAGAAGCTGAAGAAGTGGCGAACACAAAAGATTCCCATGTTGAGGATGACTCATCTGAAGAGGTGACACAAATTCAATTAAGAAGTGGAGAAAACAAATTCTTCCTCCACCCCAGAAGAAGGGAAAAGAGCAAGATAGGAATATCCAGCTCAATCAAGCGGCTATGCCACAAGATCCACCTAAGCATAAAGAGACTAGTGCAAATGTGGATTATAACATCTTATCTCATCTTCGCAAGTTGCCTGCATTGCTGAGTATATACGATGCCCTTATTAAGTCCAAGAACCTTAGGGACACACTCATCAAAGCCTTGCAAAATCCTGAGCAGTATGAGGCGTTCTTTGTCGAACAAAGCCTAAAAGAAGCCTTATATACATAAAATACTGCTACAATTACTTTCTGCGATAGTGATTTACTCCTGGGAATGACAGATCATAATCGACCACTATATGTCACTCCAGAGAGTAACAACACAGAAATTAACAGAATTTTGATCGATCCAGGTTCCTCAGTCAATCTAATGAGCCTCAGAACGCTCAAAGGATTAGTCTTGGATGTTCAATATCTAACTAAAAGCACCGTGTTCCTGTAAGGATTCAATGAACAAGGGCAAAGAACTTTGGGATCCGTGGTTTTACCTCTAAGTTTTGGAGAGCTGCATACAGAGGCAAGATTCCACATAATTGATTCCAATACATCATACAAGGCACTTTTCGGAAGACCATGGCTCCACGAATATGGCATAGTGCCTTCAACACTTCATCAATGTATGAAGTACAATCAAGATAATGAAGAACATCGCATCGATGGTGATGAACAACCATTCTTGGTGCACGAAGTCAAAATCTACGATGATGCCAAGTACTTTATAGCAAAAAAACTGGAAGGCATCAATCTTCCGAGAATCCAGGTTGCTACGCTGGATAAAGGAAAACCAAAGGATAAAGGCAAGGATAAATTGAAGAAAATCTGCTCAGTACCTCACCTCGGTAGTGATACTGAAGAGGACGATAATATCTCCGCAACTTTCAAACCCCTAATCATAGGGAAAAGAAAGAGTGAACTATCAGCCATCCCTTTGGATTATAAAGCTAGTCTTGCAAATAAAGTGCGGTGTTCGAGCAAATCAAGTATAGAGGAAGAAGAAGAATTTTTTTATCAGCCCAAAGGTACTACTGAATTTCCAGAGGAAAGGGATCCAGGACCCAGTCCTATATCTAAGAAATTGAAAAATATGTCAATTTCGATGATAAGGGTATCTGAAGAGCAGATATCCACAAATATCATCAAAATAGTACCCATGCCAGCGGCGCATTCCAAAACATTGACTACCACGATAAATACAAACATAGGAATGTTAAAGACATTCTATGTCCCTCCCCAAAGGGGTCTTAATGAACGTGGATCCCTTTTCTACGAATCAAAAGTGATACCACATCATATTGCTCATGAAATAGAAAATGAAGATGAGTGGGATTATGAAGATATGTGGATAATTATTCCTCAATATCCTTCACCCATCATGAGAAAGCTCATGGAGAAAAATGTCTTCTTTGTGCAAACAAATAAACGAGCTCGTTATTTCAGAGAACTCTGGCACAACGAGCATGCACAAAAACCTATTGGGCATGGTTTGTCTACAACATGGGGGCTTGGATATGCTCGACAGTCATGTCTCACACGAGCAGCATCCTACCATTATCTTGAGTACCCCCAACATCCGCATCTAACATACGCAACCTCCTACAACATAACAGATAAAGAGGAGGGACAGCCCGAACACAAAAATCAAGCTGAACATCTAATAGTAGATCTGAAAGAAGCTCCAAAAGAATTTGAAGAAGGTGGTCAGGCTACTGTGGATGAACTCAAGGAGATAAGTTTGGGTACAGAAGATGAGCCAAAGCCAACCTTTATTAGTGCGAATCTTTCGCACGATAAAGCAGAAGAGCTAAAAATGCTTCTTGTTGAGTATAAAGATTGTTTTGCGTGGAATTACACTGAAATGCCTGGTTTATCACCAGAGGTGGCAGTGCATAAGCTCTCTATCAACGCTAAAGTACAACCTATCAAGCAGGCACCCAGGCGAATACGACTTGAGATTGAAGAGCAGGTGATCGCTGAAACTAAAAAGCTCATTGAAGCTGACTTTATTCGGGAAGAAAAATATGCTGACTGGATTGCCAACATCGTCCCAATAAAGAAGAAAAATGGTCAAATTCGTATATGCATAGACTATCAGGATTTGAACAAGGCATGCCCGAAGGATGATTTCCCACTCCCTAATGCAGAACTTATGATCGATAACACGTCGAACCACGATATGTTCTCATTTATGGATGGTTCGTCAGGTTATAATCAAATTAAAATGGACCCAGACGATGAAAAGCATACTGCCTTTCGAACTCCTATAGGCATATACTGTTACAAGGTTATGCCATTTGGATTGAAGAATGCCGAGGCCACCTATCAAAGGACGATGACCCGCATCTTTGATGATCTTATTCATAAGCATGTAGAATGTTATGTTGATGATTTAGTTGTAAAAAGAAAAAAATCAACATGAACATGTAAATGATCTCAAAGTTGTATTTGAAAGGATTCACAAATTTAATTTGAAAATGAATTCGCTTAAATGCACTTTTGGTGTGTCATCCGGTTAATTTCTCGGATTTATTGTATGCCACAGAGGGATCGAAATTAATCCTGATAAAATTCAAGCAATAGTGAAAATGCCACCTCCAAAAACTCTAAGACAACTTCGTTCATTACAAGGAAGATTAGCATATATCCGAAGATTTATATCTAATCTCTCGGGTAGATGCCAACCCTTTGCACGATTGATGAAGAAAGATACTCCTTTCGTGTGGGACGATGCTTGTCAGGAGGCATTTAATAGTATAAAGCAATACCTGTTAAATCCTCCTATCCTTGCTGCTCCTATTCTAGGTAAACCCCTTATTTTGTATACAACAGCTTTGGAGGAATCCCTCGGAGCATTACTAGCACAAGATAATATCGATGGCAAAGAAAATTCCCTTTACTATATTAGTCGTCGACTAATAGGGGCCGAATCAAAATACTTGCCAATCGAAAAATAATGTTTAGCATTAATTTTTGCCACACAAAAATTGCGACATTATATGTTATCTCATAAGATAACATTAATATCTAAAATAGATCCATTAAAGTTTTTAATGACTAGACCCACTCTAACGGGTCGTCTAGCTAGATGGACGGTGTTGCTAATGCAATTTGATATAACCTACATGCCACAAAAGACTATAAAAGGGCAGGCACTAGCTGATTTTCTAGCTGCTCATCCTTTACCTATAGATTCTCCACTTAATAATGAGCTGCCAGATGAGCAGATAATCGAAGTGGAAGAGAGAATACATCTACGAGAATGGGAGCTCTATTTTGATGGAGCTTCATCAATAAAACCAGCCCGACCACCTAAACTCCCAATAGTTCAGGTAGGCATCGGCCTTATATTTGTAACCCCACAAGGCGGTATATTGCGATACTCATATAGCTTAATAGAACCTCGCACTAATAATGAAGCTGAATATGAAGCTTTAATAGCAGGTCTTGAACTTGCAATTAACATGCAAATTCATAAACTTCATATTTATGAAGATTCTCAACTTATAATTAAGCAAATAGCAGGTGCTTTTAAAATTAATAAGCCCGAACTAATCACATATTATGAGTACACTTTGAAACTCCTAGAAGAAATTCCCGAGGTAACCCTAACTAGGATTACACGAGGTGAGAACGGCAAAGCCGATGCGCTGGCAAAACTAGCTAAAGAAATGATAAATGTCCAAGAAGATCCAATCATCATAACCATCCAGAATAGACATGCATTATCTCCTGCTTCCTTACAAGAAGAGGAAGGAAAGGAAATACTCAAGTGCTTATATATATCAGATGAGAATGATTGGAGGAAACCATTTATTACATATTTTAAAGAGGGTAGATTACCGGAGAATAAATCTACTGCCTCACAAATAGCTAAAAGAGCATTAAGATATGCTTATGTTAATGAGACGTTATATCGTAGATCATTTGACTAAATATGGCTACGATGTTTAGGTCCTAACGAATCCCAAAGAGTTATAACTGAAGTCCATGAAGGATTGTGCGGTGTGCATCAATCTGGACCAAAAATGAAGATCAAAATTAAACACATGGGATATTATTGGCCTAGCATGATTAAGGATTGTCTTAACTATGCTAAAAAGTGTTATCAATGTCAAGTGCATGCTGATGTTATACACCGGCCTCCTAACCTGTTACATCCTACAGTAGCATCTTGGCCATTCAAAAGCTGGGGCACCGATATAATTTGTCATATAGAACCACCTTCTTCTTCAGGACATCGGTTCATCCTTGTTGCCACAGATTACTTCTCAAAATGGGCTGAAGCAATTCCCCTAAAAGAAGTTAAAGCGGACAATATTATGAAATTCTTCCGAGATAATATTGTCTATCGTTTTGGCATACCACGTCGAATTATATCAGACAATGGTACCGCCTTTAAAAGTGCCAAAATTTATCGATTTATAGAGCGTCATAAGATAGACTGGCGTTATTCATCGATATATAACCCAAGAGCCAATGGTTTGGCCGAAGCATTTAACAAAACTTTGATTAAACTGCTCAAGAAAATTCTCTCTAAAAATAAGAGAGAATGGCACGATAAATTAACGGAAGCCTTATGGGCATATCGCACAACCTATAAGACTGCGACACAGGCTACCCCATATTCTCTAGTCTTCGGAACAGAGGCGATATTACTTCTCGAGGTGGAGTTACCGTCGCTTCGTATTGCTATACAATACGACTTAACTCGAGAAGAGAATGATCTTTTAAGGTTGGAAGAACTTGAAGCTTTAGATGAAACTAGGCTGCAAGCCCAACAAAATTTAGAAATCTATAAAGCTCGAATGACTAGGGCTCATGATTGAATGGTCCGTCCTAGGAGTTTCAAAGAAGGTGAACTTGTACTAGTTCGTAAAAGACCCATAATTCCCCATCGCTGAGTCGGTGGTAAATTTGACCCAATATGGGAAGGACCCTTCATTATCGAAAAGGTATATGAAGGAGGGGCATACAAACTTATAGATATTTCTGGTCAAAGGCCTATGCCACCAATTAATGGCCAATATCTAAAGAAATACTACACATAATCTCTAAATTGATAGAATATTATGATGAAAACTCCTCCTGTAATACAGGAGGCAATTTATATATCTCCCTGTGAGGTAGGAGATAATATTTAATCTCTCCTATAAAGATAGGAAATGATTAACATATATTCCTGCAATGTAGGATATAAGTTTACATGTTCTTTTGCAATGCAAATAACACATGACATACACCCTCCTGTAATACAGGAGGCAATTTTATTTATATCATCATAAAAGGTAGAAGATACCTTATACTCCCTCTTGAAATATAGGAGGCAATGTTATAGATACATTATACTCCCTCCTGTAATACAGGAGGCAATTTTTTTTATAAAAAAAATACCTCTTTACCAAATAATGTAAAGAAATCATGAGACTACATATTGACTTAATGATTTATCATTATAATTAACTGCTGAGGTCTTTTACGCTCACAAACCTAAGGGTCGAGCTAAAATTCATTGGTTCAATAAGCCTAAGGGCCGAACTGCTAAGTCTTTTATGCTCAAAAACCTTAGGGTCGAGCTAGAATTCATTAGTTTAATAAGCCTAAGGGCCGAACCGCTAAGTTCTTATGCTCACAAACCTAAGGGTCGAGCTATAAAAAGAATAATAATAATAAAAAAAAGGAAGAAGAAGAGAAACTATAAAATTAATGCATAATTATAAATAAATATATGCATAAATACTAGAAATGTGGTAATGAAGCTGTCAAAGTCTGAATTGAATGTTGCTGATCTGATGTCTAACTCTGAACAAACGATCCTGCAACATCGCTCGCTGCTCCTCTGCGAGCTCCAACCGACGACGAGCCGAGTCAAACTCCTCAGTGGAAAATGAAAATCTATCCTCCAAATGCTTAACCTCGTAAGCTATCAAAGAAAAGTCCTCCTCGGTATGGATAGCCACTGCTCTAACCTCCTCACGTCTCTCTAGAAGAACTCTCTCCCTCAATTTCAAAGCTCTGAGCTCAGCTTCTATACCCAGAAGCACCATCTGCTCTCTAGAAATGTCCCACTGACAGTGATGCAAATTTTGTAATCCAAAATCTAGATCAAAACGAGCTCTCCTCATCCTATCCCAAGTAGCTCGGGCCTCAGCCTCTAAATCAGCAAGAATTATGTTAGACAACCTTCGAGAAGCGTAGTCTAGCTGAAGTAACCCGAACTCAACAGTGTGACAGGAAAGTTCCCACATCTGCAAAAGGCTATCTCGTAGACCACAGGAGGCAGCAAAGTCCAAAAGTAAGCAGGCCTCCATATAAAAACTAAACAAGTCTGGTAAAGCATTAAGGTCTACTCGCCGTAGTAAAACTCGTAGCGCAGTAACGGCATACTGCTCTCCTCTTAGCCACCGCTGACTAAAAGAGCGATGAGCTCGAAACACAGATCTTGACTCGAAACATGAAAGCTCTAAACCTAGAATATGAAAGGAGTTATCATTACAAAATATTTATATATACAATATGATAAGAAATGCTAATTTGAAATAAGATAATACCTGAAAGGTGAGAGTCCTCTATAGAAGCTACAGATCGCCAACCACTCTGGTGGGAGGTAACGTCTGGTGAAGAACTCCCTGAAGAACAATCTGAGACCACCTGAGTCAAGGAAGGGTGGGTGACTAGCTCCGTCGTGGTGTCATCGGCATCACTCCTGGGTAGTAACTGGGTAGAGCCACTACAAGTACATTGATCATCAAGTGAAAGCTCTCCCAACGAGTCACCAACGACTACCCAAGTAGAATCTGAAAGAGTAGGAGACGAAACAACCAGCTCCACAACAAGTCCACTAGGACTACCGGCGGTGTGATCTATAAAAGACGCTGGTCTGTCATTTAATATATACATATATGAATGGGAGTTAAAAAAAAATCATATATATGTATATAACAAATAAAGGCTACTAAGTAAGCATGTGTGTAAGAAATATTTACCTTCAACATCACCAGAAGCAGTAACGGTGATAGATGGGATCTCAGTGCTTGAGTGATCTCCTATATGCAAGTCACTCGATGATGGCTGATGTGAAGAGCTACTTATGCTCAATGCCGGACTCAAATTGGTGTAAGGAGCTGGTGAAGCAGGTGTAAGTCCACTAAGCTGTAGCTCAGGAGAAAGCCTACCACCTAAGTTAAAAAAAAAAAAAGTCAAA
>NW_021318796.1:1136101-1167599 GCF_001605985.2 Dendrobium catenatum | reverse complement strand
ACGAATCCAGACCAGACGCAAATGTGAAATACCATTAGGAGAATCTACGGGTGCTATACAAAAGCGAGAACCTGTCCCAAGTCGAAGGAGAAAAGCCCAAGTCATGGAAGCCACCTCAAGACAAACTGAAAACGAAAGAGAGCTCAATTGGCGATGATCTATCACCCCAGGAAGTGCTGGAAGTCCATCCAAGGGAGTGGCCTGAACAAAGCCAAACTGTCGTGCTGCTCTATTAGGGTTATACCCCTCCAAAACTATAGAGCAATCTCTCCTATAACAAAGCCATCCAGGTCTCATGCTGACAAAGTAAGAAGCAATAGGCACAAAGCCGCTCCTGGAAAGCAAAGTAGGTCTGCCCCTCTCTGTCAAAGAATCTAACAATGAAACCCCTAAACTTCGGGAGGGTAAATCTCCAACTAGAGACCTGTAAACCAATCTAAAATGACCAGCCACGTACAAGGGTGCAAAGAAAAACAATCTGATCCAGGCCCTATATGTAGCTGAGATCGCCCTGGCTAACTGAATCAATAGGGGGAAGAAATTATCTGAATAGTAGCCCGGTGACTCAGCACAACTAAAAGCTCCCTCTACGTGCATATGCACCCATCCATGGACATAATGCCATGATACCTCAACCATACGCTGTCGACGCCCATAAGAGGCAGAAATCTGTCCAAAACCGTAATATATCTGTGCGAGTACGGCCGGGGCTAAAGAAACTTGTCTCCCATTAGCAATCAAGCTGGCCATCAAAAGTGTACTGGGACGAAAAGATCTGTCTTGACTTGGAAAGACAAAACTGCACAACCAAGTGGCTACAAAAGCCACTAAAGACATCTGCTCTGAAACTCCCCTAGCAAAAATGGGCCGTGTCTCATCTAATGACTCTGGCTCAAAAGTCCCAACTGAAGACAACCCAGGAGACTGAATACCCATACCGAATGGGTCATGGGGTTGAGCAACCAATAGTACATATGCCTCCTGGACCAAAAAACTCTCAATCCAGACATCCAAAGAAACAATAGCTCCACGGCGATGACCTCTCTGTCTCTGAAGGCGACAATAGTGGGCTAAACACTGGTGAAGACCCTCCAAGTACATAAACTCCCCTCGCCTTAAATCACCTGCTGGCTGACGACTGAATAAATCATAGTCCAGAGGAATGTACTCCTCATAGGGGGTTCCTAAAATAGGTAGACCAGAAACTAACTATAGATCCCAGAGAGTTATTGTCATCTCATTCGGCCCGATCCAGATTGTGTTCGTGACACTATCCCAGTGTTCAACTAATGCATGAGGCCAGCCGTAGGAAAGCCGACTATAATCAAACAACGAGGCGTATATGGCTCTATAAACCCCTGCTCGCTTGAGCACCTCATGTGTGCTCTCAATACATGGCGGGCCCAAGAAATATAACCCTTTAACATCCTAAAAGGACTCCCAAACACTGAATCATACTGCTGCTCTCTTATCTCATGACGAGATAGGCTGTAACTAAGTAATCTGATGGTACCAGTATGCTCTACAAGATCTGCAGCAGGCTGTAGTACATACTGAGTTCCATAACTCAAGCCTTCAACAATTCAGCCTAAAGAACCACCATCGCTGTGGCGAAGTCTGAGGGTAATCACCCAGTCTGTAGGATCATACCCTACAGGAAGTTCTGAATCAAAAACAGGAAATCGAGGTGATCGAATGAATAACCCCGCATATGCATCTCTATCCATCAGCATCTCCTGATGCCATGACAATCTATCTCTAATAGAAGCAGAATGTGTGAAATCACATCTATCAATCTCCATCCAAATGTGCTCCTCAGTAGGCTCTATATCAGGCATTGAGCGAGGCCTGATCCAATTGAAAGCCATAACCTGAGAAAAGATAAAGAAATAGATAAATCAGACTATTCAAAGAATGTTGCAACGAATTCATTGCGCCAAAATACGCAACCAACTCGTTGGGAGGCAATTTGTTGACTTATAAATGATCAAATGATTGATTTAGTCAACTCCCACTACCGACTGGATCTTAATTTAAATTCAAGACCCAACTAATAAAGAAGCACCAGCGACTTCAAAAGAATCACTCAGTAACAATTATGATAGAAATGAATTTGTTAGATCAATCTTTCTTGGTTATGAGAAATGATGAGAATCAACATTGCTATTGTTTATTTGACAAGCCATAACACTTTTATTGTACTTAAATATAATTCAATTGACTTTGATTAAAACATTTTCATTCAGAGCACTGCTGCTTGAATGTCACGAGAGCATAGATTGAATCCACGGTATGCCCGGGATGATGGAACCATGGGATCTTGATCGGGTGTACCTTCATCCCTCCATAACTAAATTTAAATCTTTGTTGCACATTCACACACTTCTTGTACAAAGCTAAGCATATTTCATCCTTAATCGAGAGTGCTCTCGTAATGTGTTAGGAGGGGTAATTAACTATGAGGGCTTGCGCTCATAGAAAGTAGAACTCAGATCTAAATAAACCTTGACACTACTCTCAGGAGAAATCTGGTTAAATATTAAACTCAATCTACCTCCATAAAAATTAAAGTGAACCCATAAGTTCGTGAAAGCGGGGTTCGCAACTTTTTAAATTTAATATGATTTTTCTGGAGCGAACAAAGTTAATTGTATATTTCTTGATTATTAATATCTCATTAATTTCATTTTATTTTCAGGATGGCAATGAAGATTCATCCAATGCATGATAGTCTTATGCAAACTTATGTTGCTTCTGCTGATAAGCTGTAGTTTTTATTTTGATGTTTTGTAGTTTTTATTTTGATGTTTTGAGTAGTATGAAATGTACTGGATATTTCATGTATTTTTGAACTGATGTTGTTATGACCGCTTGCACATGAAATTACCTTGTTAGTTTGACTTGGAAGCTGTTTGGTTGCAACTGAGATTGTTATTCAAAGCTAGTTATCCCTTATTTGAGTTTGTTTATTAAACTATTGTCATTTTTGGATATATCTTATAAAAGTTCAACATTTGTCTTCATGTCTTGATAATTCAAAGCTGTGTAGTTGTGAAGTGAGGAATTGGTGGTTCGATGATGCATTGCATTATAAACTCGTGGATAACAAATGTTCATATGTCTTTGAGCTCATGCTAGTTTTTTTTTTTATGAAAATGCCATGGAGTTGTGTTAATCATATGTATATTTGCTTGTGCCATGAACCCATGATTCATCTGTTGACCTTGTTTTTGTCCCGATTTGTCATCGAGTGTGTTTGATCGTGTTGATCGAGCCTTGTTGAGCCCGATTCAATTCGAATCGACATTAATTTGAGTTTGATTTATTTTTTCTTATTTTAGTGAATTAATTTTGGTCGAGTCGAGGCTAGCTCGAGTTGACCCGGATCAAACAAAACCATACTCAATTTGAACTTGATTTCAGTCCCTTGGGTGCGGCTAAGTCCTAATCAAAATTTGATTGACTCTCCAAGCCAATTGAAATCCCACCGTTGGATCAAGAATTTGATCGGACGGTTCCGATCTACCCTCTCTCCCTTGGTGCCCTAATTGAGGCCGAAGCCTCCATCTGACGGCTGGCTCTCTCTCGGTTCGGAAGAGACAAAAAAAAAGCTCTGATGCTCTCATTCACGCCCCGCCTCCCTCTAGTTGGGGGGATCCCAGAGAAGCCAAGGCACGGGTTCGCCCCTCTCCCTCTCTCATTTTCTCTCCTACTCGCAGACTCCTCTTCTCCTCCTCTGCTCGTGATCGGCCCAGACCCGAAGCCTTACTACTCCTTCGACCGACTCGGCCTCGACGAGTCTCACTGTAGCCGAACTCAGCGCCGAATCTCTGGTACTGTGGCCTCATATTCACACGGACAGGATCTTCCTCTACCTCTCGCTCTTGGCTTCGCCTATGGCTCCGACTCTCTAACTCCAGGACTAGTACACGACCGACTGAGAGCTTGTCGGACTCTGCTCTTTGCACGAGCAGATGTGTGTACATGTGGTTGAGTTATTTATTACAATGATCATTGATGGTTTTATGTGGATTATCTATGCAAGTTTAGATCAAGTAGGTGTGAATTGAACTCTTCATGCTAATTTGTTTTGCACAACCTTGCCAACATAGCATATCACTTGCTCGATTAAATGCCTTAGTAAGATTTCATTTATTTTTGAAACTTTGTTTCGAAAGGTTTTGAGCGGTTGATATTTAAACTCGTGGGAATGACTTCAATTTTTGTCACAATAGACTTGGTGATGCCTCTGACATCATCTCCTGTTATCTAACTTCATCATGGTACTTGATTCTCAAGTAATGTTTTAGCCCTTGTGAGGAAGGATGAAGTCATTGTTTATTTGGCTTCTATGGTAAATTCCCTATGGATTTCGTTTGGATAAAACACCAACTATTTTATAAGCTGTTGATTATGAAGATCAAGCCATATGATGTCGTAGATTGTGAAGGTTCTTTTATATATTGCTTGAATGGCTTCCATCAAATAGGTGTATAAATAATGGCTTTCATGGTGTTTGTTTTGTGTGATTCCATAACCATCGCAAACCAAGTGTTTGATGAAATATCCTAAATGAAAATTATAAATATTGTCTTGCATTGAGGCTTTTTGTAGTGAGCTTATTCTTATGGTGACTTTTCTCAATGGGTTAATTAGAGACTTTTTTTTAACAAAATTTGATAATGAGCTTGTTCACTCGATGTTATGTGAGAAGGATTTATCCTTCTCTGCTGTAGATGATTCCTTGCCATCTTGTAAATGAAGCTCTCTCTATTTCGTAAATATCTCACTTGGGAGATCAAACTAGGTAGGTTTGTAAAGCATGAATGTATTATATGGTAAAGTTTATATGGTTTAAAGCTATGTTCTTAGTAAAGAAAATTTTGTGGAAGATTACGTTTATGGATGGGTTGTATTATTCTGTGTAGTTTAGAACTCATGTATAGAATACAAGAAATTATAGAGGTGATATTATTCTTTGGGCAAAACATGCATGCAAGGTGTATGTGTTAATGCTCGTTGAGGGCTATTTTCATAAGCTTATTTTGTCTCCTATTCATATGAGTTACTATTGATTGGGAATGTGATCATCTCAAAGAAAAAAAATGAATGGGCATAAAGATTTATATTTTTCTTCTATATACATTCATGGTTTATCAACTTAGAGAAATATAACTTTGGCTTTTGCCCTCAAACATGTGTGTTCTATCAAGATGGGTATGCGGAAATATGTGGGATGATTTAGTATATGTTCAAAATTTAATCTATGAACTTCAAGTGCATGTTTGGCCTCTTTGAGCTAAGGTTGTTTGGGGAGAATTTGATATATATTTCTATAATTCAATGGCTTTGTTGATGGGATTTGGAGAAAGTATTAAGTGATTCTGAGATTTATATCTTTGTCATCGCCGGTGTAGGCATAATGTTGGCATTAGTCCTTGGCAGGAATTGTTGTTGTGAGAATATGAGCCTTATCTCATTGGAAAAGTATCTTAATGCATGAATTATTGTAGATTTTCTTTGTTCTCCGATTTACACATTTGCAAGTTTTCTTAGATTTTATTTTATGGCATACAGCGTGAAAGTGAATTTTTGTTGAAAGGCAACCATGAATTTCTTAGTTATGCAAATAATATCGTTGGAAGCATGCTTTGTCATCAAGAGTTGATAGACTTGGGATACCTTTGTGCTTATTTTAAATATTGATTCTTCTCTTTCTCTTTGAGCTTTATGTGAAAAGTCATGTTTTTTTTTTCTATACTTCTTCTCATTAGAAGACTTTGTGACTTGTCCTATTATTAGATAATTTCATGATGCTTTTGTTATTGAAAAATTTCATGAATATTTTGTAACGAATAGTCTTATGAAATTTTCTTATTGGAGAGTTTTAATGGTTTTACCCCACGCCAAGTACAAGAGCACTCGATTGTTTTGTGTCAGAACGAGTTTTGATGGATTGTTTGTGTAGGTATTTTATGTGTCGTTTGATTTAGAAGTTTTTCATAAGTTGTTTTGGGATCAAAAATTTTATAAATAGTTTCACGTGGGAGAGTTCTTTATATCTTTTTGGAACGAAGTGATATTTCGTATACGAGTTGTTTTTTTTTCCTTTTTTGTGTTTGTTTCTAGGAGTGAGTTTTGTATGAATGTGGAAGTTTTGAATGAACGTGGAACAAAAGAAAGCTTATTTTGGATTTCAGATTTGGGGAGCTGCTTTCCCTTTGCTAGTTTTGAGTCTTATGTGAGAAATAGTATGTGTAGTCAAGTTGGGTGTATATCAAGTGCTTTATTTGGATTGTGGGGACAGTAAAGGACATTGTAAATGCCATTCCTCCTTATTCGTATCATATCGAATTAGGGAGGAGGCTATTTTAGGGGCACACTTGGTTTCAAAAAATGTGTCCAACAACAGCAATACCTACATTCCTTTTATTTATGTTTTCTCTTTATTGCATTTAGTCATCTTTCTTCTTACTTCTTGTATTTCCATTTATTATCACACTTTTATACATAAATCCCTAAACATAGTGACACATGTACGAAAGTTCTAAGGGTTAGAAAAAAACATTTCCTTTTATCCCCTATAACACTAGTGACATCTAATGACAAAAATTAAGGACAGGGTCTTAGATAACATAGACTTAGGGTGCATGCTCCTTATAGGGTAGAGACATCAAAACTTAAACTTAGTGACACGTTTTCCTAGGTTTAGTACCTTCTTAATCTATTAATAATTAACCAACAAATTAATCTTAATCCAACTTAAAATATACTAAACACTTAATCACTAAAATGCAAACTTAAAACATACAATTTAAACCAAATCTCATTGATTTATTAATCAATCTCTAATTAACCTAAAACATGAACTTAAATGAACTTTAACCAATCTTTTAAATCAACCTTAACTAATTTCTTAATCAATCTCTAACTAACCTAAGATTTAAAAGATATAGATTAAATTAGGGTAGTGAACCTAAATTAAAACTCACTAAGCTAAAAGTCTTCTAAAACCCGAATCTACTAACTTACCTAAGTCTTAATCAAACCCTAAGCTAATCTTTTAAAACTAATCAACAAACCTCTTAATACAACTATATCAACTTGGTTTTTAGGATGGACTACTCCGGGCTGTGGGGCTAAGTGTCCTAGGAGGCCTGGTTCCTCGAGCCTGGTGGCACAACGCCACGAACTGGTTAATAGCAAACTTAACTAATTTAACCATTAATTGATAATAAACCACCTAATTCATCTTTCTTTCTAATTTATAACCATTAAATAATTCAATCAAATCCTAAAATAAAATCTCTAAAATCAATCCTAAAATACTAATATTTAAACTTAAACTAAAATCTCTCTTTTGCCCTTTAACAAATCAAATGAAAGCAACTATAATTAAACTTCCCTACATATGACCCATTCAAAACTACACAACCTACATAAACTTAGATTGGTTTGCTAGGACACGACTACTAGCTTTAGGTTAGGCCAATGTCTTTCTTTTGTTGTTCAGTGTCTACTACATGTACATATTTTATAAATGCAATTCTTAAATTTTCTGTTAGTTATATTTTTATTTACTTGTATTTCTTTTCTGAATGGCATCTACGCTTATATATATATTTTTTATGTTATCTTATTTGCGAGGTACATCGGAGCTTAATGATCAAGGATTGAGCGACATCACTTGCTTATAAGCAATTAAGTGGCAGCGCCACATACATTCAGGTATAATTTCTGCAACTAATAAACTCCTAATTATATATCGGAACTACTTCACATCACACACTTCCTGTTAATAGGTATTCTAGTATGTTTAGGTAGCCAGCCTTAGTTAGTTCACTAACGAAGCTTTGACCCTATAGGTCAAAGCTTGCCCCTTTCTGTGAGCCATAGAGACCATTAGGGTCATTTAGGCCTGTAGAGTAGGCCACCTATTTGTGCCATTGGGCATCGTTGTTTTCCCACACGAAGTGGGCATCGCTAAGATTTTGGCCTTTTTCTGATTTTGGGTATGATACCCCCCACCTTCTGTGAGCCCTAGAGACCATTAAGGTCATTTAGGCCTGTAGAGTAGGCCACCTACTCATGCCATTGGACATCGTTGTTTTCCCACACAAAGTGGGCATCGCTAGGATGGTTTTCTGTGCGGGTAACTTGCCTGGAGGGTACCCTTAGGATGTTTATTTACTTTTTCTATACTCTGAATGTCATGCACGCATTTGTCTTTACACACCTTGCTTCACATTGCACCGCACTTACATGCATGCATTACATCAGTAGACATAAGGATATTTTGTATCTGTTTCATGCATCATACAGCGCTAGGTATACTCTCTTGGATATTATAGAGTCACTGATTGAAACCCTTTTTGAACTACAAATCCTTGATTTTCTAGGATAGAGCCTTCCTATCTTGTATACATATAGGACATTTGATTGTGTTTAAGATGTTAGCTGGCAGCTCACTCCAAGCAAGCATAAGTCCAGGTTGTACACCCCTCAGTGTGTCTCTTTTCATCTATGTTTTGAGTCTTTCACTTCTCTTAGGATAGTAATTCGATCTTTAATCTTTTAAACTCAAAGTTTTAATCATATCTTTATCCATTCAAAAATGTATAATCATCATTAAAGATAAATAGAAGAGACTCTTTGGAATACAACTTAGGAACTCTTTTTGTGCACCAAATCAAGAAGTAGATAATACGTCGTCCTTAATCGAGAGTTTTCCTAAGTCAAGGCTTAGGATGTAATTAACTACGGGGGCTTGCGCCCGTAGAAAACTGATCCCCACAATCAAATAAACCCCATTCGAGCTTATGTATCGAATGGGGGAAATCTCGTGAAGTTTTGGGTTATGTATATTATTATCCATCGAGGTTGGTAGGTGAAAGCCGCTATCCTCCATGGCTAATCGTATACATAACTCCATCTGCTCTTCCATCGGCCTGCTTGCATCGAGTGTAAAGTTCTACGACCATTTTGTCCTACGGGATAGTGTGGTTGTACCCTTTGCATTCGAACCACATGAGCAGAATCCTTTCGGAGACCCACATCATCATCGTAGCATTTTCAGGATGGTAACTCCATTGGAGATCCTCAGGTTGGCGAGCTACTATTATATTTTTATCATCTATAGCTACTGGTGACTACACTCGCCCAGTTTTACATGTGTTCCAATCCTTAATGATATCTCCCCAATGCTCAGGTCCATTCCAAGCTCCTCTTTTATACCTAAACTCCTCTTGCTCTGATGTTTGTAGCATCAACAATTAATTAGTATATCAAATATCAATAAACTTTGAGAGTAAAATATTACCAGAGGAGCTTGGACTATCGTTGATGCAGAGAAAAGCTACCATAACCATTATGAAAAAAAGTTTCTTTGAGACTTCCATTGCTGGCGATCTCAAGCAAAGTTAAGTGAGTATGAGTAGATTGATGTGAGCATGAATTTTATGTGATTTTTAGCTTCTTTTATAATGATTTTAGTAGTGAAGTGAGGAATTGGTGGTCCGATGATGCACTGCATTATAAACTCGTGGATAACAAATGTTCACATGTCTTTGAGCTCATGCTAGTTTTTTTATGAAAATGCCATGGAGTTGTGTTAATCATATGTATATTTGCTTGTGATACATCTTTGTTCTATCTGATGATATAAGAAAAGACATAGATGAGAGACATCATTGTTCTCCCTACAGTTCATCATTTTGATGAGAGTTAATAGCAATTTTTTATGTTGTTTGTTAGCAAATTTGTTAGTATAATAATGGTGATTTAGCAGCTCTGATGTCCTTGTTTTTTATGCTATTTGATGAGTTTGATTATGAATGAGTAGCCGATGAGCTTTCTAGAGTTGTGCACCTATAATGTTTGGTTTCAAGTGGGAGTGGGTTTAGTGCCATGAGCAATATGGATGGCCTGTGGATGGAATCCTCTACATGCAACTTTTGTTGCTAGACATTTACAATTTTAGGTAGTATGTCTAGTAAAATAAATGTGTAGAGTGGTGCACCTCTAATGTTCCCTTATTTCTCAGGATTTTTTTTTTCATTTTTCAATGGAGCTTAATATATTCTGTTTGTTTAATTGGTCTGCAAAACCTGCTAAAATTTTATGCGTGTTTGGTCTGTAACATTCATTTTTTAACAAAAAAATTCTGGGATTTTGTGGCAATTATACCCGCCACAATACTGTAGTTTAGTAGCGGGTAAAACCGCCACAATTCTGTAGATCATTTTTTTAATAATTAGAAGCGGTTATACCTGCTGCACTTCTGGAAGCTTATAGCGGTTAGAACCGCTGCGATATTCAGCATTCCACAACACTACCTCACCGGTCTTGAAACCGCTACGAAATGTCTTTGCAGCGTATTGTAATCACGGCAGACATCCAGCGGTCATAAAACTGCTGTAAAATAATTTGTGGCGGGTAAAACCGCCGGGAAAGGTTGAAATTTATGCTGGGAAAGTTTTATTTTTTGGTAGTGGCATTGTTACGAGAAATCACAAGTTATACTTTGATTTTAGGAATTAGCTGATATACCTAAAAATATATGTAAAATTATATTTTTGGAATGACTTAAAAGAATTAATACACAAATATACCTCTTGAAGAAAGAGTTTTTATTGGAGAGAGATTTAAATAGATATGTTGGTAGAGGTAGTGGATTTTAAAAGCATTCATGGTGGGTATGGATTTGGAGCGACTAAAGAAGATGGTAAGATTATATTTGCTTTAGATCTAGCTTATGATTTTGTTATTGCTAATATCTTATTTAAGAAAAAAAGATGGGCATCTCATCACTCATAAGAATGGACATAGCAGAACTCATATTAATTATTTTCTTAGAAGAATAATATATCGTTTAGATCACAAAAATTGTAAAATTATTTCGAGTGAAAGTCTGTGTACCTTACATCGCTTATTAGTTTTGGACATTAAGTTGAATGGAAAAAATATGAAAAATATAGTATATTATTGTTCTATGATTAAATGGTGGCATTTAAAGAACTCTAGCAAAAAATACATTTAAGAGTAAGATTCATCTTAAAATTTTGTAGGTGCATGAGGAAGCTGATGTTATGTGAGAAATAGTAGCTTGTAATATTAAGAATATTGCAAAGGATGTACTTGGAGTATGAAAAAGGAAAAGATTTTAATAGTTAAAATAGTTAGTGGTGAAATCAAAATATGCAATAAAAGATAAAAAATAAGAATCTTTGTTATAAAAATTGTTTTAAATGTAAATTTTTTGAAAATTGAGAAATATACAAAGTTGCCCGTAAAGAGTCTGAGAAAGTAATATGCAATGCAAAGATTTAGACTTTTAATGATTTATATAATATATCAATAGGTTCATTACAGGCTAATCATAACCCAGCACTTGCGATTAGCCCACATAGGGGTTATATAACAAAAATATTAGACATATTGATATGACCTATATTGGTTTGTAGGATAAAATTATTTGGTATTTAGAGCTAGTTGGTGAGAATGTACCGTCATGAGTGATGTAATATACTTGTGATATAGGCTATACATATTAAATCACCCAACGTGGATATATATCTGGTATAAGCCTGTCTAAATAGTCATATAATAAACAACCTTATGTAGTAACCCCAACTAGCCACGATACCTTGCTGTTATAGATCATTATAGGCTTATCAACATGCCTATATCAACTCGATATGTCACTTGTTTATACCCAACGTTTATATGTTTTGTTACCATAAGTCAATACCTTGTCATTCTTATCCCACCTGACCCTCATAACCGTATAGAGGTACTGCAATGTTGGGTATTTTGAGTTAGTATATCCTCATATATTGGTTAATTATACTATTGTTGTATCTCTATGAAGAAGTGGTACTACAATCTAGATTAAGATAGTTATATCGACACTGCTAGGTGCACATCCACTGGGTGATCCACAAGTTCACATAACAAGGCTATTATATAGGATCAAGATATGCATGAGGGTACATACCATATAGGTTAGTATACTTAACACTACGTGAAAACCTATAAATATACACCAGGGTAAACAATCTTGATGAATATTAATGAGCTTTGGTACAACATTTATATGTTGGCTTCAGGGGCAGAACCCCATGTAACCCCCTCAAAAAAAAAAAAAAAAAAAAAAAAAGGAGAGAATGTACCCCCCCCAAAAAAAAAAAAAACTAATAGGAGAGTAAAATATCCTTTTTGCCCCTCCTAAAAAATCAATTTTGCCCCCCTAAAAAGCCTTTTTGCCCCTAGTTGATAGCTTGATTCATCTCTATCATACGAGAAATTATTCTGTGTGGAATCCGGTCACCGAGCTGTGTTCGGTTGCCAATAAAAACATTACGCTTGTTGTGCTTACGTGGAAAGTTAAGACCCGACCTGTTTACTGCAGATGACGAGACACCCGCCCGCCCATCAAATTTAACAGTAAAAATATGAAAAAGGTAGAAAATTTTAACATTTTCACATTTCGGCCATTCGCTCCAGTTCTCTCCTGAGGTTCCTGCAAAAAAATCTTCTAAAAAATATCCAGCAATATCTTCTGCTCAAATGGAGGAGGGGAAGGATTCACCTGCAAAGAAAAAGATACGTTATTGCTTACTTTGACATAAAATGTTCTACGTATTTCTATGATATTCAATGCGTATTTGCGGAAGAAATCAAAATAAAAAATAAAATAATTACGAAAACGATAAAAAATTATATTTATCTCACCATTTAAGTTCTTTCTGCGTATTTTCTTTGTATATAATGTGTATATTCTGCGTATATTTTGCTTATTTTCAGTGTATATGTTGAAGACAAACCCTAACATTTTATAATAAATACTTTGGATCTTTAAATCATAAAAATAAACTTCCAATAAAGAAAAATGTTTAGCGTAAATAATTATTGATTTCTGCTGATATTTTTCATATTCTTTGCGTACCGTATGCGCATATAATGCATATACTTTGCATATTTCAAGCATATGAAATGCGTATAATATGCGTATTCTATGCGTATATATTGCATTTTATATGCGTACTTAATGCGTATCATCTGCTTCTCTAAATTAATTTTAGTTTCTTAATTTATGCAGATTTACGTCCGTCCTATATTCTATCGCTACTATGTTTCCACATTTAGAATAATCTGTGATACTTTTTCTAAGATAATTCCTCTTGAAATTGAAGAAAAATTGAAGAACCTGAATATCTTCAAATTTCTTTATTTTTCTGGATTTGAGCAAAACGCCCCACTGATCTACCAGCTACTGACAATGTGGAATATTTAATGAGACATATTATATGTGTACACCCTTGTGCTACAATACACAGTAAGTAAGCTTTAAATACGCAGGAACTACTTGTAATCTATAATGTTGTTTTTTTTAGAAAAATGTTAAATGTATATTTGTATATCGCATCTTCATGTCAATTCGCATTAAAAATTATTATAAAAATTTTCTGAATGAGACTAATATACAATACGCATTAAAATATGCAACCAGGACGCAAACAATACATATTAAAATAAATATCTCTAAAGATAATAATACAAATATTCTTATTACATAGAATTTTCTGATTTAATGATATCCAACATCAACTTCAGGTACATTGCTGATGGCTTTTTTTAATGTACACCATTTATATGTTCCTGAGTGAAGAGTTTGGATATGCTTGTGAAATTAGAATGCTTTGCTCGCTTTACTGATGGCTGACTGGACGGTTCCCAGGCTATAAAATCATCGATCATGCAGTCGGGCATGCTTGTGAACTGCAGTACTGATGCCTGACTAGACGGGCATGCTTGTGATATGAAGTCATTGGTGAACCATTCGGGCATGCTTGTGAAATTGCACTGCTTAGCAGATGGCTGACTAGACTGTACAAAGTTTATGAAGTTCTCAATGAAGCATTCGAGCATGCTTGTGAAATTACACTACTGCGCTGATGGTTGCTTGGAGTGTGCAAAATTTATGAAATCCTCCGTTAAGCATTCGAGCATGCTTGAAGGAGTAGCAATTTTTGTTGTGTTTTTCTTCACTGGTGGTTTCCCAGTTAAAAAAATTAATAACAATATGTCACAATAGGCAATAAATTAAATTAGTCAAAAAATAAAATCATACTCTTTGGCTTCTTTTCCCAGTGGCTTTTTAGCCTAGCATTGAATATGCCTTTAGGCCTACGCTTTAGAGAATCTTTTAGTTATACACTACCACCCTGTGTAGACTTGTATGTCTTTCTCTTCCCATAAACAATCAAATCAAGTTTTTCAGATGTATCCTTCATCGAATCCAATAGGAATTCTTCACCCTCTTTATTCAGCTGCACTCGTGTGCTCATTTCATATGCAAACATGCTGATATAATTTCTAAATATGAATCCGCTACTAGCTTCAGAGCTATTCTGAGAATTTTCTTTCAAATTTCGACCAGAATATATATCTTGTCGAGCTCGTGCTGACCATCACAACATTATGTACTTCTCGGGGATTTTTCCAATAACCATTTGCCTCAAAACTATTATGCAATGAGAACACAATAAACCCATCGTTTCAAACTTTATGCAGGAGCATTGAATGTTACCATTTTGTGCATCAAAATCAACAACCCATGGTTTAGAATGATCCTTTTCCTCTGTGTAATAGACAAAAAATTTAGAAGAATCGCTAAACTCAAGCTCTACACTCATTACACCATCACCTTGTAAAAATTCTTGTTCAAAAAATGAATATATTTTCTTTGAATAAAATTGAGCTGCTTGTTTTAATATTGAGCAGTGTTTTATTACAGGTTCTATTTTGGACTAGCTGCATCTATAATCCTCATCCTGTTCATTCCGGCACCAATTCCTCACCACCTTCTATAAACCCAGAAAGCAATCAGTTATAGAACTTATGGGCTTAGAAATGTCATGACACACATTATTAGTAGACTCGCTACGTTGTGTGGATAGAATGTCCATGCTAAAACAATCCTTATTGAAGGCTGTTGACCACTTATTCCTTATCCTATAAAGATCCTGCAACCAAACATGATCTTGGATGTTCCCTTGTATGATCACTTCAGCCCATGCATTCTCAAACTCCTCCTCAGAGTCACATCTACTCAAACACTTATTGAAGAGGCCTTTGACTTTGTTGTTGGTATTGTAGCACGATATTTTTGATGGAGCCTTTTTACGGATATGCCATTAGCACAATCTATGGCGACTGTGAGGTAGTGCAACTTCTATGGCCCTAGCCATTGTCTGATCTTGATCTGTATATATTGTTTTTGGATGTTTATCACCCATCATTCGAACAAAAGTTGTAAACAGCCACGTAAATGATTCAATTGTCTCTTCGGACAAGAAGGCCACCTTAAGTAAAATGTTTTGCCAATGATTGTTAACCCCGACAAATGATACACATACCAAATTATACTTATTAAGCCTATAACTTGTATAAAAAATTACCACATCACCAAAGCAGTCATAATCTATCTTACCAATCGCATCAACCCAAAAAAAATTTAACAATCTATCAAATTCATCCTTCTGGACATCCCAAGAGAACATGTTACCATTATGTTGACATTCTTTAAATAACTCAATCAAAGTTTTAGTGTCCCCAAATTCAATCTTAGCTCTTTTTATTTTTTGAATAAAGTTGTACGCATCCCTCCTTGTGAATCCAATATTTTCGACACCTCCAACTTCATCAGCAAGGAAGGAAAATGCATCAATGGTTCTTATCCCAGCATTTGTCATTGCTTTAAGAACAGAAGCTTTTTCATCACACACATTCCTGCATGATCTAAGAAGATGCCGGTCTTCTGGCCTAGGCAAATTATGATTGTGATTTTCAATAAATTTTTTCACCTTCCAATATCCATCTTCATCCACTGTAAACCTAACCATAGCTGGACAACCAGTTCGAGTATCTGATCTTCGATATTTCTTTGGATAATTAAAAGATTCAGACAACTTCTTTGAAGGAGCCAGCTTTTTGACTCAAAGCAAATCCTTGGATTTTAGATTTCTATAATTGGCCAGTAACTGCGATGATCCTTTACGAACACTAAAAACCATGATTTTTTCCATAATTACAATACAGCCTCGTAAAAGTGCCTCTTTCTCATTAACATAAATATCCTGATAAATACACAATAAAATAAATTATGCCATAGGGGAGGACCAAATAAGTAGTTTCAAATATAAGCAAAATAATACACACCAATACTCAACACCACCTACTACGCAACCAAAAACACAATAAAAACTCAACATATGCACAATTAATACTGCAATGTATATCCGAACACCAATACGCGAAATAGAATACCTTCCCAAGCTTTAATGAGGGTAAACAATATACAAATGCAGAGTAATCATTATGCACCCATTAATAGGCTCCACACCCAATATTTTGAGCTCTATAACGATATCACCACCTATCGTCAACTGTACGCCACAGACTCTCATTCAACATAAACCTTTAAAAGACCGGAAAACATCGAAGTCTTCTCCCTCTCTTAACACGTATGAGTATATTTAATCACATTTTAACATACTGTACAAAATGGTAAGTATAAAGTTAATAATAAAAATAATGCATTTTTTGTTAAAGATAGAGCACCACAAACATAAAGGGCATTTTTGTTGAACAGTTTTAGGGAATACATCTCATCTAAAAATCTTGAATAACAGGACAATGATAAAATACAATATAAAAAAAAAAAAAATCTTTGCTACCAAAACCCCTGATACAAATTATTAATATAAGAGAATGAACCTCTGTAAATTATCACTCACTCTATATAGCACATCTGGCTCTCGGATACTGGCTGGACAATAGATAATCGAAACCCACGTATTGAGGTGAATAGTGTGAGCGCGAATTGTTACCTGAATTTAGACGCCCGTACGAATGCCTGAACTTTTCTATCTCCATGACTACAGATACTCGTGATGTTCTTGAGGTGTTCTGCCAATTCATGTGCACAAATAGTACTCTCTGTCCCTTGGACGCTAGTGCCATTCTCACTCAGGTTTATCGGCTATCCTCTCATGTCCCCTAAACGACACACATTGAGCCCTTGGCTTATAACATTAATACGTCTACTCAGGGCTCCACCAGAGCATACATCCTCCTATAGATCCAGATCAATCTTCATCTTCATCGGACATTATTTTTCAGGACGAATTATGTTCGGCTGGCACACACCGTTATATAGAATCTCATTTGCTCTGTGTCAGGCATGTTCGGCACAGCCTTTAAATTCTTGAAAAAAAAATAGAAAGAATGTCCAAGATAGCGCACACTCCGTTCCAAATATTTCGTAACGTTAATTGTACCCCCCATCCCGGGTTGTGGCCATAGGAACGAATTAACAGTTAACTATAGAAACACGGTGTTCGGATAGAATATATCCGTCCGGTTGAATATAATCGTCAAGGTAAGTCAATATACGAAAACTAGGGCCAACGATCACTAACTTTATATATCTATCTGATCTGGCAACGTCCCGTAATGAATGAGGTAAGCACTATACCGAACATAGAAATCCTCGTGTGGACCAGCAGATGGGATTCCACACAGAATAATTTTTCCTATCATACATTGCATTTTTTGCTTATCTCTCCCAATGTATATATATATTCCTCTATTTTTAATGCTATGGAACAATGGTAGTAAATGGATTGCTCATTTCTATTGCAAGACTTTAGTTAGAAATTACTTTTGAAAGTGAGTTAATTAGTGCGAAAAAAAAAAAATCTATAGGATTGATTAAGATATATCAATTATGTATGTTTGTTTCATATTCTGCAATATTTTTTTTTTACTTTTTTGTGGTTGAAAATATGGTGATATTTTGATAGACCATTTTATTTGCATTTGGAAGATAAAAAAAAATTAAAAACAACTTTTCATTAATATGTATATATAATTTTTTTAATATTTATTTTTTTTATTTAATTATTTTTTATTTTTTTTAATCTTTTTATATTAAAATTGCCATCCCTCAAAATTAGAGCTGGTCCTGCCCCTGATTGGCTTATTGGTTATCCATCTACAAAACTAGCAATGCATGATTCCAAATCATTATAATACCCATTATATAGGATCTATAAATATCGTTACAAGATTTGGCTATATGGCCTCATGACTGTATTCAGCACAAGCCAACATGTATTTTAAATATGTATTATCTTAAGAGCTGTGATTAATACCTAGTTGATATCGACACTTGCTATATAGCAGGTTTAAGGGAAACAACAATTGCCCCTTTGATCGCATTTCTTCCATGCTTTTTCTGCTTAAAATCCAAAAATTATGCTTTTTCTGCTTAAAATCTAAAAAAATAAATATTGAAAAAGTAAATGCAGAAAGAGAAAGAGAGAGAGAGAGAGAGAGAAGAAGAGGGAGAAATATATTTTATCAATAAAGTATATTAAAATTATATTATAATACTAATAATATTTATATTTATAGTATTAATATATATTAAAATTACATTGCTTAAAATTAGATAATTTCTCTTATATTTAATTTTTTTGTAATATTTAAAATCCAAGAAAAAGTATTTAGATAAAAGATTATAATATATTTTATTTAAAATCATTAATTAATCTTATAATATATTTTAAAGACTAACAAATAATGAAAATTCTTCTACAAATATTATTTTAAAGATTAATAATTTATGTTAAAAATATTCCTTTATTTAAATATACTTATATTCAATATTAAAATTAATCAATCATTTTATTTTATTTCAAAAATAATTTAACATAATATTTAATCTATCAGTTTTGATATGACAGAAGTTTAATATTCTTTAACCTAATATTATTTTTAATGAAGAAATATATTTAAAATCATGAAAAATTTATATCAAAATGAGCATAATTTGTACCCATTTTTGATATGACAGAAGTTTAATATTCTTTAACCTAATATTATTTTTAATGAAGAAATATATTTAAAATCATGAAAAAATTTATATCAAAATGAGCATAATTTGTACCTGTTTGTCTTTAAATTAGTTTTCTATCTTAAAATTTTGTATTTTATTTTTCTTAAATAGAATTAATGTATTTTAAAACATTATTTTTTAAGAATATCCCTCTTCTGTATTTTTAGAAATGAAAAAAATTAACATGTTATTCATTATTTATACTACCCACCCACATCTCACCCTGCATGCGTGATGCACCAGTGCTTGTTGTGTTCTTGGTTTGAGGGTTTGGGTCAGATCAACCCAGTAACCCATGCAGGATCAGGATCGGAATCGGGTTGGAATTCTTGACCTGTTTATAAAACCGGGTCGAGTTAGGGTCAACCCATTTAGACTTTGGTCAATTCAAATTGGACTCAAACTCGACCCATTTTTACACTCATATGTTATCCTAGGATTAGATGGTGGCCTTTAAAGAATACTAAAAAAATATTTTTATATTAGGATTCAATATATAATGATCTTGATTGCTCATGAGGAAGCTAATGTTATACGACAAAAAGTATCTAGTAATATTAATAATGTTGCAAAGTATATGCACGATATATAAAAAGGAAAAACTCTTAATAGCAAAAACAATTAATATATGAATTAAAATGTGTAAGGAAAGACCAAAAATAAACAAAGTTTTATTATAAAAATTTGTTTAGATGTAAATGCTTAGAAAAAAAAAAAAAGAAAGGCCATAGGAAGTCTAAAAATGCAATATACGATAAAAATTTAAATTGTTTATCATTTAGTAATTTATATGATAACTTAAATACAAGGAGGGTGGAAAATGTATATATAAGTTAGCCAAGAAAAGATATAAAATAAGTAATGATCTAGTTCAAGTAAAGTGCATTAAGGATGAAGATAAAAAAGTGTTGTTATGAGAAGATTATATTCAACATAGGTGGATGAGATATTTCAATAAGAGTTTCAAATGAAGATTGTGAGAATATTAATGATTTTAGTCCTTGGCATCCTAAATTAAAATAGAGATTTTTATTTTTATCATCGTATTAATAAAACAAAAGTTAGAGAGATTTTAAAGAAAAAAATTGTAGAAAAGCAATGTGACCTAATGATATTCCAATAGAGGTGTGAAATGCTTAGGAGACCAAGAAATTTTGTAGGTTACTGAACATTTTAATATTATTTTAAAGAATAAACGATGTTTGATGAATGGGGGAGTGTATTAGTTCTTTTTTTTAAGAATAAAGGTGATACATAAGAGTGTATGAATTATAGAGAAATTATGTTAATGAATTGTACATTAAAATAATGAGAGAGAGTAATTGAGCATAGGTTATGGTGTGATAATAATGTTTCTCAAAATTATTTTGGATTCATACCAGGTAGGTTTGCTATGGAAGCTATACATTTTATTGAGAGATTTAATGGTGAAGTATAAAGAGTAAGGAGGATCTACATATGATATTATTGATTTAAAGAAAGAATATGATAAATTTCTAAGAGAAGTGCTGTTGAGAGTTCTAAAAAGCAAAGCGGTTAATAATGTTATATTCAAGTAATTAAGGATATATATACATGAGTTGTTACTTGTGTTCAAACACAAGGTGAGTTGACCATGTATTTTCCTATTTCAATATGATTATACCAAGAATCAGCTTCAAAGGCCACATCTTTTTGCTTTCATCATGGATATTCTTACTAAAAATTTATAAGAGGATACAACTTGGTGTATGCTTTTTTGCTAATGATATTCTTCTTGTTGATAAAACTAGAAAGTCCATTAAAAGGAAAAAAAATTTAATTATGGAGTTCAACCATAGAAGCTAAAGAGTTTTGTTTGAGTAGATTTAAAATCGAATAAATGGAGAGTAGTAAGGGTGTAAATTAGTCGAGTCAAGCTCGAGTTTAGGCTAACTTTATCATGACTCGTCAACTCAAAGATAAGCTCAAACTCTAGCTAGAGCTCGAGTCAACCTCATATAGTGAGCTCGAGCTTGGCTCATCAAAGTTACAGTGAGCTCGAGCTCGACTTGTGAGCTTGCCTCACAAGAGAAGGAACTTACGATGCCTTTTCACTAAAGACAGTGGGCTCGAGCTCGAATCCTGAGCTTGTCATGCTGGAGGAGGTCAAGAAGCTCGAGCAGTGGGCATGGCTCACCAAAGAAAGGAGGAAGTGAGGACGCTAGGTCACCGAAGTTACACTATGGTTAAACTTGAGAGTCCAGCACAAACATTAACAAGCTCAATAATAGCCCAATAGAGGAGAAGAGGAATAAGAGCATCTTTTTGAGGAGAAGAGTAAGAGCAAATTTTTTGAAAAAATAAATAATATGATTTCTTTAAAGTTCAAAAGTTGTCAAGTCACGAGTGCACTAAATTCAATAAATATTTTATAGAATTTTTTTATATGTATTTATAGATACATATATTTTTTTAAATAATATTTATAAATTTAATATGTATATATAATAGTAGCCTAATATTGCCAACTCACATGCCAATGAGTAGAGTCTCATTAAGCTCAAACTCGAGCTCATTTAATATGTGAGCTCATGTTATAGCTCAAGCTCGAGCTCGAAGCTCAACTCATGAGCTTGTTACTGAATCAAGTTTGAACTAGCTCATGACTAGGGTAGCTCACTTACACCTATAGAGTGTAGTTTTAGTGGTAACAGATCTAGTGGGGGGATTGTGACAAGTCATTAAAAGAGTACATATTTTAGATATCTCAGGTCTATTAATCAACTCGATGGGGAAATAGATAACAATATTATTAGTAAAATTCAAGTTGGATGGTTGAAGTGGAGGAATACATCGAGCATGTTATGTGATAGTAAAGTACAATTCAAACTTAAGGAAAAGGCTATAAGATGGTGGTGAGACCTATAATGCTTTATAGTGCAAAATGTTGTCCATTAAAAGCGAATCATAGAATTAATTGTTGTAGATATGGTGATCCTCAAGTGGATGAGTGGCTTTACACTTAGAGACATAATGTAAAATGAGTATATGTATGAAAAGGTTGGAGTAGCTCTAGTGGAAGATAAGATTAGAGAGTCACCTTAGATGGTTTTGACATTTATAACATCATCCTTTTTATGATCCGGTTAGGAGAGTAAATGTATTATATTTATTCCATGTTAAGAAAGGTAGAAGTAGGCCAAAAAAGAATTTGTTAGAAAGTATTAGAAATGAATTTTTTATTAGATTTAAATAATAATTTGACTGTTAATAGGACACAAAGGAAAAAAAAAAGATTCATATAGCTAACCCCACATAGTGGGATAAAACCTTGATGTTATTATTGTTGTTGTAATATTCCCCGTAGACCGTCAGCCTCTTTGTTTGTTAAGACCTATTTGAGAGAGTGTTATGGTGATGGACCAAAATTAGTCGAGTCAAAGATAAGCTCAAACTCTAGCTAGAGCTCGAGTCAACCTCATATAGTGAGCTCGTATATATATATATATAACCTCACCCACCTCGCTTAGTGGGCAGAGAAGGAAATGAAAAGGAGAAGGGGAAACTATGAAAGAGTAGGAAGAATAGTAGGTTGTGGAGGCCACAATATTGATTCTTCTGTCAGGCCAGTTTATGATCTTTTAAAATTCTACATCGTCTTTTATTCCTTTATTAAAATTTTTAGTTTGGTCAAATTAATCAAAATTATATATTTTAATCGTTTAGTTTGAGATTTACTAACTTTTATCTATTTTTTGTATGTTATAGTAATCTCTATTTTTAATATTTTGACTTGTTGGTTAAGGTTGAGATTTCACCGGATGATTTTCAATATGAGATATTTGTGTATTTTTTTATTGTTATGTTAATTATATTAAAATCCCCTAAATGTTGTTTTAATCATCTCTTGTGAATGATTTCCTGAAATATTGATGTAAAAAAGTGTTTCAAAGTTTTGCCCCCTATATTTCAAACTATGATACATATGATATTTTAGTTTATTCATGTGTCTATTTTAAGTTATTTATACATGTTATATTGTTCATGATTATGTTCATGTTCATTATCATATTCAAATCTGCATTGCATATGGTAGATTTTACATATGTGAGATAATTAAGTAATGTACAAGGTCCCTTACATGTTCATGTTTATGTATTCCTCCTTCAATCCCATACATGAGTGAGATGATCAAGTGGAGTATAAGGGGAATTGGGTATATCTCCATCTATCTTTAAGATTTAATCAAATGGAGGTATAAACTGAAGTGGAGTTATAAGCAGATATAAGGACATATATATAAATTCATATTTGTATAAATGCATTTAAATGAAATGTTATGTTTCTAAATTAAGTATAAATGATATGCGTTATTCCCTAGTCAAGTAAAAGTGAAACAAGTTATGCTATTGATACAAGTACAAGTGAAACAAGTTATGTTATCGACACTTACAAGTATAAGTGAAACAAATTATGTTACTTATACTTACAAATATAAGTGAAACAAGTTATATCACTGACATATGCAAGTTCAAGTATGAGTAGTGCTAAGTAAATGTTATGTTTAAGTTCACTTATTACCAATGCACATCAAATTCTTCATCTAATTAAATTAATCTGTGTTAGTATCATGAACACTGCAAAAATATTGAAATATCATAAAAATGAAGTTTAACAAATAAATGATTTTTTTTGTTTTAGTTCTTTCCTTATACTATTTATTTAAAATGTTGAATAATTGTAATATATAACAAAAGGCCCACTAAGAAACTAAGATGCTCATCCCAATTGATGTTCATATTTTTTAGGAAAAGGGGAATTATGATGCCTGATCAGGATTTAAATTGGAAGAATTATTCATTTATCTTTTAATAAACAACAACTAGACCTCTATAATATCATCTATCAGTAATAAATAGCAAAATAGATTCTATAATTCAAAACATATTTATTCACATATGTATTCATTCCTAAAAATTATATATAACACTGAGGATCTATACAATCATCACATATCTATCCTGTCCTCAGTACGAAAAATAACTAAACTAAAAAATGAACATAACATGAAGAATTCTGGCCAACCTTACATCCTGATCCTCTTCTCTTACCCAAAATCATTTAACTATATATATTTAGCTAAAAAGCCTAGCAGGTCACTAAAACTAATAACTAAATTTAAAACAAGATAAATGAGCAATATGCATGTCAATAGTCAAATCACAATAGTTAGTTTCATATGATCGTTAAAATAATGCAAAAATAATAAAATTCACATATAGTAGTAGTAGTAGAATCTATAAATAGAAAAACACTATAGTATGAATGCCAGTAAAATAGTAAATCAATACAAATGTCAAATCTATTAAGCAATCATCGTATCCCTAATATCGATCAATTCAGAAATTGGATAAAGCATCAAATCAAAATATCAATAAAGACTATTAAAATCAAATCAATATAGTAAAATTATATAGGAATATACACATGCTATATTGGTATTTAATATCACGTGGTCATAATATCACATACTTAGTATCAATATAGTAAATCAATATTATTAGTATCTAAATTGGTAACAATAATAATATAGTGGCATGAGCAGTAAAATAATGCAATAACAATAAATTCATGCAATAATAATAAATCCAATCATAAGAATAATACCTTAATAATATGTAACTCAATAGTCATATTAAACAAATAAGAAGTCCTAGCTATCACGGTGTTTTTCAGTATTATATCAGTATTAGTAAACCGTTGGTTTAATAAACAGAGTCGTCACTTTTTGCCCATCGGTATAGTAATTATCTTCTTATAACTCTCAATCAGTATATCACATGAATCAATAGAGGATAATATTAAACAATAATATTTAAAGGAAAGCCTATCGACCCACCATCATGTACAGATCAATCAATCTCGAACCAACGGGTCAACCAGTTGTTACTTATCTTTTATATGCACATTATTATTACAATACTATAAGAATAATAATGATCAATTTTTGCTCAATCTAATCCCATATCCATATTCATTTTCAATGCATTGCATTAAATACATCATAATTGAACTTAATTCAGAAAGTGTCAAAATATCCTAATGGTAGACAACAAAAATTATATTGAACAAAAATTCATATTTTTAGAATTTAACTAAATTACTAAATATTATATAAAATAATCTTCTGAATTCTTAGTTAAATTGAATCTCTAATTTTAGACATCAAAATAAATTTTTTAGTAGGCAAAAATTACTGTATTTTTAAAATCACCTAGTGAAAAATCTCAATTAAATATTCAAAATGTTCATAATCTCAATCTTTATAACATAAAAAAGTTACATGATTAAAGTTTTACCAATATAAAACTATTCTTATTTTTTGATAATAAAAATAGAAATTTAATCAAAAAAATATCAAAACACAAAAGCATTGATATCAGAAATAGGGTAAATGTTCCTTACAACGAGACGAGTAAATTTTCTAACTAGCTCGATTGACAAAAATTGCTTCACGGCCTCCAAATCCCAAGTTTTTTTCTCTCTCCTCACTTTCTCTCTTAATATCTCAAAAGTATATGTTTCCAAAGTCAATAGGGAAAATTAAATGAAAAATTATTTCATGACATATAACAATATAATATTTTCTATAATTACTTGTTTTTTCAATTTTTAATGAAAAATTCATAGAAATCTATTTAGGACTTTAAAATTACAAAAAAAATATTTTTAAAATAAAATATTTAATTTAAAAGATTCTGGTTAAATCAGTTTACAAAACGGACAAAAGACGGTCCTAAAATCCTCAATTGCACCAATAAGTATCAACTTCTTAAAGATTGTTGCCAATGCCCAAAAGTTATGAAAAACAATCTTGCAAGTACTATAATAATAATGCTATGGTGAAGACGATTTGTAATTTGGAGGTATGATGACTCCAGATAAAAAATTATTTGGTAGAGTCAACATATGGGTTATTACAAGGTTCAACCAGTAGATTGGGATAGTTGATCGGGTTGAGTTCTACAAGAGTGAATTAGTAGGAAGTTATTTTTTTGTAGTCCAATTTATTAATGTATTTCAATGTCTTAGGCTTCTTTTAGACCATTGAAAATAAATGTTTTGGGAAGAAATGAATCATATAAATTTTGTGTATCTTTTATTTTATTATTGTATATTGGATGATTAGTTGACTCTGGTAAACTTAAGATTGAGGTTGAGCTAGGTTAATTTAGTATTAATTCTTCGTTAGATCTTAGGGCATGCCAGCCCCAAGCAACACTTTTCATTGCGACCTCATGGAAATGGAAAAAATACTTACTAAAATGGTTCAATATGCATTTGGAGAGTTGTTAATAAATGCTCCTAGTGAGAGCACCTCAGAAGTATCCTCTGACTCATCTATTTGTCGAAGAAAGAGATAAAACAGAGCGCTCACCTCAACGCCCAATATAAATTCCACTAACATCATCACTAATGATGAGGAATTATAATGCTTGTAGCTTCAGAACTGGTAAGACCCTTTCCTACAATCAAGAAAGTTCTTAAAATTAAAATTAAAAAAACCCAAGATTATGTAAATGGTTGAATTTCAAATAAGGAAAAATCTCTTTGGGAGCGCTGTGGTGTTATTTCTGAGAGCATTATAGCATTTCCCTCTCTTTTTAAGTGGAAGGTTTGAGTGAGCATTGTGGTGCTTAGGGTGGCTACCATGACGTTGAACTCTCTATCTCATGTGATTTGGGAGAATCTATAATATTCCATGTGAGCACTACGGTGCTGTGTGTTTGAGCATTACAATACTGCCCCATTAAAATGTATTTTTATATATGAAAAATTTAATTCAATTTTCACTCACCCTTATCACTCAATTTGCCGAAGAAGGAAGAGGAGAAGGAGAGAAGGAAAAGGGAAAATAGAAGGGGAGAGGACTTCAAAGGTCATGATGTGAGATTCTTCCTTCAAGCTAGTTAGAATAATTGTTGTACTCAAGATAGGCTCTTAATACCTATTTTTATTTTAATATTGATATTTCCATGAAAAGATAATGAGTAAAAGAGGATTTTAATGAGTGTAACAAACATTTCATTGTATAACTACATATATGTTATATAATGATTTACTTTAGAAAATTTGACTGTAAACATAAAATTCTTATTGGTTTCTTTTTTCTAAATAAAACTTTGGGTACTTTCATTAAAAAAATGGTAAATTTAGCATTAGTTATAATTCCATAAAAGTCTTAAAAGGTTGTTTTAAAGTTTGTTTACAAATGATTTCCTAAATGGTAAGAGTTGGAAAATGCGAATAAGTTGCATATTTGCCATTCTTGAAAATTCATTAGGGATATTAAGCCCTTATGAACTAGCACAAGGCTAACCAAGAGAGGGGGGGGGGGGGGGGGGAATTGGTATTTTAAAAATTTCTTTTAATCAAAAACTTAAAATAAAAACAACAATTCACCACAAAGAAAATAAAAAGTGCGGAAATTAAATGCGAAAAATAGTAGTAAAGGAACACAGAGATTTATAGTGGTTCGGTCAACTCGACCTACGTCCACTCCCCGGAGGCGCCCTATGGGTATTGCACTAAACTCAGTGACTCTCCTTTTGCTCCCACAGTAAGGCGGAGAAGCCTTTACAAAACCTCCTTTCCACCGACAGCACTGAGGCAGAGAACCCGACTCCTTTTGCTTCCTCCTGAAGCAGGAAGAGAACCTTGACCGATTGCTGAAGTAGACCTCCCTTGAACCCCCAAGGATAAAGGATGATGATCGGAGAAGATGCTTGGAACCTTGCATGGAGCAACCTTTGTGAAACCTCTCACAAACTCCCCCTTACAAGTTTCTCTCTCTCTCTCTCTCTCTCTCCCTCTCTCTCCCTCTCCTCTAGGCTCTCTCAAGTCAATACAGCAGCAAACGATACCCTCATGGGTGATATAAGAGAGCTTATATAGAAGAGCTTCAGAATAGCTCATTAATTACAACTTGCTGACTTTATTGTCCAAGACGACATTAATATCGTCCTATATGATTAGTGCAAATTAAGATCAATCAGCCAGGACGATTTGGGACGATCAAAAGGTTTTTGTTCATATAATCTAGGACGATTAAATATCATCCTATACGATTAGTTCAAATAATAGAATGTCAGCCATACCATCGCTATGAATGGATGGTTGGACGATTGAAAAATAGCTTGATTGTCTAGGATGATCTCACGATCATCTCGGATGATTAGTACAAATTCATGAAAATTGTCTAGAACATTGCCCTGAATAGACATTGTCCGATATGTGATCGTCCAGGAACAACTAAGATTTTTAAATTGATTGTCCCGGACGATCCTGCGATCATCCAAGACGATGTGATCATATCAATCAAGCCTTAATTGATTTCTTTAACTACCAAATTAATTTAGGCATAATTGTGTGTATCGTCCATGATGATGACTAAAAATAAATAATACCTAAATAGATATGGTAGCTGATTCTTTTTTATTTGAGCATATCATCCCGAATGATACAAACATCATTCAGGATGATGTGCTTAATGACAGCTGCCTTAACAAGGATACTCTAATCAGGGTTTTTATTTTTAGTTTGATCGGCCAGGATGATATGGGAATCGTCCTAGATGATGTACTGAAGACAGAGAACTCTAAATTAGATAGAAAAAATTCTCCCAAGTGTGTGTGTGCAAGGTTACTTAGCATCAAGAACCAAATTTATTACAAATAGACTCAAGAAAGAAAAAGGTTTACAAACTGACTCAGACCTAGTTTACCCAATCTTGAGCTGGTTCAAATTGTAGTTTTGATCTTGTGGACCAAAAATGTTAGTAGGTAAGATAGTCGTAGTAAAATAGAAGTATTTCCAATCATTAAAATTCTATTTCTAAAGTAGATATGCAACAATCTCTCCCTTTTTGATGATGGCAAACACACAAAAAAACTAAGTAGTTAAGGCAATTTAATGAAAATAGTATCAAGAAAAGACACATATCAACTATTTAATTATAGAATCAAAGTATAAAGCAAACAATATAGCATACCACTCCCCCTTTTGACATCACAAAAAGAAAGAGGAAAGTAGAACATAAATAAAATAGAAACTAAATAATAAAAAATAGAAACAAACTACAACAAAAAAACAACATAAAAAGAAAACTAGTAAAATGATGACCCCTGATCATCTGAAGGAGGAGAAGGTGGTGGTGGCTGCTGAAAGTAGCCAGACAACATGGTGAAATGTGCTCAAAACTAGGCTATGTTCTGGTCGTGCTGCTACTGCTACTGGTGTGCAACGTAGGCGTCGAAGTGGGCTAAGTCCTCAGCATGTTGCTACTCCTATGCAACAACGTAAATGTCAAAATAGGCTTCCTACTGGTCAAAATGCTCCACCAGCTCATATAGCTGAGAATGCTGGCGAAGTGGAGTAGATGCAGGAATAGGTGGGGGAGCCTCCTCCTCCTCGGCCCCCTGAGCTTCCTCGTCCCCCGGGTGGAGATGAGTACTGTAAAGGACGTTGAAGGAATTATTTGAGTAGAAGACGGGCTGATAGTTGGGAGGAGCAGGATATTGGAGGTTATTTTTGGATTCTAGAATATATGTAATGATATGTCCTAGGGAAAGATTTGGCTTTCTCATATGACCTGGATCTCAAATTATAATCAAGTGCTTGATATAGCGAAAGATCAGGTCAATTGCATTGAATTCTCGATTGACCAAAATGTAAAAGGTGGTGATTGAAAGAAGAGGAGTGATATGAACTGTATCACCAGCTTTAGGAATAATGGAGGTGCGAAGGATATGCTGAATTATCCTAGCATCTTTGAGTAAGGTACTAGTATCTTCAATATGAATGTGAGCATTAGAATTTCTAAGAAAATGGTTGGCAAGGGCCCAATCATAATTAGAATTAGAATATAGTGTATGAAATTTATCCCCTGTGGTAGAAAGTTGTAAAAAATCTTGGCAGTACTGATATGTGATCTCGACGGGATGTCGATTCACATATGACCCAAGATAAGTGAAGGAAGAATTAATTTGGAGGCTAGCAAAGAACTCAAAGAGAAGTTTGAATTGAAAGGTATTGCAAGGGTAAGAATGAAGCACAAAGAAGTGTGAGAGAACAAGTCAAGTACCGAATAAGATAGATGGTTTGGGTTGACGGACCAGGAGACAGTGATACTAGCCATCTTGTATCGTTAGTAGGCGGCTTGATCGTTTGCCTCCATGAATCGAGGGTCCAGAGTTGCCCTCGAGGAACAACAAGAAAGATGATGAGATTGCTTTCTCCTTCCATGATCATAGAATAGAGCACTAGAAAAGGAGCACAATAAGTTTTGTGGAAATTTGAGTGAAGAAAATGGCTGAAAGACTCGGTTTAAAAAGAATCATCCCGATCGTCTAGGATGATCGCAAAATCATCCAAGCGCAAAATCATCCAAGCCGATCGGGTACAATAATTGCGTCCAGGTCGATTTGTTAGAAAGGCGGTCGTATTGTCCAGGCCGATCAGATATCGTTCGGGATGATAAGACACAGTCGATCGTCCCGAGGAGTCAAGCCAGAAGACCGTTGAAAAAGTATATCGTCCTGGCCAATAGGTGGATCGTCCAGGATGACGCATAATAATGGATCATACTGGCCAAATTTAAAAATGTTTAAAGCATTTCCACATGTATCATCCAGAACGAACAGGTGGATCGTCCGGGACGATAATCAATAATTGATCGTATCGGCCGAATTTAAGAGCTTTAAATGTATTGCCATGTGTATCGTGTAGGATGAACAAGTGGATCGGACTGGCAGATTACCCATAATTGAGCAAAGCTTTGAGAATATCATCCAGGACGAAGAGGATTGGACGGGACAATCACAGATAATTAAAACAAAAGTCGATCAGATTGTCAAGGATGATAATGCATCGTCTAGGATGATAAATAGCAGAAAGGTCAGAATAGCCAGTAGATGGACTTCTAGAAGTGAATTGAACCGATCATTCAGGAAGATAGGACTATCATCCAAGACGATGTGAGAAAAAGTTTAAAATAGAGGATGGATGGAGATGATCAAACAAGGCCCAAAAACATTAAAATTAACTAAAAATGATAAAAATAAGATATGAAAAATACATAAAAATGAACAAAAAATAAAGGATTTTTTTTTATCAAGGTATGAATATGACATAGTCTCCATGTAATTACTTTTAAAGACTTGTAAGTCAATAAATTAACAACGTCGGAATCCAAAAAATTGGTAATACAACCGATCTTATTATTCCTAACTCAGACTTCTCTCAGGGCAAAACTTCTTTTGAAAATAAAGATTTAAATCAGAAAAATCAATTTGGATAAGAAAAAAAAATCCATTCAAAACTTGGTTTCAGAAAAATATTTTATAAAATAATATATCAAAGTAATTAGTGATGATCAAGAATCATGAAATCAAGGATTTGAAAATATCAAGTGACACATGAATTCTTCTATGATTTAAAATTTTTGAAAGGGAAGGAGCTTGCTTTTGATGAGCTCATTTTATGCCTCTTGTCAATTTAATTGGCGCTATTTGC
>NW_021318796.1:1112058-1136001 GCF_001605985.2 Dendrobium catenatum | reverse complement strand
TTTGCTCATCTTTATTTTAATTAGTACACTTGTGTGTGTGTGTGGTGTTGTATTACAATTGGCGACATTGCGCAAATTTTGCTTTGCATCAGTTGATCATTTTTTTTCATTTCATTTTGCAACGAGTCCCTTTTTTCAAAAAATTTTTAAATACCTCGTTTTCAATTGTGCTTATATCTTCCAGATTTAGAGAAGATAAAACACCTCTAATTAAGAAGAAGAATACAAAACAGAATAAAAAATTCCAGATGATAAATGCAACGACAAGATTTTGAAAATTTGAAGGTAAATAAAAACATTGAACATTATATATAAAGATAGATACTATAGCAAGATTGAAAAAGATCTCAATGCATTAGCACCGTTTATTATTGGATAGACTTTTATTGAAAAAGAAAATTACACCACTAAGGCAAGTTACGAAAAAAAGGAAACAATCAAGCGGTATCTTTCTTCTTTAACGATTTAGAGATGTCAAATATTGACTACATAATTCTCAAAAAAAAAAAAAGATCAAAAAGTAAAAAGTACCAAACTATCAATACAACAGAATAAAAGCTAACACAAAAACTATGCAGGCAATAAATAATATCACGCAAAGTAGAAAAAGCATGAATTCATAAATTTTATTAAGCATCGTTTATACATAATGAAGCCGTGAGCCTCCATAGTATCCATTACCCTGCTCTCATGACCTTTTGTGAGATGCAACCTGTAAATCACTAAACTCAGGATTTGGAATCTAAATAGGTTTGGGCCCTCTTTGAAAAAGAGAATGCAATGCATTTGTGTTATGCTGTGAAACATGCATTTTGGTTCTCCAACCCAATTAAACTACGGTGAACAGTGTAAGTAGTGAGATGTGCACTAACTGCCAATAAAAACATTTAACATCAGAAAGACTATTTTACTAACTTATTTGAGTTATAATCACTCTTCCGAGGTTGGGTAAGATCAAGAATGCGTGTCATTCCTATTTTTTAAGTGAATTCAATTTAGTTTTTAACCTTCAAGTTAACACTTTCTAAAGCTACATTATCAATCTCAAATTGTGCTCCCTATAATAGATTTATCCAATATATGTCTTAATAATCAGATTCAAGTGAGTGTAGGATGCTTTCAAGAATCATGCTCATAACTAACTCAGAGTACTTTTTATTTAATTATCAATCATCACGTAAAGTACGTGATTGCTTTAAATTGGAGGATGTCGTTATTCAAGACTTAATGCTTTTATAAATTCAAAAACTCACATTTTAAACTATATGTGTTTTCTTGAAGTTTCTATATAATGCGAGAATTCTCATATATTTCAATAGTTGATCATATGTAGTTGGTATACCTTCCTTCTTGTCAGACCTGTCAACGAGATGATCATCGGCCATCAAAGCACAAGTTTTGATTTTCCTCTATCCTCAGTTCTCAAGGAAGTCAGACAGCTCTGCCCTATAAATACCTTATCTGATCGCTTCTTATCCTTCTTTGAACTTTCTAGATTTCTCTTACATCCTCTCTTTACTTGATGACTTTAAGTGTAGGACAATAGCACCTAACATTCCAGGTTTCCTGCACTATCAAAACAGAAACATTCAAAAAGATTTTATAATTTTGCCATTCATTACCTTTTTTCCATTTCTGATGATGATATATTCTTCCTTAGAAGTTTTTAAACCCTAATGATGAAGCAATATCGTCCGCTTACAGACCTAGAAGAACTGTATTATTTCCTTATCCCTTCAGTGCAATAGTTTTTTCCCTTCTTTTCTCCTGCAGCAATATTTTTTTGAATATCACCCCCTTGCTCGTAAGCAATGAGTGATTCAAGCAATGTTACATCGAATAACTATACATTCTTGCTAATTTAGCAATGTAATGTTCCTTGCATCAAAAGATCGTAGCAGCATCTTAAAATTTTATTCACTTTTTCATAGGTAGAAGTTCTCTATCTAAAGCTGCAATATGTGGACATTTGAGAAATCTTATGCTATCAGAAATCGATTCATAAGATTTCACTATAAAAAGTTCTGTCTTGCAATAAAATATTCAATCTACAATTTACTTAACTTCATTTTTCCTTTATAGTAACTACACTAAATCTATCCAAATCTCATTAACCAGTAAGCACAAGTTAAAAACGTTATTAGTTCTTCAGATTTTTAAAGCACTGTAAAAAAAGGTTCAAAACATTTTGCCATTACTTAATTGTCTAAATCCATCTCAAAAGTACATTCAAGTAAAAGGAAGGTTCATTTTAATGCCATTAATCACGTGAAGAGGTGAAGAACCTTCTTTAATAAGCATATCTAAATGCGATAGCTTCAATCAATTGTAAGAAATGCAGACATGCAAGTTTTTAAAAATCAAAGAATTTCATCAACAAACGTGATCAAGGTCAAATAGTAATATATGTCTTTCACCAGTAATTATGATTTATCGGAGTCTAGCCAATTAGATCAAATTCAAAAAAGTTCAAATTTAATTTTATGAATTCCGCGCTTCTATTACCACTTAATGTTCGTCTAGGGATGTTAAGCCCTTATGAACTAGCCATGCTAACCAAGAAGGGGGGGGTGAATTTGTATTTTAAAATATTCTTTCATTTAAAACTAAACAAAATCACAATTCACACAGAAGAAATAAGAATCGAAAATTAATTCGAAAAAATAGTAGTAAGGAAATACAGAGCATTGCTATAGTGGTGATCGTCAACTCGACCATGTTCCACTCCTGGACACCCTTCGGGTATTGCACTAACTGAGTGGACTCTCCTTTTGCTTCCACAGCAAGCAGATTAAGCTTTAAGTAAAACCTCCCTTCATTCCTTCGACACCCGTCGAGGCTGAAACCCGACTCCTTGCTTCCTCCTGAAGTAGGTAAGACCTGATTGATTGCTGAAGTAGACCTTCCCTGTGAACCCCCAAGACAGAAGGATGATGATCGAAGAAGACGACTTGAGAATCTTTGCTTGGAGCAACTTTGTACCCTCTCACAAAACTCTCCCTCCATAATGTTCTCTCTCTCTCCATCTCTCCCTCTCTCTCCCTTCCTCTAGGCTTTTAGTCAAGACAACACGCAAAGATATCCTTCATGGGTGATATATGAGAGCTTATTAGAAAGAGCTTCAGAAATAGACTCATTAATTGCAACGTGCCCACTTATTATCTTAGGTGATATTAATATCTGATCCTATATGATTAGTGCAAATTAAGCTTTATAAAGCCTGACAATTTGGACGAACAGAAGCTTTTTACTTCATATCTATCCAGATACGATTAAATGTAATCACTGGTACATTATTAAATCACAGCATTCAGTTTAGACATCACTCTGAATGACATGCTAAACGATTGAAAATGCTAATCGTCTCAACGATTAGCATAAATCCTTGAAAAATTGTCCAGAATATCACCTGAATAGACGCTGTCCGATTATTTATCATTCAGAACAACTAAGTTTTTGAATTGATCATCCTGTTAAGATCCTGTATCATTCACATGATTTGATCATATTCAATCAGCCTTAATTGCTTCCTTAATACTACCAGTTAATCTTAGGCATAATGTGTATCATCCGGGACGATCCTACGACGATTCCACAACTTACAAAATACCTAAATAGATTGATGGCTGATTCTTTCTAGATATTGAGCATATCAGCCCAGACATATAAACTATCTAGAGGATGTGCTTCAATGACGGCTGCCTTAACAAAGGATACCCATAATTCAGCTTTTGATTTTATCTGAGTTCGGCCAGGATTGTTATTGAATTCCTGAAATGATGTAACTAATATAGAGAACTCTAGTGTAGATAGAAAAACCACCAGATAGTGTATGTGCAAGTTACTTAGCATCAAGAAAACCAAATATTACAAATAGCACAAGAAGATGAAAAGGTTTTATAAACTGATAGACCTGTTCTACCAATCTTAGCGGTTCAAAAATATAGTCTTGTCCTATGGACTTGAAATGTAGTAGCAAGGCAGTCATAGATAAATAGAAAGCTGTTCTTCAACAATCAATCTATATTCTGAAAACAGATACGCAACAATTCTTTATAATTGGATATACTTCGTTTTATTGATCATGCCTAACACGTGTTTACATTTAATTATGTAAAGTTTAGCATATACTTTGTGATCATTATGGATGGATGTGTTATATGGGTAATTGATAAAGTGCAACTACATTCTTATAACAAATCCAACTTTCTGTGATATATTTCTCTTTTAATTTATAATTCATCTACCTTGGACATCTGAAAGGTTATTTTGGTCCCCACTCACTTTTAGTTTAGGTCTGAGAGGTTCAGTGACGATATGAAGTGCAAGTGGAGTTATAAGGGATTGAGCATAGATCTATTTCACCGAGGAGGTTGATAGTCGGAGCTGAAAGTGAACAGCTTAGATTAAGAAACATCGAGATTTGCATACATAATGAATAATTGACATATACTATATTAAATGAAAATAAATTATTAAAGGACATTTTCAAAAATAGAATAGTTTAACTACCAAAGATGTTTTAAAATAGTTACTCATTCATTCCTAATGTGTGTACATGATGCTTCATGACATGTGATGAAACATTATACTATGTTTGCTTCTAGAACCAATTCTATACTTTAAATATCCATGTGAAAGTGTAACAAAGTATACGTCTGACGAAAAGTCAAATTCTTATATGTTTCAAGAAAAGTAACATTATATTTTATGTTTTACTGAATTAACTATTTAAACCTTTCTAATTATAAAGTTAAGAATATGGTATTGAAACATCACTACAGGAAAATCACTCATTCACCGCGGTTTATTCCGACAAATTCTCTAACTTGTTTTCAAGCGGCTGCTAGGAAACACCGGCGGCTTTTTGGATGGTTTCGAAACACTGACGAAAAATTAATGCGTCGAAACATTTCTGTCGTTGTTTTTATCTGGGTTTTTTTTCCCAGGTGATAATGCCGCTCGGTAAGGTTCCAGTTGCTAGCGCGCAATGACCGCTCAAATCAGCGGGGTATCGGAACGTTCAGCCGCCGGTTAAAAATCTCGATTATTACAGTGGGATTCTGGATAAACCCTGGTTAAACATCGGTTGGCTTACCTTCAGTGAAAAACAAAGAATTCCGGCGCTTGAGACGCTAGCATATCACCGGTGTAACCCCAGACACCGCGATATTACCAACTATTTTAGGTCGTTTACCGGTGGCTTTAGTTAGCCGTCTGTATCGAAGTTTTCAGCGGCCAAACGCCAGGTTGGCCACCGAAAACTTGCCGACGGGCGGCCGACGGGCAAAAGAGTGACGACTCTTCTTGATAGAACCAACGTATAGACATCTACAACAGCAATACGGATTCTACAACAGCAACATAGCCAGCGTTTGTGCTTGTCTAGTAAGTAAGACCATTGAATGATATGCATCGATTTATTGATTTTCCGATTGATTTTACCGACTTGATACTAGAGATTTGCTTTGATACGATAGATTGGTTCGATACGATTGATTTGATTGATCGACGGATTCTCTTGAGATTTCACGTACTGATTGATTGAGCTGGATTTATCGTTTTGCCTGCTGTTGCATTGACTGGTTTCATTGACTATGGATTTCCACATTGCATAGACTCATTGACCATTGACTGATGATTTGATTGATTGACATGCATATTGATAGCATCGCCGTGCTTTGATTTCAGTTATAGGTTTAGGTGACCTGCTGGGCTTTGTAAAGCTCATTATATGTGGTTGATATTTTCAGGTCAGGGCAAGAGAGCAGAAGATAGGAATTGATCCGGATCTTCAGGTTTTTGTCTTTTGATTGATTTTGATTCTTTTGTACTCAGGATAGATTTCAGTACTGGTGATTGTAGTGTAGTTCCTGAGTATTGTACATGACCTTTTGAGATATGAATCGACTTGTATATTGATGTTTTAAATTTTATAGATGTTTGATAGACTGTTTAATTGAAGGTTTTAGATAACTCTGGTAAATTGTTTGAGTAATAGATTGACATTCTTTCCAAGTTAGATCTTGGGGCGTGACATGAAAGTCCAAACATATTCATGCAATATTTATGATTAATTTAAATTATGATTTTACTTCTATGTTCAAATGATTGATTATGCAAAGTTTATGTCACATTTTATGACATTATATGATAAAGTGCATCAGTTATAGAAATGAAATGAAATGAAATGAAATGATATGATATGATATGAATGTTATATTGAATGCTTGTATGCGCATGCTGAAATGATGGAGCTCACCCCATGATGGTACTAGCTGGGAACGTTATACTCGTGCATGTTGATATGGTAAGGATATGAAAAAGAAAAATGTTAAAGGAGTACCTTTATGGTACTAGACGGTGGCTCCTGTGACGATTGTAATATAAACGAAAAGAGAAAGTTATGAAAAATGATATGGATATGAAAAATGAATTATGAAAGGATATAAATGTATGAATTCATGTATATGTTAATGGTATGTTATTAAGAAATGAATTCGTTATGCTTTTAAAAAAAAATTGGCATCTAGCATTTTGTTCATTTTGCCTTGATTACTGTAGTTTAGAATTGTGTTTTACTTAATGAGTTTCGGCTTAATTTTAGTTGTTCAAATTTTTCAGGTAAGTTTAAGTAAATAAAAAATGAGTAGAAAGGGTGGCAATGTTTATCGTAGAAGAGGAGCGCCTAAGGAAAGATAATTCTATAGTTATGCCTGCTTTTATGTTTATGTGATTTTCAATTTGATATTTTAGATGCTCATTCAAATGTTAAGGTGATAGTTTTAGGAATTAGATATTTTACCTACGATCCGACCTCCGTTACCGCCTCGCCTACGCGAGCTCACCGAGCCGGATCGTGACACCTACAGCTCCCACCGTCATTCAGCTCGGACGAAGTTTATACGTAGGTCAAACTCCGTCCGAGCTCCCATCCACCACCTGTGCCGACCAAGCAACCACCATTTACTTTCTGTTAGACCTTAAATAAATCTCCAATCATTTTTATGAAATTTTTTAACTGAAGGTTTAAATTGCATTAACTCATATTTATGTTATCAAATCCTATTATGATAAATTAAGCACGAAAATGAAGTTTGGTTTTCTATCTGTTGAATTCGATATTGTGTATTCATTATGTTGAGAATGGGTTTATCATTATTAGTAGTTTTAATCTACCACGTTAAACAAAGCCTGTTAGAGTTATTCTTACTTGTAGAATTCAGGCTAATTAAAAGTACACCTCACAAAAATTATGTCTATTAATGTTTAACATGGTATATATATATATATATATATATATATATATATATATATAACTGAAAAGGTTTTGATCAAATCCATCTCTTCATTATTCTCTATCTACTAAAATTCCTACAACCAACCCCTCTAAATCTCTCTAAACATCTTTCAAATCACCTCCAAATCTGTTTACAAAAAAAAAAAAAAAAAAAAAAAAAAAAAAAAAAAAATTGAAACACTCTCTTTCTCATTTTCTCTATAGCAAGAGAGCTGAAAACACCTCTCTCTAAAAAAAGCATGCTAAATTAAAAAAAAAAATTCAACAAGTTATTTTCATAAAAAAAATATATGTGCATAACAACATATTCACTTTCTTGCAAATTTAATCACTTCACTGCCAGCTCGCCAATTCTACGGACACAGGTATAACAATGCTAAGCCTTAAAATCTCTAAAACACTTAGTGATACGATCGACGCAGTGAGAGAACTACCAGGCACACCCCTTCGAGCACATCAGGAACAGCCTCATAGATGGCATTCACAACATTGCGAGTGGATCATGCTTTCCATGCATTCATCGTGGTGAGTACTCACATGCCATACCTTTTGGGCGTGGTGGGAAGAAGCTTGTCAGCCATGTTTGTGGTGGAAAGGGTAGACTCATAAGTGACATACACGTCACTGCGAGGTGAGGCACTTGCCGTCCATTTGGGCGTAGTGTTGAATTTCGACAATGGTGAGTATTACGTGAGTGCTTTTAGCTAACACAATTTTGCTATGCATGTACCCAATCACGCCTGGAAGGGCGTGGTAGGATATAACGATTGACGGCGAGATGCTGTCGATTTTTTTAGTAAAATTTGGGAGTTAAAAATTTTTTGCAGGGAACATAATTCAATTAAAACAGGGAACCGAAAACTTATAAAACCTAAATGATTTAAGAAAATTACAATATAAAATAAAATGCTTAAAAATTAAATGCAAGCAAAAAAAAATTATAATGAAAGCAACTGGGAATAAAACTTACAATACAGGGAACATAATTGGTAAATTTACCCAAAACATTAGCAAACCCTCCAAAAACATTAAGGGATCTATCACATAACTTGCAAGAGACTCCAAGCTCTCACTAAAACCCAAGCCTTGCAAGTGAAATGAATCCCCTATCCCTCAAACTTATAGAGGAAAAGGCCTTAAAGGGTCCACAAAATTAATGATATATATATATATATATATATATATACTTAACTGTACGACATGTTTAAAACATGATGTGCTCGTGTAGATAACCTCTTATACTCATACCTACTCCCAATGTTTGTTCGAAACACTATTAATAGCCATCTGAGCAACAATATTTTCTTGAAAGCGACCAAAAGGCGAAGGAAAAAATTCATCAAAAAAATGTATAATATCAAATTGAAAAAGTCAAATTCGCATGATTGTCACTTGTAAGAATTTTGCAAAATGGCATTCAAATCCTATTATGTCTTGAAATTTAAACAAGAATTCCCATATTTTCGTAAAATTGTCTTCCATGTCACCGAATTCACAACCCCATTTGTATTAGCATATAAAAGGCGATACCCCGAAACTCTTAAAATTCTTAAATTTATAAAATATGAAAGCAAAAGAAAAAAAAAACAAAAAAAATAGAATTCACATAATCTATACTAACATGAATTGTACAAAGCAAAGATATAATTTTAATACAAAATGCTTAGAAATTCGTGGATAAAGGTCTAAGGCTACCAAAATGATAAAATCTAGATATGTTTAAGATGTGCATGCATTCTGAGGCAGTATCAATCTCATCAAATTTGCCTAAACAAACATGCATATGTAATTAGTGCATCGTATGTTATATGCAAATCTCATATATATATATATATATATATATATATATATATATATATATATATACTAAAGGTAATGCAAATGTAAAATGCAATGATGTTCAAAATTGCATGAAAAGATAAGTCTTAAAAACGGTGAACCCACATATGCTTCGATTATCATACCAAAACTCCTAAATCTAAGTCCGAGAATATTGTGCGGGTTAAAATTCATCTGCCTTCCACAATCGTTTGTCTAGAGTGATAAATTTAAGATTAAACTCAACTCACAAAGAGCGAATGTCATGGAAGATATTTACTAAGATTCTTTATCAAATCATCTCTTGCTAGTAAGGATATGACATGTGCCCACTAGCTGGTGGTTTCGTTATCAAATAACATCATAGGTAAACAGTTGCAATCAGGACCCTCTGACAGGGTGATTTTCTTGCCAAATGGTGCCATTAAATTCTGCCCAAAGCCCATCTATTCCCCAATAGCCTTAAACCATTGAGAAATTAATCAAGGATATACTTGATAATGCAAAAAGGCCTTTGTCAAATAATATTGACTCATATATGTCCTCTAAAACAAACATTTATCCAGAATCTATAAGGTACCATTAGACAACGACCCATAGCTTCCAACAAGTATCCTTCGGTCAGCATGGGTATACTGCCTCCTCTAAGTAGATGTAATACACAAGTTTTAGATAAAAATCAATTTTTTCTTAATTAAAGTATGCCTGAAAGATTAACTTTCATTAAAATTCCCAACAAGTTTATTTTTTCTCAAAGTTTACTTTATAATTCCTTTTAATTACTATTAACTGTTAATTATATTTAATTAATAAATTACATTTCTATTAATTAATAAATTAATGTTAATTATTGTTAACATTTACTTATATTTAATTAGTAATTAAACCCTAGCACAAATTACATTAAGTTAAACTACTATTAAGTAAATACTAATATTTATGTTAATTAGGGTATAATTAAACACTAGCACAACACTAACACACTAATTCATATTTCAATTCCACTCAGTTTCCACTATTAGGGTTATACATATAAGTTTATAATTTATAATATAGTTAATAGTATCTTATTGTAGCAAGCACTAATAGTAATCAATAGTTAAACTCCACTTAGCCATCCACTTCAAGAAGCATGCAACCCTTAATGATGAAATCAAAAACTAGGAAAGTTTTAAGCATCAGTATTTTAGCCTTGTTGTGTAAGCCTCTCCCATTCGAATTCTATTAGCTAGGTTTTGCTTGCGAGATTCTCTGGAGAGAAAGCAGAGCGTGAGGGAGAGAGAGCAGAGTTGAGTAGTTTGATTTTTATTATAATTGTATTATAGATTTTCAAATATTGCTAATGTTCTTAAAGTAGATTATATCTAAATGTAATTTAAAAATTCAATAGGCATATGCGGAGCAGAAGTTACGATGTAAAATTGTTATTTTAGATATAAGTGATTTTATTCAATTGATTGGAAAATTGAATGGTATAAATTATAAGATTGAAGAATTGTGGATTATGTAGGTGATTTACAAGCGAAAAATGGTACAAGGTGTAGAATTAAAAAGACAACTCATTATGGGGAAAGAATGAAATTCTAATATAAAAAGTAAATTTTAGCATTTATGGGCATATGCAGTCAAAATTGATTAAAAATAAAGGATAAAAGTGTTAAAATTACTTAAATTTAGTTGAGTGACTTTACAATCAAATATTCTAGTATGAACTACAAAATATAAATTTTTATAGTTCAAACTTAAATTGAGATATTATATGATTACATAAATATTTTTCTACTTGATAATATTCTTAGCAAGAAAAGGACTGGCTATTTACTACTTTCTCATTCTGCTTATACAAGTATTATATAAATGTCTTTTATATTATGTCATGAAACATAAAATTCCTAGTAAAATATGAGTACAAAAATTTGCAGCTTAATGAATATCATATTAGTTGAGAGTTGACAATGAAATGTTATAGTAACTACACAGGTGGAAAAAATGGATCTCAATGGAGGCATTAGGATCTAAATGTAGTTCAACGACTATAATGCTAGGTTTTACCTGTGCTCGGTTGAACATTATCATGAAACAATAAAAGCCAACTTTATGTTATATATATGGTCAGAACCTGAACTAACTAATTATGATATTATTTGCAGTTTAAAAAAAAGCAAGATGCTTACATATCTAAGTGCAAAGTTTGATGTTACAATCATTAAAAGATTGATATGTCTACCTATTGTAATGTAATATACTTGTTGTAATGCTTCAATATCTAACTGCAAAGTTTTTTTTTTTTTTTTTTATTCGGTGCATTGAACTCTTTTATATCTGAAGTGTTATGTGACAAATTACACTTGGAACATGTTATTTTTACTCTTGGTTTGAATATATTCAATTACATGCTAGGGATTATTTAGGTGCCAGTACTTCATGTTTAGTTAACCTTATGATAGCCTGTAGGGAATTCCGATTAGATTTAATTGTGCTATCTTTAGTGGAGTTTGAAATAATTTTAAGTATTGATCAAATACTTTGCCACTATTAAATGTTGGAAGAAAAGAGTCTGGCTCAATTTTCCTGGAGTTGAGGTATTTTATTTTTAGTGTGAAAAATGAGCAATTTCATCATTGATTTTTTCTATTAAGGTGAAAATAAGTATGAGATATGGCGAATTAATTTTCTTAGCAAAGTTAGAAGCTAGTTAAGGGGCTTGATGATGTAAATTATATTCGTGTGGTGAATGAATTCATAGGTATTTTTCCGAAAGAGTTGGATAATTTGACACCGGGAAGAAAGTAGAATTTATAATAAATATTCAACCAGGAACAACCCAATTGTAAAAACCTCTAACATAATAACAATCAAAGAGTTACAAGAATTAAAAAGCCAATTATCAATACTGATATAAAAGGGCTTTATTAGACCCAGTACATCTACTTGGAGTGTACTTGTGTTATTTGTTAAGAAGAATGATGATTCGATGTGACTCTATATTGATTACATGGAGTTAAATAAGATGACCATTGAAAACATGTACTCTCTTCCAAGTTTTGATGATTTATTTAATCAGTTAGCAGGTTCTTTTGTATTTTTTACAATTGATTTGATATTTAGTTACCATCAAGGTAGAGTGACAGAATATGATATTGAAAAGACAACTTTTGGTATTAGATATGGGCATTATGAATTTTTCGTTATGCCATTTGGACTGACAAATGCCACAACTATATTTATAGATATAATGAATAAATTTTCAAGCCTTATCTTAATCAATTTGTAATTATTTTTTTTACGATACGTTGTTTTTCACTAAGAATGATGAAGAGCATATAAATCATTTGAGAATAGTCTCTTTCCCTATCAACCCCCTCTCTTTCTCTCTATTTCTTTTAATCTCTCCTCTCATCATATTCTTCTTTCTCCATCTCTTTCTTTCTCTAAGAAGAAAGAGATCTCTCTCCACCTCAACTTGTCTTTCTCTGCCTCAATCTCTAAACAGAGAGATTAAAACCCGTAATCTCAGTACCCCATCTCTCTAATATATTCCCACAAACAAAAATCATACAGAAAATTCGCAAATCAATAAAAAAATATAATAGTACCAAGTCTTTTAGACACAAGTTTTTACAAGATATCCAAACTATTTTTCATTGAATCAATCAGGAAATAAATAGCGCAAGAAATGCTGAAAAAAAAAAGAAGATAAATTTACATAAAAATATACTAAACTTTCTTAGAAAATTCGTCCATAGTCTATAAATAGTTTTTTTATCGGCATAAAAAATGGGATATCTTAATTCTATCTAGGTATTGAGTTTTTCTACAGAAAATAAATGGTGTTTCATTTTTCCCGAAGGAAATGCCTTAGGCCTATTTTAATAAACTGGCTTCTCAAATGATACTAACGCTAATAGGTATTTTACAGACTTCTATTGATAAAGAATGCTTCCAAGATACTTCTTATTATCATCTTTGTAAAATTATCTATAGAATTATCGCTACCTAGTTTTTCTGTTTTTCTGTTGCTTGTATGAGAAGTCAACATATGTATAAGCAAGCAAAACACTATGATGTTTCTCTTAAGGATCTAAAGATATATTAAAAGTATATAGAAAATGATTGGTTTATCAAAAAAACAGACATTTAAAAATCAAACCTCCTCTTATGCTGTCTTGATTATCTTTCAAGATAAAATATCTACTTCAGAATATTAGTTATTGTGGAGAAAAATATTGTAAGAAATTATATTATTATTATTAGAAACAAGTGTGGAAGTTGAATATAGGGTAATGCTCATTTTGCCTATCACATAATGTGGATAAAAAATCTCATTGAAGAATTTGGGTTTTACATTGCTCAACCCATGCTTCTTAAATGAGCCAACAAGCAATTTATATTATTAGAAACCTAAATTTTTTTATGAAATAACAAAACATAATAAAATTGAATGTTAACTCATTCAAGATGCAGCTCTATTCAAGAAAACTATCATTATCATGTGTCCACTAAATTTTAGCTAATTAATTTTTACAAGCTATAGGATCACTTTGTTCTTTTAATCTTTGCGGTAAATTGGATCTTTATAATTTCTATGCTTCAGCTAGAGGGAGAGTGTTATCATAGGGGTTAACATATTGGAACTTAATAATTATAAAAAATTTAATCATTATTCTATAATATATTATCCTAATTGGTATAACCTCTCTAGTATTTATTTCATACTCTAGTTTTATACTATAAATAGACATCAAAACACCTCTCTACAACTAGAAAAGCATTATCCTCAGTTCTAATAAAGCCGTTTTTGAAATAGAATGCGCAATTGTTATTTAAGTGCAAAAAAGCACGTGCCCTAGGCAAGATAGCATTGAGTCCATGATGCTGTTCAAGGAAGTCCGATGGTTGAATGCTGCTGGTTTACTGAACTTAAGTATTTATTTAAACAAACAAATAATAATAAAAGACAGATATAACTACTGTTTCATGGTTCCAACAAACATTTGAATCTTATAGAAGGCATACCTGGTAAGTCCAGGGAAAACTAGATAGGTCAATTTCCCCATCTTTAAACCCAGTCAGCATTATTGGACCCCTGAATCCGGCTCCATCCTTTTCTATGAAAGCGCCATAGTTCTGCAATTAAAAGAAAAGAAAAATTTGAAGTCGCAATTATAGAAAGAGAGTTATAACAGAAACCAGCTGCATCGGTAATAGAACTTGTAATTAATCTAACTAAACACAAACCTATATTGAACCAATCACAGAAAAAGAAGGGAACGAGAAAGAGAAAAGAAATGCAAGAAGGAAAAAGTTACTTGAAAAATAAGCTTCATGCTAGTATGAGGAGATAACCTCTAAAAATTCTTCAAACCTCACACTTGATTAAATGATAAAATTCCCAAAATATTTGGGGAATAAGTGTCTCCAGATCAATAATACAAATTTGTCTAAGCCATAAACTATGTTAAATGACTAAGAATTCTAAAAATTATAGATGATAAAAATAAAAACATGCAAACAAATTACCAATAAAGTACTAACAAAACATTAATAATTACTAATGAACTGCTAACACATTACTAAGAAACATAATGGCACAGAAAAGAAAATTTTTTATAAAAGAATGAAAGTATATAAAATAAATAAAATATACTTGAAAAAATCAATTTTAAAATAATGCCCATAGAGTAGGAGGGCAGTATGAATAGGATTCTACGAGATAGAAAACTTTTATCTTGCTCAACAAATGTAAAAAATTACAAATTCCAACCAATCGCAATCTTCAAAGAGTGCAAACAATGCATGGGGCTCCCAGTCCAGAGTAAACAAAAATTGATTTGCATTTTACTCCAATCTCAAAATGGTGCAGGAAATATGATTATACAACAACAACAACAACATCAAGCCTTTATCCCACTACGTGGGGTCGGCTACATGAATCCTTTTTCTCCATTGTGTCCTATTAAAAGTCAAATTCTCATTTAAATCTAATAAAGAAAGGTCATTCCTAATATTTTCTAACCAAGTCTTTTTAGGTCTACCCCTACCTTTCTTAACATAAGTAAAATCTAATACCTCTACTCTCCTAACCGGGTCATCGCAAGGCCGCCGTTTTATGTGACCAAACCATCTAAGGCGACTTTCTCTAATCTTATCTTCTACTGGAGCTACTCCAACCTTTTCACGTATATGCTCATTTCGTATCCTATCTCTAAGGGTAAAGCCACTCATCCACCTAAGCATCCTCATCTCTGCCACACTATTATAAAAAATAAAAATAACTATTATAACTATTTTGGGCCATTTTGTCCAGAGATCAACCATGTTCATCTCTCTATTAGAAGTTGCTCGACATTACTTTAATTGCAAAATATAGAGATGAAAAAGGGTGGCATAGAGGAATAAACAGACTGTTTACTCTTCTTTTTTTTTTCCCTGTTATTCAGCATTTAGAATGGTTAAGTTAGCACAAATCCAACAGGAAAGGAAATTTATATTATATTACCTGATATGAAATTACAAGAATATCTTCCTACGGAAATATATTTTAAATTTCATTAAAGCTCTAACTCTTCTCTCTAGAATATTTTAGTTTTGCTACTACCAGTTGCTATAAAATACCATCGTTTAAAGGTGTATGAACTAAAAAAAATGTAATTCAGCAAGTGAACAACAGGCTGCCTGAATACAGATCGCGTTGCAAATATACCAGCCCAAATGGAAAATTCACACTCAGCCTAATAAATTAGAATCTTTTAAAATCATGTCACCTTACCTTCAAGCCGACAGTCTCAGACAATAATGCCAATTCATTGTATCCCTGAACCAGTTGAAGGGTTTGCTCCAGCTTAACCCAGTTCCCATATGTACCACCTTCATTTCCAAGCAAAGTCATTAATGCATGGAAAGCTAAATCCTTGTTATTCTACAAGTCACAAAGAAAAAAGAGACAAAGAAATAAACTCAAAATATAGTCTCTGCACCATTGCAATTGAAAAACTTGCACTTGAGGCATGTTTAGCTGCCTGTAACAGAAGGCCAGAGATGAAAATGAAAGAAATAAAAATACGGCTGATTTTCTGGTAGGGTCGGACGTGGTAAAATAGATTTGATTAGAATTGTGATATAAGAGATTCTTTTTGCTTCCAACTTCATACCAAATTTTCTAAAGTCTCACAAAAGTGGATGATGCAGGACTACAATGCTTAGATGATATTTGATTTAAGATTTTTGCACGCTTAAATTTTAGAGAACAATAGTAAATAAACTTATATTGATTTTAAAAGATGAGACAAAACAATAAGGCGATAAAATAAGTTTAGGCCAAATCACATGCGTAGAGGTTAAGATCCTAAAATAGTAAATTACTCGAATGTTGCATAAATGGAAGGTTTTCATCAAAAATCCCTATGCTAACAATAAGACTAATAACTATGCAAGGATCCCTCAGTCAACTCTCTATATCACTAAGTTTTAGCGGAGGAGAATAAACATGATCTTTGTGAATCAAAATATAACTACAATTGAAAATAAACTAGGAAGATAGGAAACTTGAGGAAGAGTTCACCATCGTCAAGTTCTTAGGTTTGGTTTGAGGTGCGCGGAGGAAGCTCCGAAGTGTGGCGGCTGATCTTGACGAAGTTCTGTGGGTGGACAGCCAGTTCGGGTCTTCTGGGCAGCAAATGGAAGTCTCCCGGATGGCGAAACAGCACTAGAAGCCTGCTGGATTTTCTGGACAGCAGATGGAAACCTTCAGGACAGCAAATAGGAAGTTTCTGGGAGCAGGACAGCTGCTTGTCTTGCCAAAATTTCCTGGACAGCAACCAAACAGCGTCCAGAAAAATCTGGACTGCAGTCTTTCCAAGTTGGAGGGGTCTTGGGCAGCAAGAAAGGTCTCTCGGAGATGCGGGAAAGCAAGGTTAACTTGCTGTAATTCTTGGACAGCGGTCAGAGAATTCCCAAGAATCGAATATTTGAGGAAGAGGCTTTGGGAAGAGGTGGCTAGGGCTGCCAATGGTTCTACTCAATGTTTAAAATTGCGTATTAGGGTATTGAGGCGTTTTTCATTCGTGAGGCGAGGCGTAAGCCTCAAGGCGTTTTGAGGCGTAAGCCTCAAAATCAAAAGATAGCGTAAACATAAAATGATAAATTTTTTATATGCTAATGAGTGAATAATATAAAACATAAAAAAGCATAAGATATGAAGTGAAATCAAAATATCCCAATAATAAGACAACATGAAATATAGTTCAACTCAAAATTCTATCTTTCCCAAATCCCAATATACTTTTCATTAACATATAATTCAAATTTCCAAAAATAAATAGCAATGACATATCACATAATAACTCAAAAGTCATCAGCACTGTCATCACTAAGGGGTTCTTCATTTGAATCATCATTATGATGAATTGCTCTCTCCCCTTCCTCCTCTCCTATAGAGTCCAATGTCGGACATTTACTTCAAGATTTATGTGAGTTTTAATATATATAGCGTGAGGCGAGGCAGGTCTCAACCAAGTTGAGGCGCAAGCCTCGTAAAAAAACTCGAGGCATAAGCATCGAGGCATTTTTTACTGGAATTGTGCAAAGGCAGGCCTCAAGGCGAGCCTTATATTGCGCAATTTTAAACCATAGTTCTACTAAATCTGAAATTAAATTTCAGAATTAATTGAGAGAGAACTGTGGTTTGAAAATTGAATTCAAAGTAATGGCCGGGAGAAGAATACTTCTAAGTGAGAGATTTGATTGAGGTGGGTAAAGGTCGGGGAATTAATGTGGGGAAAGAGAGAAAGAGGAGAGAGGGGGCGGCGGCATGGTGATGAGGGGGGAAAGGGTTTAAAAAAGAATTAAAGCTTGCCTATTCAAGAGTTTTAAATTGAGGAATGAATATTTAAATCAAATCTTATTTGAATTTGGAATAAGTTTGATTTGAATACTTTCCTAAATTAATATATCTAATTTAGGAAATGATTTGAAATTTCAATTCATTTGAATTTAAATTCAAAAGCTTCCTAAATTACAACAAACCCCAAATAGGAAAGAAGTAATTAAGATGAGAGGGTCAGGAGAAGTGGCGGTTTGGTGGAGGTGTTTATTGTGGCCGGCGGCTAGGATAAGGGGATTAGGGTTGGGGTGGGTTTTAAGACTTGCTAAATCAAGCCCTTGTAGAGAAGGAAAGGAATTTTAATCAATTTCAATTTGAAATTGAAATTGATTTGGGCTTGGATTTAGGAGACTTTCCTAAAATAAGATTCTATTTTAGGAAATAATTCAAATTTCAAATTAATTGAATATTTGAATTTTAAGGCTTTCCCAAATGGATTGGGAGGAGAAAAGGAAAGTAGTAAAGAGGGGCTTTGAATGTGGGAGGCAAGGAGAAAGGGCCTATGGCCGGCGGTGGGGAGGTTTGGGTTTGGAGATGTGGTGATATGGCTGGGGGGGTAGCCAAGTAGGCGAGGTGGTGGGGTATGGGGGTTGACTGGGAGTTAGGGAGGTGGAGCAAAGTTGGCCGACAGTTTGGATGGGTGGGGAGGTGGTTCGACCGGGAGAGAAGGGGGGCTTCTTGGTCAGTGGTGGAGGGGAAGAAAGGGAGGAAGAAGAAAAGATAGAGAAGAAAATAGTCACGAACCCAGACTCTTCCAAAGTTGGTGGGTCATCCGTTTACCCTCTCCTAGGGATTTCTCTCCAAAGCTCTCAAGCTCTCACACAAACACAAGAATGCATGAATTTTCATGATCATCATTCATTAACTTCAAAAGAAATACAAGGGGCATATATATAACCACTTACAATGGAAGGGAACGAAAGACAATATTGCTCCTAAGGCTTACATACGACAAAACCCTTAAGGGTAAAGTAGGAAATACTAATAAAACAAATACATATAATAAATAAATAACACAAATACTGAAATACATATGATGACTCAAAACATATTGGCACGATCATGGCCGTAGATCGTCGGCCATGTCTCTGAAAGACTTTTCATAATTTGATGTCCGCATCAACCATTACAACAACAATAACATCATACATTTATCCCACTATATGAGGTCAGCTACATGAATCATTTTTCCCCATTATGCCATACTAAGAATCAAATTATCATCTAAATCTAATCAAGAAAGGTCATTCCTAATATTTCAAACCAAGTCTTTTTAGGTATACCTATAACTTTCTTAACATAAGTCAAATTTAAAATATCTACTTTCCTAACTGGGTCATTAGAAGGCCACCATTTTATGTGACCAAACCATCTAAGGAGAATCTATCTAATCTTATCTTCCACTGGAGCTACTCCAACATTTTCACGTAAATACTCATTTTGTATCCTATCTCTAAGAGTAAAGCAATTCATCCACTTGACCATCCTCATCTTTGCAACACTTAACTTAATATTATGCTTCCCTTTTAATTGCCAACATTCTGCACCATAAAGCATTGCAGGGCTCACCACCATCTTATAAAATGTTCCCTTAAGTTTAAAAGGACTTTTCAATCATACAACAAGCCTGATGCATTCCTCCACTTCAACAATCCAACTTGAATTCTACTAATAATATTCCCCATCTATTTCACCATCACTATGAACAATAGACCCAAGATATCAAAAATTTGTACTCTTATTAATGACTTGATCGCCCAAAGTCACAATCTCCTCACTAGGCCAATTACTACTAAAATTACATTCCATATATTCAATTTTAGATCTACTCAAGAAAAAAACCTTTAGACTCTAAGGTTAACATCCATAATTCAAGTTTACCTTTAATTCCCTCTCTAGTCTTATCAACAAGAAGAATATCATCAACAAAAAACATACACCAAGGTACATCCTCTTGCAAATGTCTAGTGAGAACATCCATGACTAAAGAAAAAAGATATGGGCTTCAAACTGATCCTTGATGTAATCCAACTGAAATAGGAAAATACTTGGTCAAACCACTTTGTGTTTGAACACAAGTAACAACTCCTACATCCATATCCTTAATGACACGAATATAAGCATTATTAACCCCTTTCTTTTTTAGAACTCTACATAGCACTTCTCTTAAAACTTTCTCATATGCTTTCTCAAAATCAATAAATATTATACGTAGATCCTCCTTATTCTCTCTATACTTCTCCATTAAACCTCTCAATAAAAGTATAGCTTCGATAGTAGACCCACCTTTTTATTTGTTTTATTTATTTATTTTTTATTTATTTTTTTATTTTTATTTTTTTCCATAGTAGACCTACCTTGCTTGAATCCAAATTGATTTTGAGAAACATTAGTATCATGCCACAACCTATGCTTCATAACTCTCTCACATAGTTTTAAAGTATGATAATTAACCTAATTCCTATATAATTCACACAATCTTGTTCATCACCTTTTATTCTTAAAAATATGAATCAACACTCTCATTCTCCATTTATTTGACATCTTTTTAGTTTTCAAAATAATATTGAAAAGTTTAGTAAGCCAAGAAATTCCTTCATCTCCTAAGCATTTTAACATCTCTATTGGAATATCAGCAAGTTCAACTACTTTTCCACACTTCATTTTCTTTAAAACCTCTCTAACTTTGGTTTTACAAATACGCTGATAAAAACAAAAATCTTTATTTTCATTTAAGGTGATAAGGTCACTAAAGTCAATCAAATTCTCACAATCTTCATTGAAAAATTTAGCAAAATATCTCATCCACCTTTGTTGAATATGATCTTATAATAAAATCACTTTTTGATCTTTATCCTTAATACACTTAAACTAAATCCATACTATTATTTCTCTGTTTGGTTAATTTATACATATATCTTTTGCTTTCTTTAATATTAATCTATTATATAAATTATTAAAGGCTAAAATCTTTGCATTGCATATTGCTTTCTTAAACTCCTTAGGTGCTTCTTTATATCTTTCCCAATTTTGAGAATATATACATCTAAACAAATTTTTATAATAAATCTTCTTATTTTTTATCTTTTATTGCACATTTTGATTCCACCACCAACAATTTATACTATTAAAAGTTATTCTCATTGATACTTCAAGCACATTTTTTACAAAATTCTTAATAACACTCACTATATAATCATAATATTAGCTTCCTCATGCGCAAACAAAATATTAAGATATAGAATCTTATTTCAAAAATATTTTTATTAATATATTTTTAATACCCCTATAAAATCATATAATAATATTTTACTTTATTTTTGTTTTTCTATCCCTTCATTTAAAGTAAAAATAATAAATGATGTTGGATACATAAACTTTCACTCAAAATAACTTTACAATCATTACAATATAAACAATATATTTTTCTTATAAGAAAATAATCAATCTAAGTTTTACTATACCCACTCTCATATTTGATGAGATGCTCATCATTTTTCTTAAATAAGATATTAGCAATTATAAAATCAAAGGATAAGAAATTTATTATGAACTTACCACCTTCAATAGTCAATTCAAATTCATAAGCATCATGAATGCTTTTAAAATCATCTATCTCTCTACCAACATGTCCATTTAAATCTCCTCCAACAAAAACTCTTTCTTCAAGAGGTACCTTTTATATTGATTCTTCTAAGTCATTATCAAAATTTTAATTTTAAACACATATCTAAACTTACTTGAGGAACATAAGCACTTATAATATTAATAATCTAAGTGTAGCAAATCTGTTTTCATGGATTATGTTTTGATAATTAGTAAACACTCTTACTTCTCTACGACTGTCTTCTCTACTGACATTTCAGGGCCTCAAGATCAGATGACAATCAGAACCAGCTCAAGATTGGGTAGACTTGGTCTGAGCCAGTCTGTAATTTTCTTTTTCCCTTTCTTGTGTCAATTGTAATCTTTGAAGTGTTCTGATGCAAAGTAACCCTACACACACACACTTGAGTGTTTTTTCTGTCTAACTTAGAATTTCTGTTTTTTACTCACATCGTCTCGGACGATATTATTATCGTCCTGGACGATCGGGTTCAAAACAGAAACCCTAATCAGGACATCTTGTTAAGGCAGCCGTCATTAGCTGATCGACCTGGACGATAGCCTCAAAACAGAAAGAATTAGCCGCCATGATCTATTTAGGCATTCTTTATTTATGGAAATCGGTCAGGACGATATTGTATCGGCCTGGATGATATGATACAATTATGCCTAAATTAATCTGGCATTTAAGGCAAGCAATTAAGGATGATGATATGATCACATCGTCCCGGACGATCAATTAAAAAAACCTTAGTTGCTCCTGGATGATCAGGATCGGTCAGCTCAAATTCCGGGCGATGCTCTGGACAATTTCTCTCTGATTTAAACTAATCGTCCGGAATGATCGTGAGATCGGCCCGGACGATCAAGCTATTTTGGAATCGTCCATAACTCTTTTCAGAGCGATTGTCTGGCTGATAGTCTGTGATTTGAACTAATCGTACAGGACGATTTATTATCGTCCTGGACGATATGAACAACTTTCTTCTATTCTTCCCAGATCGTCCCAGCTGATTAGGCTCAAATTGCACTGATCGTACAGGACGATATTACTATCGTCCTGGACGATAATGTCAGCAACTTACAGTTAATGAGCTATTTTGAAGCTCTTCTATTTAAGAGCTATTGTTCAACGTTTTGAATAATCTTTTGCTGCTTTCATGACTTGAGAAAGCCTAGAGGAGAGAGAGAGAGAGAGAGAGAGAGAGAGAGAGAGAGAGAGAGAGGATCTTGTGAGGGGGAGCTTGTGAAGGAGATTCACAAGGGTTGCTCCAAGCATTGTTCCACCTCTTCTTCCACTAGAGTCTCTTGCCCTTGGAATGGTTAGGAGAGGTATGCTTCAGCGATCGATCGAGGTTCTCTGCCTGTTTCAGGAGGAAGCAAAAGGAGTCGGGTTCTCTGCCTTCTCGGGGGTGGCAAAAAGGAGGTTTTTTTGTAAGGGCTTCTCCGCCTTGTTGTGGTAGCTAAAGGAGAGTCACTTTGGTAGTGCAATACTCGGAGGGCGCCTCCGGAGAGTGGACGTAGGTCGAGTTGACTAAACCACTATAAACCCTTGTGTTTTTTTTTACTACTTCCGCATTTAATTTTTCCGCACTTGTTTTCCGTGGTGATTTTGGTTTGAGCTTTGTTGTGCTTTGGTTAAAAGATTTTTAAATACCAATTCACTCCCCCCTCTTGGATAGCCTTGGACTAGTTCATAAGGGCCTAACTGTCACGATCCGGCCCGGTTAGCTCGTAGATACGAGGCGGGAATGAGATCGGATGCGAAATTTATTTCTCATCAACAATTCCATTCAATTTTAGCTAATCAAAATAACTAAAGCACATCTACAACATTATCATAACACAAGTCTATCAAAATGTACAAGATGGCCATATAAAATATTTTCTACACAATTTCTGCATGCCATCCAAAATAACAAAAATGACTACAACATCTACTACTACTAAAGACAGTAAAGGAACCTGTCACCCGGTAAGCGTCGTCTGTAAGTAAACCTCGGGTGATCAGCCATCACCTAAGAGTCGGGTCTCCTGAAAATTTCCCAAAACTAGGGAATGAGCTACGCTCAGCAGAAAGTTCTAATCCTAAACATGCTCAGTTGACATAAAAAAATATTGATTTACATGCTTTAAGAAGAAAGGGGAACATGTGTTTAATGTCTCGATTATGTCCTCATGAAAGGTATGTAAATGTCATATGCATATGTCATAGCTATATCTAATGCATCTTCTTTTACTTATTTAACATATTCAACCGTCCCGGAGTACCGTCTTGTACTGATCAGGTATACATCTTTTGGCCATTTATTTTCCTCAATTGCCCCAAGGGCCATAT
>NW_021318796.1:1075522-1108242 GCF_001605985.2 Dendrobium catenatum | reverse complement strand
ATGGACGTGTGCTTATATGAAACCATCCTTCCTTTCTTAAACAAGAGAACGTTTCTCCCAAGGTAGGTCTCGGTCGAATAAACCCCTTCTCCAAAGCTCTTGCAATTAGTTGACTTACACTGCCTGAAGTCTCTTAATCGCCATACGATAGGGTGCTTTTTGAAACAGGCCTCAGCACCAGGTACAGAGATCATGAGAAATCAATCTCTCTTACCGGAGGCATTTCATGGTAATACTTAAAACAGGAATACCATCAGGAGAAGTCTCTACTACTCAACAATCCTCCAATCAATTCTGGTACTTGCTTAGAAATGCCCTTACATTGTCTAGAAAGCTTTGGTACCCCCTTCTATAATTAAAACTGCAAGCTTATAGATTGAAATAATCATAGAAGAGATATACCTCTATCACCTTGAAAGACCAAGCTTCTCTCCTCCACGGAAGCGTGATCTCACTACCTTCTTATTACAGTCTATAGAGATGGAACTGGTTAGACATCCAATCCATCCTAAAATCATATATAAATCCTTAAGAGGTAGTAGCAACAACTGCAACTTCAAATCCTTCTCACATAAAAAAAGCAGGTGTGAACATGATACTTGGAAGCAATCATGCTAGACACCCATCGGTAACAATACTTGACAATGTAGTGGGCACACTATGGAATTCAATGCAATGCTTACATAACAAACTCCTGACAATGAATGAATGCGATGCACCGGGGTATCAAAAGCCTTAACTAGATACACATTGAACATAAATAATACCTGTGATCAATCAGAGACTCTGGCTTTCTTTGCTGCGTGATTAGCAATAAACCCCGGCTATGTACCAAGGTCTCGTACCGGTAACCAGTACTGAAGCGATGCAGTGTGGACTCTAGCTCTGGTCTACCAACTGTAGGCTTTGTTTTTCTCCCAACCTCTGCTGAGGTGGAGGAGCACTGGACCTCCCCTTCCTAGTACCCCTTGGGCATTTCTAGCCTATGTTTGCCAGGCTTAGATGGCACATATAACAAATATTGAGCCAGATAATACATTTCCTTCTATGAGTCTGCCACATTTGTCACAAGCTCTACTGTGAAAAGGAACTCCCACTGCTGTGCAGCCTCTACTTTTCTTCACACTAGGCTCCACCAGAATGCGTCTGAAACTCTGGTCTTTCAAAACCTCCTCTTCTTTGAAGGAAATCTCTCCTCTTTAGTCAGCCTGAAAGTCAATCTCTATCTTCTTGCTTTTCCAACCAAAGCGGGGATTAGGTCCTGCAAAAACTAAGAGGGATCAGTGGCTGGACGAATAGCATCACGAGGCCTGCCAAAATCTTTGACACTTCTCCTCAGTATTAAGGAATAATCTGGGGTGCATTATCGAAGACAACATGGTAAGATTCAGTTCATAGTTGCATAACAGTCTTAATCTCTCTTGCAACCAATCTAATGAACGCTTCCTGCATTCTGCCTCCTTGTCAGTAAAGAGGCACAATACCAGTCCTAAACTCAACAAAAATCTCCCATATAATCTGAGATGCATCACGCTCACCTATACTTTTCTAACATCAGTCCTCTCCCACCATCGTTTCTGCTTCGCCATCCAGAGCAAAAAGTGGGTAGGGTCCCCTTCCTATCTTACTGGACAGTGGCATGCTCTCCACAAATTTTTCTCCACCTTAAAACAATTTACTCTGCATCTATGCGCTCTCCTGCTCCCTAAAGAGTTGTGGTCCGATGTCCCTTGAAATATCTTCAAACTTTATCCACTATAAGTCTCTTGTGAGTCTCTAGTGTCTCCTTCTTGAAAAACTAGGTTGTGGCTTTTGCTCTTGAGAAAGCTGGAATCAACTGTGTCACACCATAATCATCTGAGTGGAACATCCGTATTTAGTTATACTGCACACCACCAGGAGCAGGTATCATAGATGGAACCACACACTACACCACCAGGGGTGTGTTACTAAGCTGGAACAACTGGAACTTCCCTTCCAGTCTGCTCAGTGTTACGCATCAGTTACTTGCTCATCAGTGGCAATCACGCTCCTGATCCATAGCATCAGTACTGGCCGGTCAGTGCATCTCGCTCCTGATCCATAGCCTAGAAACAAATGAAAGTAACCTAAATTCAATAACTCATAAAACAATACCATCCTATAATAAACGTAGTTCCTCTATAAATTCATATATCATCCTAATGGCGCTTTGTATTGATGCATATTAATCTTAATCGCTCTGTACCCACCTCTTGTCACGACCCTGCCCGGTTAGACTTGTATATACGAGGCGGGAAGAAGTCGGACGTTAACAAAATCATTTAAGTATTCTATGTCATTACAATTCTGCCAAAAGACTTTAGATTGGAAAGATACAAGCGCCTCTAATACACAAATCTCATAACACCACATATGTCTAACACAATGTACAAGATGGTATATCAAAAGTTTTGACACTTACTCTGTATGCCATCCAAAAAATCACAAAACACTAAAAACTACAACTACAAGACAGTAAAAAGGAACCTGTCACCCGGAGTACGACGTCGTGTAAGTAAAACCTTCGGTGATCAGCCATCACCTCAGCGTAAGGTTCTCCTGAAAATTTCCCAAAACTCGGGAATGAGGCTACGCTCAGCAAGTGATAACTATACTAAAATTTGTATATCTAAAAAGAACTATTTTGTGGAATAATATACTACACATGAGTTAATAAGTGTCTAAATGTTAAATTGAACATGATATGCCATTTACTTGCCTAAAATATGACATGTGATTGCATAGTTAACTGTAATGTCATAATATAAACATCCGTCCCCGTAGTATCGAATTCATACTGATCACGTACATTCTTCTTTTTTTTTCATGGCCATAGCATTTTCATATAATTCCATCTTGCCTCAAAGCGGTTTTATACTAACCTCTTGATACTCCGTCATCAACAATCACAAACGATGTACATGCTATAATGCAAAGAATGGCATTCATATGATAGGTTAATGACCGTTTTGGACCTTTCATTCTAAGTACCAATGCTTAACATTAAGTAACACTTGCATGAAATGTATCATTAAATACCCTTGCATGACATGACATTAAGGAACAATTGCATGAAATGTATCTCTAAGTACTCTTGTATGAAATGTAAACATTAAACATAGCATAAAAGTTTTGAACAATAAAGGTATACTTGTTTTAGCAATTAGAATCACTTACCTTACACCTTCTTTGCTCTCCCTACTAACAGTCTTGTCTCCTTCTACGGTTCAAGACCTAAAGCAACGTGATAAACGATCATTAGCCTCAATCCTTAACATCTAAAATCCCTACACATCATCTTATACCCTCTTATACATTCATTTATTTTGTAAATAAAAACATTTAATCTAAAATTTTCGGATTAAGAAAAATGCCCAAAATTTTGACTTTCATCTTTTGCCCATTCCTTTCCTTAAGCATGCCAAAACCTCCCCTTTATTTATTTAATCAATAATATTCATTTATTTTCGGATTTATATTAAATTAAAATTTGGAAAAAATATTTTTCTCTCCAATTTGACATTAGAGCCCTCCTTAAGCCCTTAGGAACTAAGTTAGGACACATGCAACCTATAAAACTTAGGTTTGGAAAAACCCTAGGCATTCCCAATTGATTTTCCATTCAATTTCTCTACAAGAAAATTAAAATCTTGCTACCTAAAGCTTGCCTTACACTCCTCTATCAAATCCTCTCAAAATTTTTCAACAAATGAGAAACCCAAATTTTCGGATTTCCATCTTTTTCTCAAGTCTTTTGACATAAAGGGTAGAATACTATAAATCAAGTCAAATCCCAAAGCTTTCCTAAAGAAACTTTCTAAAAAACCATAAACCCTAAAATTTTCTTTCAAGAAAACTCAAAAATAACTTCAAATGTTTGAAGGAAGACTTACCCCAAGTCTTCCTCTTGCCTTTCCTAAGGATTCTCGCCGGAATCTCGCCGGAATCGCCGGCTTGGAAGGAGCTCCCGCCGCTTCCCTTCTCTCCCGTCGCCCTCTCTCTCGGGTCAGCCGAACGAAACAACAAGGGACCGAAAGTTTCAGTCCCTTAGGCGTGAAAAGGACTTAAGGAGAGATAGGAAGGGAAATTATGCATGTGCCCCTCATCCTATTACTCTCCCTACTAAGTCTTGAAGGGTAAAATGGGTAAAACAAGCCAAATGTTATTTAAACGATATTCGGCAAATTTTAACTCCCAAACCGAGCGAAATTTGGTATAAGTTCTTTATACCATTTCGCTCGAAATTTCGAGACGAATCTAATGAAATTTATTTCGTTGAATTCCGACGACATCAAAATTTCACTTAAGTTCGTCGCGGCGCATCGATATGCGTGCGACACACTCAAATGATGAATTTCGGGTTTTACACTAACATCCCTAACGAACTTTCACTAAGCATCAATAACAATCTTTAAAACTATAATTCTATCTTCAATTCTATTAATTTTTATAATATTATCCTTCAAACTCTTATCTATAATCACACCTATACCAGTTATGATATGACTCCTACTAGAATACTGAACACCTTAATTTAAATCCTAAATTGTCAATCTCCTTGGCCTTCTCTCCAACTCATTTAATTTCTTGAATTCTTAGAATATTTATCTTCCTATGAATCAAAATATATTAATTTTATTAATTTGCCTGTAAGGAAACCTATATTTCAAGTTCCAATCATAATCATATATAAGACCACTTCAAGGCAAGAAAAAAATTTAAAATAAACAAAGTTGGGAAGTTCAATTTGAATATAAACCAAACAACCTCCACAACTTATGAGTGCCATCCTTTTCACAGAAGAGCAACTAAATATGCTTCATATTTGATGTAGAAGGTTAATAAAGTGGGAAAAAAAGAGGTAGACATTGTTTATATGTTAATGTCGAAATTCACAAAACAACTGTTTTTGTTGTTACTAACAAGGAGGATAAAAGCCACATAAAGTGAAAACAGTACCAATAAGCTGGCCGTTTAGAAAAATTCGGGCTACATCTCGAATGCTATGTATTGTCAGTGCTGGGTGACTGTCTTTTTCCTTCCAGTATGCGATGTTCTCATCCGAAACATTGATTCTGATTAAAAAAAAGGTTTTATGTTGTTTTCTGCTAAACATATTCATACTTGCGAAACATATATGCATTAAAAGAACATACAACAGAATAGGAGGCCTTTAATCTAATTGTATTTCTTTCTGTACGACTGACGGCTTAAAGATGATAAGTAAAATGCCATACAGTTATTAACATACTGAACAGATCTCAAATCTGGAGGGATGAACATAATAGCAATGTGCATCTTATTCCAGGCATTTATATTACATAAAATACAAGGACATCAATTCTTTCAAAAATGTTCCTAACAAACCTGTTCGATATTGTAACCTGGACAACTCCAATTTAACTACTTGTTTAATTACTCTACATCAAACAAGTTGTCATAAAAAATCAATGATGCTATATTCAGTTCACGTAGCATGTGAGATGCTTAAGTTGTGATGAGTGTTGCATTTTACCTGGTAATATACCATAAGTAATCAGAAGCATCTTTTGTTACATTAAGATGCTCTAGAATTTGTTGTGTTGTGAAGCTGTTGGAATTCCATATGCCTATTGGCTCACTGAAAGCCATCCAGGTACTTGAGACACTAAAATCTTTAGCAGAAAGCAGAAGGTTCCCAGGTGATGTTGTGTTTGAATAACTAGATAATAGAGGACTGGAGGATTTAATGGAAATCTGGGACCCTACCTGAAAATAACCATTGAAGTGTGAGTTAACTCAATAAAATAAAGAACAAAGCCAAATGTGACAAGCAGAATTAATATGGAAAATCTATTATCACATTACCAGATAATATTCTTTTGCTCATTGGCATTTATACAGAATATAATAAATCTCCTTTATGAATATCATATAAGAATGTTTTGGAAGAGGTTTATATGATACTCTAACTCTGCTTTCAAATTGGAGGATTTATGGAAGGAGGAAGAATCGGCATAAGATGACTTATAAAGAGGTATATAAAAATTGTAGTGACAATACTTGTCTCGTTACTAGTGGGTAGATATTCTTCGACTGCAGCACCATGATGATGCGATAAGGCTTTGAAGAGAACATACGAGCTCTTGAGAATCATAGACATTGTTTGGTAAAGATATGAACTGCTTTTGTTTGAGAAATTTGACGTCAGAATCTGTTGGTTGTGCTGGTATGAGCGTCAGAAGGTGCTATATTGTTGTAAATCTTACCCATATCTTCACAACGAAGGTCAATATACATGTAGAGTAGCTTGTTGGTCATCACAAAATTATCAGCATCATTATTTTGCACCAAACAACACAATAGCAGTACAACATTAAAAAATGTAACCTGATATCAAACACAATTTATGAAAGCGAGGCGCTTTGATGGGTTCCCTCCGCCTCACATAATTAGCATTATAGAGAAATTCTGGTATTAGGCATCTTGATTACTCACATAGCAAGAATTAGCATCAACATTCCTTAATTTTGCATGAGATAAGGCCTTCTGATGACCGGATTAGAATAGCAGATGTATTAAATTTAGACTATGTGAAGAAAGAAAGAGGTAGACCTAAAAAAGCTACGTTAGAAAATATTAGAAAGGATCTTTTCTTATTAGAGTTAAATGAAAATTTGACTCTTAAAAGGATACAATAGAGAAAAAGGATTCATGTAGCCGACCCCATGTAGTGGAATAAAAGATTGATGTTGTTATTGTTAAAACTTCAATTAAATAAATAAATACTCATCTTCAAAAACTTTTTCATTCTTAAAAAAAATACTCAAAATCAATATAAGTATATACAAAAGATATATGGCAAAGACAACAGAGAACAAAAAAAAAAGTCATGACTATAAAAAATCATCCAACATATCTATACAGATTCAAATCCCACAACCTACAACCTACCCTCTACTCAGTCTATTCCTTTTCTTTATCCTGACCTAAAATAGATGCAAAAAAAAAAAATCATGAGCAACCATAGCACAGCAGGCCACATTCTACCTACCCAAATCTTTAATAATAATTATCACCAATAATAAAATAAAAATAGTAATGTGAAGTATATTCACCTGTACATAGGTTCAATCAGATGTCTCAAAATAAATAAATGTCCACAGAGCAATCAACAATATCTTTAAAGTATTAATCAAAATAGCAATATAGTAAAAAAAAAAAAAAAATAGTAAGAACTTCATAATCATATCTCATAATAAATGCATTTTAAAATATAATAAAATGTTAGAGTAATCGTTAGGTTTCACAGTGTCCTGCTAACAATAACAAAATCAGAAGTCTGAAGGAAAGCCTTTATGAAATATAAGGTTTTTCATAAATTCACCATATTACAATAACAACAACAACATCAAGCCTTTATCCCACTATGTGGGGTCGGCTACATGAATCCTTTTTCTCCATTGTGTCATATTAAAGGTCAAATTCTCGTTTAAATATAATAAAGAAAGATCATTCCTAATATTTTCTAACCAAGTCTTTTTAGGTCTGCCTCTACCTTTCTTAACATAAGTCAAATCTAATTCCCCTACTTTTCTAACCAGGTCATTGGAAGGCCGCCATTTTATGCGACCAAACCATCTAAGGCGACCATCTCTAATCTTATCTTCTACTGGAGCTACTCTAACATTTTCACGTATATGCTCATTTCGTATCCTATCTCTAAGGGTAAAGTCACTCATCCAATAGAGCTCATCTCTGCCACACTTAACTTAGTATTATGCTTCTCTTTTAATGGCCAACATTCAACACCATAAAGCATTGCAGGCCTCACTTATAGAATTTTCCCTAAAGTTTGAGGGGTACTTTTCTATCACACAACAAGCCCGATGCATTCCTCCAGTTCAACCATCCAACTTGAATTCTGCTGATAATATCCCCATCTATTTCACCATTACTCTGAATAATAGATCCAAGATATCTAAAACGTGAACTTTTATTAATGACTTGATGGCCGAAAGTCACAATCCCCTCACTAGGTCTATTACTACTAAAATTACACTCGATATATTCCGTTCTACTCAAGCGAAAACCATTAGTCTCTAATGTTGACCTCCATAATTCAAGTTTACTTTCAACTCCCTCTCTAGTCTTATCAACAATAAGAATATCATCAGAAAAAAGCATACACCAAGGTACATCCTCTTGCAAATGTCTAGTGAGAACATCCATGACTAAAGCAAAAAGATATGAGCTTAAAGTTAATCCTTGATGTAACCTAACCGAAATAGGGAAATACTTGGTCAAAGCACCTTGTGTTTGAACACAAGTAATAGCTCAAACATACATATCTTTAATGATTTGAATATAAGCATTATTAACTCATTTCTTTTCAAGAACTCTCCATAGCACTTCTCTTGGAACTTTATCATATGCCTTTTCTAAATCAATAAATATCATATGTAAATCCACCTTATTTTCTCTATATTTCTCCATCAAACCTCTTAATAAATATATGGCTTCCATAGTCGACCTAGCCGGCATGAATCCAAATTGATTTTGAGAAACATTAGTATCACGCCGCAACCTATGCTCCATAACTCGCTCCCATAGTTTTAAAGTATGACACATTAACTTAATTCCTCTATAATTTGCACAATCTTGTGCATCGCCTTTATTATTAAAAATAGAAATTAACACACTCAATCTCCACTCATCTGACATCTTTTTAGTCTTCAAAATAGTATTAAAAAGTTTAGTAAACGAAGAAATTCCTTCATCTCATAAGCATTTTCACACCACTATTGGAATATCAACAGGTCCAGCAGCTTTTCCACTCTTCATTTTCTTTAAAGCCCCTCTAACTTCAGTTTTACTAATACACCGATAAAATATAAATCTTTATTTTCATTTAGGGTATTAAGGTCACTATAGTCAATCTTATTTTCACAATTTCATTAAAAAGTTTAGCAAAATATCTTATCCACCTTTGTTGAATATCATCTTCAAAGAAAAATATTTTTGGATCTTCATCCTTAATACACTTCACTTAAACTAAATCCTTACTACTCATATCTCTTTGGTTGGCTAACTTATACATATATCTTTCTACATCCTTAGTATCTAATCTATTATATAAATCACTAAAAGCTAAGGTCTTTGCATCGCAAATTGCTTTCTTAGATTCCTTACGAGTGTGGGTTCCGAAAATTCGGCCCTGGCCTCCCCGCCGCGTTGAAATGCTTTTTTTTGGGCGAGGGGAGTTTTAACGGAATAAGTTCCGGGGTAAATTTTGGATGACAGATGGGTTTGTAGATAAGACACTACCCAGAGATTTCGCCCTCATTTTGTGAGGACTTTATGATCTGAGTTCTGGTTTCTTATAGGCGCAAGCCCCTATAGTTAATTACCCCTCCCAGTAATGAGAGAGAACTTTCAATTAAGGCTAGTCGTCAATAAGATACTTATAAATACGTGTTATTTGACATATAGTAGCAGCATTGGGCATTGAGATAGTTGTAGAATTTGGGAATTTGGGCTGAAAGATTTGGAGATTTGATATTTAAAATTGTAAAGTTCACCATCTTGCACTTAAAGCGGATGGTGGGGGAATGGACGATGGACCTGATCAAGATCCCATGATTCCGTCGTCCCGGGCCATCGTGGTCCCTGGTCTACTTAGTCAGAGGAGGTAGTCGACCCAACCTGACAGAAGGATCCTTGTCGGCAGCCATGGGTTGCTTCGTCCAAGGGTACCTTGTAGACCTGGGGTGAATGTTTGTTTAAGGGGACAAATTTGAATCCACCTTAGCTGACATAGAGCTTTGTGCCCTATCGATCATATCCTATTGATTCGTATCTCAAGGATTTAGTGCCACTAAGGAGCGTATTGGCTTTGGCCATAACCGCTATCTGTGGTGCCATTTGGCGGCAAAACCACTCGGTTCAGAGAACCCCAGATCGTCATAACCGTTTATCCTGCGGTGCCATTTGGCGGCAGACCGCCGATTAGATGACACATACCATGTCCTTACTGGCACGAGATTAGTTTGAGAATGGATCCTAGTGATATTTTCGACTAGGCATTTGGCTCTTTGTGAGCAGAAGTAGATTTTGATTTGTCCACCCCGGCAAACTGTTGTGGAGGGTGGATGGATTTTGCTTTGGGTGATTGATGGATTTATTTCAATTTTAAATATTTTTTGGGATTTTGGGATTTTCTGGAGTTTTGGATTTTTAATGGATTTTTATGAGGCAATTGGAAAGCCTGAAATTAACCCCTCCGGTTGAGATATACATTCAACACGGCCATCATCGGGGTGTTTGAGGTCATCTCCATTTTCTAGATTGAACCTTGTCGACTCTGTCTACTGGTCGACAGAGGATCGGGTTTCTTAGGCTTTATGCCTTTTATTTAGTGAATTCTTTTGATTGTAGGCCTTGAAGGCCTAATATGAATGTATTGAAACAAATACATCGGTCCCCACAACCATGTATTTGTTTGAAGGTTCGAACCCTGTCGACTTCTATTGATCCGTATAGAAGGATCAGGTTCGAACTAGAATTCACTTATTGACCCGCGCAGCATCCCTAGGCGTCACGTGTGTACCAATAACACGCTCGCCGGGGCTCATGCGGGTGATTTTTATATACCCCTTTAGTGTACCTATGTGTATACAATTTATGGTGCAAGTGCATGAGTATTTTAAAAGTATATGTAGACGCCTTCTGTCCGCTTGCATAAATGTTGCGGATCCGGTGGCGTGACGTTGTAGATTGTAGATGCCTTATGTCTGCTTGCATAAGTATTGCAGATCCGGTGGTGTGGCGTTGTAGATTGTAGACGTCTTCTGTCTGCTTGCATAAGTATTACAGATCCGGTGGCGTGACGTTGTGGATTGTAGATGTCTTCTGTTTACTTGCATAAGTATTGCAGATCCGATGGCGTAGCGGCCTTGATGTTGACACCCCCTTTCTGAACTTTGAAGTCAATGGCTGCTGATTTGGAAAGAACTCATTTTAGGATCTTTAGTGTAGAAGACTTGTTATCTCCAGTGTTTGCGGGCACCAGAGCTGTTTTCTTCCTAAAGGGTGGGACCAGGAATAAACTTTGGAACAACAGGAAGTTTTGTTCTAATTTGCTTAAACATCTCTTCCATTCCTCCAGGAGGTATCCTTTTTTCATATATAGAATTATCTTTACGCCCGATATGCTAATGGATCTTAATCACCGTTGTCGTAGGCGATATTTATACTTGTGTCCACAATGGTTCGTTGTGCTTACGATACACATTGTTGTTATCCACAAGTAATCATGCTCATTTGTAGGGACCCGTTGCATCCACTACGAGCTCCTGGAATGGTTTGTAGGAGACCCATTGTTGCCTACATCATGCCCACCTATCACCAATCTCAGGTTGGTAGACGATTACACTTGTTTGTAGGGACAGATCTTTGATTGCTGGTCTCCAGTATTACCATCTCAATCAACATGCATTGTAGGGATTGTCGTAGGAGATTCCAACAGTACATGTAGGAGGGACACCCGTGCATTATGTAGCCATTTATTATTCCCGCAGGTACGATGCTCCCGATCTCGTAGGGACTATTGTAAAAGTCCACTACATTCTTTGTTTATATGCATAGAGGTCGTAGTGTGCCTGCTTGTACCTTGATTTGTCGTATGCCTTGTAGGAGAGCGAGACACTTATTTACAATCAAATGACATTGATTGTGCAAAGGCTGTATTTGCTTTGGAATCTTTGAATATGCCTTTATTGCTAACCCGTTACATGTTGGATTCTTTTGTCACTCGTAGATGAGCCGTATTGAGTACGACCAGTCCTTTATTGCTCGAGTTTATTTTGAGCCCAAGTGTTCAAGTAGAGTTTGGGGTTTACAAGTTTTGGCACAGGTCCTTGCATATTCGTTTGAGTGCACTTAAAGCTTGATTCAAATCAAGTTTGAGTTTCATAATACAAGTTCAAGTCCTTGTTCAAAGTCTTGTTCATCTCATTTGATATCCAAATCAAATGAAAGACCGAGTCCTTTGTCATTCTTAAAAGTTCGGGTCCTTCATCGTTCATGTTGAGCTTGGATCCAGTTTGAGTTCAGAGTATAAGTTTAAGTGACTTTGGTTCAATATCTTCTGAAGTTCTTTCAAGTTCAATTGCATGTTCACTTTCATTTGAATTTGATCCCAATCTGATTTTATTTTATTTGAGTTTGGCCCTTTAAAATCACTTGAATTTTGTTCTGATGTAAGTCTACAGGTCCACAAGTCCACAGTTCATGTTCATTTGAGCGCAGATTCTTGTTCTTTTCAGTTCAAACAGGTCCGAGTAGAGTCGTATATTCACCCGAAATTTCGGCAGCCTTCCGACGTCTCCCCCATTTAGGGGAAAACTATGAGAAAACTGGGCCTTCCCACCACGCACAATAAAGGCGTGTATGGTAGATGTCCTCGGACAAGGACACCGCGGCCGTGCTCTTTCCTCCCACCACGCGCAATAAAGGCGTGTATGGGGCCTTTGGTATCTGTTTAAAAATGCACGGTTTGCTTTCCCCCCGCTCGAGGGTACTTATGTGTGACCCCGCCTCGTCGTAGATGCCGCACCGAGGTCCCATCCCACCATGCGCAATAAAGGCGTGTATAGGCGGTTTTCCGGTGCTCCACGAACACCGAGGTAGAGTTTAGGCGATTGCTCGCCTCGTCGGAGTCGGACCGGGGTCCCATCCCACCAAGCGCAATAAAGGCGTGTATCGGCAGTTTTCCGGTCCGCTACAAACAACGAAAGCGACAATCTGAGTTTAGAGAGTTCGTACCTTCGCGGGCTTGACAGTAGTGGAGGCTTGTGGACCAAGGCAGGAGAAGGCACGACATTTGTATTCTTACTATTATAATTCTTTATTATAATTTACATTAATTATAATAATAATTAAGTAATTATTATTAATAATTAACCACTAATTACCAAATAATTAAAATTAATAAATTAATTATAATTATAATTAATCATTAATTAATTATAATTAATCATTAATTAATAATTATAAATTAATCATAATTATATAATTAAATAATTATTAAACTTAATTAATAAAAATTATAATAAGTAACATAAAATAAATAATATTATATAAAAAAAGAAATCCCTCACCCTTTCTTCCTCTCTGGATCGGCCAAAGACCGGCCGAAGAAGTGCACGGGAGGAAGAAAGTTATCTTCACAGGGAACGAGCTCCCGTCGTCGGTCCCGATCAAAAGGTCGTAGCTTCCAATCCAACTAAAAGGGGAAGTCGTTGTCGGAGTGGAGCCGGTGATGTGCGATAGGGAGAAAGTTACCTTCAAGCAAGCGAGCTCACAGTCGTTGCTTCCAATTAAACTGTTGTAACTTCCGATCTCGTCAGGAAAGGAAAGTCGTCAAGAGCGAAGTCGGACAACATGAGGGAACCGGAGAAGCCGCATGAAGGGTAGGAAGTTTCGAGCGAGCTTCGTCGTTGATTCCGATCAAATTATCGTAACTTCCACTTCGGCTCGAAGGGAACGTCGCAAATGGAACGGGATCGAACAACCAGGAAGGAGGCGAGAGCGAGAGAGGAAGAGATATCGAAGAGGAGATCGGAGCAGAGAGGAATTGCGTAAGAGGAGAGGCCGAAGGCCTCATTTTCTTTCGATATTTAACGACGCGAGTGCATCGTGCAGGCGACGTGGGAGATGCAACCTCGGCGTGCCAGCGACGTAGGAGGAAGTCGTGCGACGTGGTTCGACAGGGAGCATGTAAGATTTGAAATTTTCTCTTTTTTTTGTTCTGCTTTGCTGGCTACAGTTTAGGGTCAACAAATGCCCCCCAACAAATGTGGTACGCGCCTGGAACGAGCCACGTTTGTTGCATGCTAATTGACCCTATGGATCTCTAAATATTTGTACTAGATGTCACACTAGGATTTTCATTTAATGGATCTCCAAAAGCTTGTTTGGATGTCACACTACGATTCTCCTTTAGTGGGTCTCCAAAAGTTTATTTGGATGTCACACTATTCTTTTCCTTCTCCATAGATTCATAAATCTCTTAGATGTATCAATAGATGGTTGATATCTTGTCTAAATTTTAAATATTTATTTGGGGATCTCGGCATGCAGCACGATATCGATCCAAATAAATATTTAAATGCCCCCAGTCTTTAGGGACATTTGTAGAAGTCATCCAGGGTGTTCATTCCATAGCTTTGACTTGAGCCCTGAGATTCTGATCATTCTGTCATGTGCTTTGTGCTGCGGATATTGATGAAGGATTATCTGATTTGTCTTTACTGACTTCTCAGAAAATTTGTATGTCTTCTGCCCTTTGCTTCTAGCTTTGTCGGGCTTGATGAAGGGGTAGATGCCGGTGACCTAAACCCTTTAGGTTTACGTTAGGTCAGTGACAAATAGTCATCGGTCCAGAGCTTTGTGCATAACAAACTTGTTGATAATGAAATCCTCTTAGTTCGGCCTTAGGCTTTGTGTGAACTTTGGGATAGTTTTCTTCGGTCCTTTGCTTTGTGCTTTAACGGACTTGTTGAAGAAGAGTTCCTTCGATCCTCTCTTTATGCTTGACAAATTTGTTGAAGGATTTGCAGGTTCTGGATTCAGTTGATAATACCGAACGTAGGTAGTATCTTGATCCTTAACCACTTAAGGAGACTTTAATCTGAGTCACTTGAGTTTATCAGATCAGGAGAGCTGGGATTTGACAGCTCTTCATCCTCTAGTTACTGAGATGGGGGTTCCTCTACTACGGCCTTTCTTATGGCTTGTTGAGTAGATGGAGCTGCCAGCGATTCGGCCATATTTGGGCTTGTTGGATCCGACCTCTTACGCCCATTCAGGCTTCAGACTTGAGCTGTGGGAATTGTGCTTCCCAATGCTAACTTTACTGAAGTTGGCAGATATGGAGTCATCCTTCGTGGTTGTAGATTTGGGAGCCTACGAACATTTAGTAATTGCCTGAGACTCATCCTTCCGCTAGAACTTTGATTCTTCAGTCATTTGGGAGAATTTTGTAGACTACGATCACTTGAGCTTGTCGAGTCAAATTTGCCTTCGTTCTTCCTACAGTCCCTATTGACGGGTTGACGAAGTGGAGGTTCCACTACTACGGCCTTTCTTATGGCGTATTGAGTAGACGGAGCTGCCAGCGATCCGGCCATATTTGGGCTTGTTGGATCCAACCTCTTACACCTATTCGAACCTTAAGCTTCAGGCTGTCGAAAGACTTCAAGCTTTTTCGGCTCAATTTGTTGGAGTGTGTAATTACAAAAAACTCTTTCTTGACTTTTGAACCTTGGTTTGTTGGAGAAGGTGATGTCTCTAACTTTTGAAAGATCACCTGCATATACTTTGAAAAACAAGTATCTTTGTTCTTTAGCACAAAGTAACATTTGAATTGATAATTTTAAATATTTATTCGCCTTTATGTTACCTTCCACACTTGCTACAACTGTTTACACTTAAACTATCACTGATACTATACTTCGTCTTCTTTCAATTAAACTTTCTACCTTGTGAAAGAGATTTGCTATGTGAATACTGAGGGGCTCCCATAACTTCATCGCTTCCTCTTCTCAAAATCGCGTCTTCTTTGAGTGTTTTGCAGGTCCATTTCTATCCTCCTAGCCCTTTCCACTAATACTGGATAATCTTCAAATCAAAATGGAACAAGAGGCTGTCTAATTGCATCCTTCAATCCAAATAAGAATCAGTGACATTTTTCCTCTACATTATGTACTAATTGAGGAGCATATATGGCTAATATTGTAAATTCAGCCTCATACTGCATAATTGATCTATCCCCTGCACCAATTTCATAAACTTGTCCTGCATCTGGCTTCTCACAAAAGATGGTACAAACCAGTCTCTAAATACCTGAGTAAAATCATTCCACTTAATTTGCATGTTAGGGATTCCTCCAAATTTGTCTTGATACAGACCTCTCCGCCACCTTTCAGCTTCTCCATCAAATACGAAGGTCGCTAAAGAAACTTTTCTCTCATCTGGACAGTACATTCCTTAAATCTTTTCAATTCTTAGTAACTAGTTTTCAGCTTCTATTGGTCCCTCAACTCCTTTACATAGTGGTGGTCTCATGTCTTGATATAGTTTGAGATACTTATCCATAGACATTCCACCGCCACTGCTACTTCCTAATGATTGATTCCTTGAGTTTTGAATCAACTGAGTCATACTTGCCATCATTTGTGCCAGTGCATCAGGATTAACATTAATATTAGGCACTGATCTTTCCATTTCCTCTACTTCCTCCTCTTCTCCAAAATCATTTCGGTTCCTATTATCAAGAAGATAATCCATTCTACATTAAATCTTTAAATCATTAATAATCATCCTAATAGCTCTTCCAGTACATTTAATATCTTTAAATTCCTAATCTGTGCACTTCAAGATATAGAACTTCTTATGTTGCGACATCACCTTCACCGCAGCTTTCAAATAAGAGTCTATTGATTGGACCAAGTTACCTCTCACAGTGACTTCTTGACCGCCTATTAGGAACATGATCACCATGTGGTAAGTTAAGACAACATCTATTTTCATGTTCAATAGCAGTTGCTAAAAAATGACATTAGAGGTGGCATATGCGTTCACCATAATAAATTTGTCCATCGTGATGCTCTCCCTTACCCAATGTAAAGGGTAGGGAGAATATTTCTTCAATTTCTCATTGCCCTCCAAAGAGGCTATAAGGTGGACCTGGAGTTGAGGCAAGATAAAATGTAAACAAGTTCAATTTTTAAATGCATCTCTACAAATTATGTTGACAAGTTTCAAATGTTGATCTGGTAGTCGAAGATTAGGGCAGTAGAAAACACTGCATTGTTAAACGAATAATGCCACTCACGGACCAATCTTTTTTAATGAATGTGACTTCGGCCACTAGCATTTAGTCCATAGTTGCTGCACACAGGAAAATCTATGGGACAAGTCGGGAAAGAGGACTCAATCATGTTGTTGTACGCCTCAATGTAAACATAGCCGTTGATGATTTCCAATAACTCCATCAATGCCAATGTTGCTATAAATATGGATTTGACAATTATAGAAACATAGATATGACTCTCTGATTGCACATGAATAGCCATTTATAATGAGGTTCTAGCTCCATGAGGTGAATACCTATGGTTGATGAGTGTTTCTCATGATAGTGCCTCGAGCTAGTTTCGTTGGTGAGTGCTCCATGCGAACCTAGCTCGGGACTAGCATGACTTTTGAGGTCATTAATGTGAGTGGTAGGTGTCCAACTCCTTTACTTTTGATTAGGGGCCCTCTGAGGGACGAGTCACCTTGGTAGGAGCGACTTTACCTTTTAGATGAGTTTTCATGAGGCAAGTACCTCCTTGGTCGAGACCTGCTGTTCAAAGTTTCTCCCTAAATGTGCTTCCTTGGTCAAGCTCCTGAGGGGTGAGTGCATGCTCCTGTTGGACATTATTGAGGAAAGGCCCCCTCTATGTTGGATGAGCGCATCTTGGTTGAGGTCCTCCGAGGCATGCTCGACTAATCCTAACAACTTGCCAGTACCACATATTTAGCGTACACAAGGTATAATCTTTGCACGAGACAAGGGCATTGGTATTGTCATTTTTTCAGTAAAGAAAGTCATTTTTCCACTAGTTAAGGGAACCGGTTTCAGCATTTCTTTAGTAAAGAACGTGGAATTATCAGATTCTTAGTTATCAAATTTGAAAGCATGAAAGTGTCTTTCATTGAAAATAAAAATCTATAATTAAAAGGCAGCACCAGAAATGAGTGGAAAGATGAAGACGAAATGGAAACAGCACAGCCCAAAACACACCCTTTAGCACACACAATAGCACTGCACTTTGAAAATGGTGAAATATGCTCTGAATCTCACCTGAGCGGTGTTAAATGCTAGATTCTTGCAATCTGCTAATACGATGACTGACCAGGGGGGTAAAGTGTAGTCATTGCCAAAAAGTTTTACTGCAACTGACTTGTCCTCATCAATGTTTGCAAGAAATGCCGAGCAAACGCTCAAGTTTTTTGGAAGTCTTTCATTCATTTTTACTGGAACATTGGAGTAAACATGTGCCTACAAATACACGTCATTTAATTTATTGAAGGAAGTAATGCCAATCCAAATAAAACAGAAAGCACGTAATCATAAACTTCGAGCAGATCCCACAAGCAGTAAGTCTGCTGCTTCTGTAGCAGCAATATATTATGTGAAAGCATTTCAAACTCTCACTACACTTGTGTACATGAAGAGATCATAATACACTCAGAAAATACAAAATTAACATTTTAAGAAGCAGATATCTACTTCTTTTGATCAAAACCTTTTCTAGTCCACTAAGATATACTGCTTGAAGAAATTATTTCTTTACGCTGGTATTGAATACGCAACAGAAAAAGAGAAAAAATAAGATGTAGTAAACAGGATATTTATATACATGAACGAAAGTGAACAGAATTAATGATGTCGATTTAAGTTGTCTAAAAACAAGCTCAATAAGACTGATGTACTATGGAAGCTGTTAAAGAACATGTGCTAAACCAACTTAAATTTCGTTTTCTTTTTCTTTTTCCTTTTTTCTTTCTTTTTTTTGCTTGAATAGACTAACTAGGGAAAACAGAGCAAGATGATTAAAATTCGCCACTAAAAAAGAAAAGGTAACCCTAAGTAAAACAGAAAACATTGAGCCTTTAAACAAATAGGGATTACAACCCACCCCCACGCCCCCAAAAAAAAAAAAAATTGCACAAGAACACAACAAAAATCCAAATAAACCAGGCAATACACCAGTAACTCCTGAAAATTAACAAAGCACAAAACAAAAATCCAACCAAAGATGAGTTGTCATAGAAACACCACAACATCAGAATATCAAAGAATGTCCAAGATATGAGAGATTGTAAAGTAGAGATCAGCTAGGTAAAATTATCAGATAGACCACCATACAATATGGATGAAAGAAGTACAAGCTAGAAACCACTTAGAGATCTTCAAGCTAACCAAACTCCCAACAAAATAGAGGACAGATAAATTGAGAAAGAAATAAATATCAAGATCAAGATCAACACTCAAGTTAAAACATAAGCATGAAGTTCGATTACTTGAAGAATAAGATAGAGCATGTTGACACAAATGGAAGGTTGGATTAGCATTCCCTACTTGTGCGGTTGGCCACCTCCTTCAAAATTCAAACACGTGTTAAGAATGTTGGAGAATTTTTGTTATCCTCAAACGGATTGCATACTTTATAATCGAGTACGGCATAAGAACTTGATATATTATCCCGAAGGATAAAAATATCATTTCCTTATGGACTCAAAAATAAAATTTACAATTTGAAACAGAGATTCCCCCATTCGATGTTTGGTCGAATGGGGTTTATTTTATTCCTAGGGTACAGACGTCTCATTGGGGCAAGCCCCTATGGTTAATTACATCCCAAGTTTTGGCTTGGGAAGACTTTTTAATTAAAGTACTGATTTTCTTTTCTTTTTGAAGTCATTTAAACATTGGCTAAATTTGATTTTTGAAATCCAAGAAAGTCTTATTTAAAGGATTTGGTCCTTTAGGAATTTCAAGGAGTTGATCAACTTAGAGTCAGATTTTGGAATGAGAGCCAAGAGAGATAAAGTAGAAGCACTTGATTCTGAGAGAAACTCAGAGGTGCTCAAACTATCCTATGTTAGGTTTTACATTTTTTAATCTAATTTTGGTTTAAGTTGATATTTTAATTAGAGTTGGGGCTTACATTCCAACAATGCTTATTGAAGGGATTGCCCGAAAGGTGAGGACTTATAGGGTGATTTAGAATCAACCCATGCCTCAGATCCTAGAACTAAGGTAAGGACTACCAATAGGTAGTGCCTCGAACCTAAGTCTATCGAGTGCAAAGGGGCTTACAAACTACACCTCACATGAGGCATAGTCTGCCCGACCTCTGGATTTACTGTCCCGCCTGGAAGGGACTACCAGCTAAACCCCCCTAATCGCTTTTAAAACCATGTGTCTTGGTCTCAATGCAAATGTAGAGTGAATGTTATTTTTATTTAGAAGGTAGGACTTATAACTTGGTTTTATGGCCAAGATGCCTAATTATGTGGGTATGTGATGCAATCAAAAAATATAGGGGACCCTATATTTTTTTATCACAAAAAGGAAAAAGACTCTATACTATGTAATAGAAGAGACACAAATAATATCATTTTATAAAACTATTACAACTTGGACACTTACAAACTGGACTCAAACAAGACACCCTAAACTTGCTTCACTTTGAGAAGAAGGATACAGATGGAGTGGCACTTGCGGAGAGACGAAAGAGATTATAAGTCAAGAAGAATGTTGGAAAGAGCTCGCAAGATTTCCGGAGGGGATAAGCAAGAAGGTGGACAAAGCTCGCAAGCTTTTCCAACGAAACCCGTAGGTTTACATTTTCAAAAAATCAATCACATAACATTCACTTTTTAAACATTACAAGCCATCTCATATATATAGGTATGAGAAGAGAATACGAAAAGACTTGGCATTGAATTCACACACGAATCCAAGCACACACAAGCATGGAAACCCCCCTATGCATTCACGGAAAACAGGCCAACCCAGGAACCGAAGGAGCCACCATGGGAGCCGAAGAGGCCGCACGGAACCAAGGCGCCAAAGCCACGGGAAAACCCCCAAGCTCGGAAAACCAGCAGCCGGTCAGAAATCCAACGGCCATGGCACGGAAAACAGCAGCCCACCGTGGAAGCAAAGGAGCCACGGCATGGGAAATAACACTTCTTGGAATTCCAAAGACCGGTTTGGAATTCCAAGAGACAAACATAATTAAAGACATAAAAATAAATAAAAATTACATTTAATAAAAAGATAACTATGAACTAAAATGTTAGCTAATAAGAGTTAACCCTTAGTTCAATAACTGAACTAAAGACCAGCTCATAAATGAGCTGAAATTTCAGCTCAATTTTGATTGAGCTTGTAAACTCGAGTGAGGCCAAAATTGATTTATTTTGGATATGAGTTGACCACCCCTTGTCTACATCAGTATGCATATGCTGACTCACAGAAAGAAAGAGTTTTTTTGTTATATGATCCTTAAGTGAGGGTTTTCTATATGCAACACATTTGGGCTATGCATGATCGTTTTCATTTTAAAAATTTGGCCGCTTGAAGGGAACCATGCAAGACTTTCTTATTTGTTAGAAAATCATGGAGCATAAATCAATTTTTAGATTAATTACATTTTAATGAGTAGAAATCTTATTTTTGTCCTAATAGCCTACCACATCAAACAGTCCAAGCCATACCTAAACAAAGCAAAGAAAGAAACTTAGGAAAAAGATGCATTTCTATTCCACAATCAGGTAAACAATCAAAGCATGCTTTTATTTATAAATAAAGTGCAAAGAATGTAAATAGAGTCTGAGTTATTACAAACAGGTTTGGCAGCTGAGTTGTCTGCCATTATACAACCCAATCAAATTATTATAGACTCTACTTGTAGGGGGTCTTCGGACTCTTGACTTCTGAATGAACATTGGGCTTTACCTTCGACAGGTACATCCTTCTAGTCCACTTCCTTCTTTTGCTCCAAACCCCCACAAGTTTGATACAATCACAATTCTATCAAATACATGTTTGAAAAGAAAAGAGACTCAAACCTGCAGTGGATTAGAAGCAGTTTATATAATAAAGCATTACATTCAGAATTTTGCTTAGCACTTATAGTGTCAAACACATGCTTCTACCCTATTGGCCACATCTTTTGGGGGGGTTTAAGCAGCACCTATCATGCAAGCAATTTATTATTTATGAGCGCCCTCCTTTTAGATATGGCCACCTGCAAGAAGAACATGTATATTTCTACACTATCCACTTAAGGGCAAGTGCGCACAACGCAGACAATCCAATAGGCAATCACTCCACAACATCAAACACATGCGCAGAAAAAGAAAATTCTAATCCTAGCATGCCTAAGGGGTTGTGCACCTAAGTGTGTGAGTCTTGTGTAACATGTCACACTAAGAGTGTTTGGTTTTATTTTGGAATGAAGATGTTTAATCTTTATCCAAGGGTAATTTCACTTTAAGTTTTTTGTGACTTAAAGATTTTATTTAATTTTTAAGTGTTTCATATTTAGGAGAGTTATGAAGAACCCATAAAGTAACTATATGCTTGCTTTTGGGCAAGCCTGTTACTTATGAATCCTAAGATACAATGATGTAGGCATCCCGCCTTTTAGGGGAGATGATTGATCATTGTATCAAAAGGAACCTAAGTGATTTTTAAGTATTTTAGAGTTCTCTTAGCATTTGGATAAAAGAAGCATCTATCTAACAGGGTAAGATAGATATGCCTAACGGGTTGCACTTAGGACTTTGTGAAATTCATCCAATAGGGTAGGATGGACTTTAACGGATTGGATAATTCCTAAGTGACATCTATGGGTTTAGTATTTTAAATGTCAAAGGAAAGATCACTCAATTCGGGTTGAATGAAAGTGATTAATTAGATTTGGATCTTAGAAAGGTGTCCAACATATAGCTTTTGAGCTACATGTAGGAGAATTCTCCTTAGCTTTTGGAGTTAAGAGGAGAAAGAAGGAATCCAACATTTAGCTTTTCGGCTAAATGTTGGAAAACTCCCTTTAGCTTTTGGACCTAAAGAAAAGGGGAAATCTCCTACAACTTTGGAGTTGGAGGAGAGTTGGGAACAAGCTAGGAGTTTGACTCCTTTGCTTAATATGGAATTATTTGTTGAGTTTGGTTCAACAAATAAATAATTTTTGGATTGGACTACTTATTGATTTTGATTCAACAAATAAATGATTTTCAAGTATCTAATTCACTCAACATGGGTTGAATGAATGAGATTTTCATACAACTTTTCAGTTGTAGAAAGAAAGAAAATTTCTCTACAAATTTGGTTTGTAGAGAAGAAAGGGAGAAATGTAACTTGAAGGTTGCAAAGTGGAAGATTTTTTTTGAACATTTGGTGTTCAAAGAAAGAGACATTCACCCATCAAATTTGAGTCAATAGGATGAGAGGAATTCCTATAACTTTTGAGTTATAGAAATGAGGGAAAGAACATGCAACTTGTGAGTTGCAAATTCATAAATGTTCCTTAAACTTTTGATGTTCAAAGAAACAAATTCATTTGCCTAGCTTGAAGCTAGGCAAACGAAGGGGAATTTGGAGATTTCCTATAATTTAAGCTTGTAGGATAAGAAGTAGCCTAAAGTACAACTTAGTGTTGCAAATTGGAGGAGTTTCTTTGAATGCTTGGTGTCCAAAGAGGGGAATTCATCCTCCCAACTTGGGTTTGAGAGCATGAAGACAGATTTAAATGCTCTCCTACAATCTTGGCTTGTAGGAAAAGGAGAGGGACATGCAACTTATGGGTTGCAAGTTCAAGAACAATCTTCGAACATTTGGTGTCCAAAAGAGATGTATACATTCTCCTAATTTTGAGTTTCAGGGGAATGAGATTATTTTCCTACAACTTTTGGGTTGTAGAAAGGGGGAAATCATGTGCAACTTAGAGATTCCACATTTATGAGTGTCCTTGAACATTTGGTGTTCAAAGGGGGATAAATATTCCCTTAAATTTGGGTTTAAAAGAATGATAGGACTTTCTACAACTCTTAAGTTGTAGAAGAGAGAAGCTACAAACAACCTTTGGATTGTATGTTGAAAGAGATTCCTTGGACATTGGGTGTCCAAGGAGGAGTGTTCATTTGCCTAAATAGTGGCTAAGCAAATGAAATGAAAGAACTTGATGTTAGATCTCAAGTTTAAGAGCTTACAACCTTATGCATAGGGAGATTGGTGGTAGCTCCTAAGATGAGTTAAGAGTCATGCAATGATACATTTGGAACTTTGAGGAGGTTCCAATCAATGTGCATGAAAGGGATGATGAATGTTTGTTGACTTTGTCACAACAAACAAAGGATTGGTGACTTAGATTTTATTTCTAAGGTTTAGGACCATGTAACGATATTAGTTGGAGTCTTTAGAGACTTCAATTTTTCATACATGAAAGAGAGGGGTATCCATTTATTGGTTTTGTGACTCAACAAACAAAGGAAGGAGCTTAGGATTTGGCCCCAAGCTCCAAATGATTCATGCAATGATATGTTTGGAGACTTGAGAGGTCTCCAATGAGCATGCTCGAGGAGCCTTAGGACATCTTGCATGAGTAGATCTTTGTTGGTTTTGAGTACCAACAAAGGATGTAAGAGAACTTGGAATTTCGATCCAAGTTTCAAATGATTCATGCACCCTAACACTTGGAGCTTTGAGAATGCTCCAAGCATTATGCACGAAAGAAGATTCCCCATTCTTCCATGAATGTTTTGGATCCATGGAAAGAGGAGATGCACATATGACAGGAATTTCCCTATGTCTTTTAGAGTGTTTTGGATTCAATTAGGAGAGGGAATAATGATTTCCTAAGGCTTTGGAGAGGTCTCTAGATCAATTTTGGCATGATATAGAAACTTTGAAAGTTTAGTAATCCTAGCAAGAGCTCTAGGAAATATGATTTTGACTTATGTTAAGGCATGAAACACACCCAAAGCTTCTAAGAATAGTCCAATCAATTGGTTATGAATGGTGATCGAAGGTTTTCTAGGAAGGTCCTAAATATCTGTTTTGATAGGATTTGATTTATTAAAACATTGATGTGAGGTTCCAATCTCTAAGGATTTTGATCATTTCATTCAATGATTGAATTTGGAAACTCACACAAATGGAGAGGTAAACTTGAGCATGATGGCTTATGGGCCTTTGAGGCCATGTCATATCTCAAGCCCACTTCAAGGTTAGATAAGCCTATTTGGTTCATTCCCAAATCCCAAATGTGGTGGATGAACCAACAATGACTATCACTTGTGTGCTCTAAATTTAGTGAAAAGATTAATCATGAATTTGGTTGGTCATAGACATTGTGGGGTCTACAACATGACCTTTGAGGGTCTATGAGAAACTCCACAAAGATCGGTTGTTAGTGGTATTGTTTTCAACCAAACACATTCACATTCACTAACTTGTAGAGACTATCAATTCCTACATGCAAACTCTCCAAAGTTTATATCAATTTTGTCATGACACAAAAATTGGATAGTTTGCATGCTAGAGGATCATTCACCATCATTCTTATCCATGAGAATTAAGAGGAGCAAAGCATATTGAAGTAATTCAAAAACACATAAGGGGTGTCTTATGAGTCTTTGGAAACCCACATCTAACCCAAGTTTGCCCAACAAATTAAATGAATATGCTTAACAATCTCCCAACAATTTTAAAACTGTGCGATCCTTAGAGAAAGAGACCTACACTATTTTATTTAGATCAATTTTGGCATAATCTCCTTAACACCATGCAATTGATTTGGCCAAATGCATAGCCTCCAAATTTGGGTGCTGTGACGACGGAGCCTAGGTTTGTTATAGGCGACGATTTGAACACAATATGAATGCTATTACATGTATTTGAGAGGTGTTGGATATCAATCCAACACCCCTACACGCGTTGGCATGCCTCTTTGAATCTCACAAGAGAGCAAACAAATGGAAATCACCGGATTTCCGCTGTTTTGCGGAGAGGACAGCGCACATAGGTTTTGGGGAAGCAAACAAATGAGGTTTCTAAGGGACCTATGGCTTGGGGACGTCAAACTCACATCAATGGCCTTGGGGGACCCTAGGTTTCACTAAGTTTTAGGATTTTACCTCACCCGGGTTGCCCTAGCGCTCCAATCCAAGCTCCAAGCACTGTCCAAGCTCTGATTCAAGCTCCGGATCGCTGTCCAAGCTCCAATCCGTGCTCCTAGTTGCTGTCGTTGATGTTCCCAATGTCGTCGTTGCTGTCCAAGCCTTTCCGGAGGGTGGATTTGCTGTCCAAACTGCTCCGAACAGCAGTTTGCTGCCCAAGAATGCTCCAAACAGCAGTTTTCACTATTTGAGTGCTCCCGGAGGTCGTCGTTTGCTGTCCAAATGCTCTAAACAGCAGTTTTTACTGTTTGGAAGCCTTCGGAGGCTGCATTGTTGCTGTCCAAACCTTCCAGATGGTGGATTTGTTGTCCAAAGCGCTCCAAAATCTCCCAAGTGCTGTTTGGAGGCTTCCAACAACCTCCTTGTTGCTTCGAGGTCGCCGGAATTGATTTGGAAGGAAGGAGAAGCCTTCCACCTCATCCTAAGGGCAAAAGAAAAGAACTATAGCAGTTCTTTGTCCCAGATTTTAAGATAGGAAGAGGATATCAACGACAAATTGAAGTAAACGACTGACTTTGGGGGCTTGGCACCTGAATAACGCCGGCAGCTTGAAGGATCGCACCAAACCACGAGAGAAGGCAGTAGGGTGGGTTGGCCAACCTTGCTAGGGCCGCTCCTCCCTCTCTTTCTCCCGAAGACAGCAAGCAAAGGGGGGAGGAATCCCCCCACCCCCCCTTCCCTCTCTCCCGCACTCGCCTGGGACGGACGAACCGCACGGGAGAGCCGAAAATGGCTCCACGAACGAGCTCCGCCTCTCCCCTTTCTCTCGCTCTTTCTCTTGCTCGGGGCGGACCAAACGAAAAAATGGGGAGCCGAATGGCTCCCCCCTTCTCATTTGCATGTTCTTGGAGAGCACGAGCAGCAGGCCCTTTCCGCTAATTCGCCCAATCAGGCTTCCCCTCGTGAGGAACGAAGGAAATGAGGGGGATTTCACATGAAATTTGAACCCTAATTTGGAAATTTTGATTTAAAAATTAATTTAGCCCCAATTGATAAATTAGGGATGAAATTGAGCCCGAATCGGACTCGACTCAAACCGATTTGGGTCGGTTTGGATCCGATTGGGTCCGATCAAGATAATTTTGCGAAATTAAGCTTGAATCGGCACCGAATCGCGTCGAATTGAGCTCGACGACGCTCGACGGGGTTCTATTTGATTTGTTTCTCTTCAAATTTAATTAAATTGAATGGAATTTAATTAAATCGTGGTTTAATTTGGGACAATTTCGCCTCAACGACATTCGATTGGGTCGATCGAGCACGATCGAGCCTAGTCGGGCTCGATTGGGGTCGGGTTGATACGAAAATATTCGTCAACAAAGAACAATCATAACTCTAATCAAGATGCAAAAGTCCATGATCAGGCCTACCCTTATTAAATTAAACCTATGCTTAATTGACGAAAACTACGCCTTCTATTCAAAACACAGTTGGCTCCTCTATGGCTTCTAACACCACATTTATGGACCTATCGGATAAAGTGGCGATGTTTGAAATGTTAAATCTATCAAAATCTAAAGGCCACTCCGATATATTTAAAAAATACAACTCAAGACACTATGAATAGAAAAACTGATTCCACATTCTCTTTCAAGGTTCATAAGGGGAAAAAATGGGCATATAATGTTGATAAAAGAAAACAACATGTTTATAAAGAAGACAGAGGGAAACAACCAGCCAATCCTAATAACCAACCAATGTTGATACTCAGAGGAAATGACAAGCCCCAGACCTTTCTTGATGGAGGAGAACGTCCAAAGAAAATGACGAGAACTATAGCAATTTAAGAGGGAAAGTGTTTCCAAATTATTTTGGCAAGCACTTAGAGCGAGTTTAGAACTGCCAGAATACAAGAGACTCGAGGGGGCTGATCACACCGACAATCCAAATTATTATCCATATCACGGGTTAATCAACCATCGTATTTAGGATTGCTACGTCTTCAATGATTGACTAGTCAGAAAATACCGAAAAGGATAATTTACACTATCAAACAGTGTTTTACTTCATTCCAAGAGAGAATCAACACGGATGATCACATTCACTTTCGTACCCTCGTTTAAATAGAAATTAGAAAAATAATTGGTTCAAAATGAACAATGGGAGACTGCGGTCTCTAGGAATACAATAAAAATGTTGAAGCATCTTGAAGCAATTCTTGGTCTCAAGTGAAAATCTACTTCTGAATCAGTACAACCTTAAAAAGATTACTAATTTTAAGTGCATCTACTTCAAGACTAGTCCGTTAAAGCCTACAACAACAACAACAAGCCTTTATCCAACTATGTGGGACTGGCTACATGAATCATTTTTTCTCTATTGTGTCATGTTAAGGGTCAAATTCTCATCTAAATTTAATAAAGAAATGTCATTTCTAATATTTTTTAGCTAAGTCTTTTGGATCTACCTCTATCTTTCGTAATATAAGTAAAATCTAATACATCTACTTTCCTAACTGGGTCATCGGAAGGCCACCGTTTTATATGACCAAACCATCTAAGGCAGTATCTCTAATCTTATCTTCCATTGGAGCTACTCAAAACTTTCACGTATATGTTCATTTCGTATCTTGTCTTTAAGAGTAAAGGCACTCATTCACCTGAGCATCCCCATCTCTGTAACACTTAACTTAATATTATACTTCTCTTTTAATGGCATTAAATTCAATTGCATTCTCATAATCTTCATTAAAAAGTTTAGCAAAATATCTCATCCACCTTTGTTGAATATACTCTTCTAATAAAAAAGTTTTTCCATCTTTATCCTTAACACTTCACTTGAACTAAATCCTTACTACTCATATCTTTTTATTTAGCTAACTTCTATATATATATATATATATATATATTGCCTTCTTAATATCTAATATATTATATCAATCATTAAAAGCAGAAATCATTGCATAGGAAATTTTATTCTTAGATACCTTACGGGCCTCCTTATATCTTTTCCAATTATCAGATTTTTTACTGCTAAGAAAATTTTTATAACAAATATTTTTATTTTTATATTTTCTTGCACATTTTAATTACACCACTAATTATTTTGACTATTAGTAGATTTTCCCTTTGATACTCCAAACACATCATTTACAACATTCTTAATATCATTAGCTACATTTTCCCACATAACATTAGCTTCTTCATGCATAGATAAAATCTTATGATCAAGAATCTTGCTCTAATTTTTTTTTAATATTTTTTAAATGCCCACATCTAATCAAAGAATAACAATTTAATTTATTTTTATTATTCTGTCTCTCCATCTTAAAGTCCAAAACTAATTAACAATGTTTGGTACATAAACATTCACTCGGAATAACTTTATAATTTCTGCAATCTAAACGATCTATTTTTCTTATAAGAAAATCATCAATTTGAGTTTTACAATATCCATTATTTACTCATCACTTCTCTTAAATAAGTTATTAACAAATATAAAATCATAAGCTAAAGAAAAATATAATATAGTCTTACCACCTTCATTAGTCGCTTTAAAGTCATAGTCACTATGAATGTTTTTAAATCATTTACCTCTCTACCGAAATGTCTGTTTAAATCTCCTCTAGTTTTAAAAATAATATATTTCAAGAAGTATTATTTGTATTTTTGCTAGGTCATTTCAAAATTTTAATTTTGAACACATTTCTAAACCTACTTGAGGAGCATAAGCACTTATTTAAATAATAATCTTAACATTAACAATAATCTTTAAAGCTATAATTTTATCTCAAATTCTATTAATTTTTATAACATTATTCTTCAAACTCATATCTATAACGACACCAACACCATTTCTAGTGTGACTCCTTTCAGAATACCATAGTTCAAATCCTAAACTATCAATCACCTTAGAATTCTCTCCAACCCAAATTTCCTTAATGCAAAAAATATTTATCTTCTTATGAATCAAATATATAATAATTCCATTAATTTGCATGTAAGGGAACCTATATTCCATGTTATTATCTTAATTTTTGTCGCAAACGGTGTGACGTGAATTGCAAACTGGAGGTCATGAACGAAGCCTTTGGTGTGGTCTAGATGTCGCGAATTGAATGTCAGGAATGGAGTATGCTTATCGGTTAGGTATGCATGAACATTTTCAGTTCAAATAGCATACCTAATCGGGAGGCGAATGTAGAAGATTTCTCCATAGATGTTGTCATGACCCGGTCCGGAAACTTAATTTACCAAGGCGGGAACAAAAAATCGAATGATAATAACCAATGTTTAAAATTGCGGAATTAGGCATTAAGACATTTTTTGTTCATGAGGCGAGGCGTAAGCCTCAAAATAAAAAATTGTGTTAAGTGCAAATAATTATTAAAAGTAAATTTTTATATAATAGACAAAGAATATGTCAAAAGATGACATATTATAATTCTATTGAACAAAGAAGTAACACAACGACATACATATGAAATAAAAAATTGTACAAGATGCAAAGTGGCTAACGATAAATTGTATGAAATATAATTGAAATACAAATATTACATGAGCATTAAATATAAAAACTGCAAAAAAACAACATATAACATTAAGTACAACTCTAAATTCTTTTTTCTCAGTTCCCTACTCATCCACATTTAAATTCTAAAAAATGCTAAAATAATTGGCAACAACTAGAAAAACATATGTATTGTCATCACTGAGAGGATCTTTATTTGAATCGTCATTATAACAAATTGGACTCTCCTGTCTCATCCTGTGGAGTACAATACCTCCCAATATACTTCTTCATTTATTTGAGGCATCTTACCCTTCATAAATATTTTTTGTCAACATAAAGATGAGATTAATACTCTAAAATTTTTAGAGGTAGTGGTGTGCGGCTTTCAAGTTATCCTTGACGGCAACTATGACAGTGGTAGCTGTGGCGAATGCAACGGGCTAGAGGATAAGGCAGTTGAGAGGAAGTTGCTGCGACTCGGGGGTGCACGAATTATAATTTGTTTGGGGCTTCACTATAGGATTTATGTAAGTTTATATATATATAAGATAAGGCATAAGCCTTACGCCAGTGAGGTGAGGCGTGCCTCAAGGCGAGCATTAACCAAGCTAATGCGCAAGCCTCATAAAAAAACTCGAGGTGTAAGTCTTGAGGAGTTTTTCACTGCAGTTACGCAGAGGCAGGCCTAAAGGCAAGCCTCATATTGAGCAATTTTAAACAATGATTGTAACAATTCAATTCATATCATAAACAAATTAACTTACAACTTCTCAAAGAAACTGAAGATCCACTAATTACAAAATTTTCTCAAATATTCAACATATCACAAACTATAGATTACCTGTTTGCATTTGCATGCCATCTTCTGTGGTCATATTCCTCTCCTCTATCAGACATTTCTATTTCTCTGGAGATTTACCTAAAAATAATTAATTAACGGAATAAATTAACAAAGTAAACTCAATGGGTAACTTCTATAAGTACAATACAAATAATCTTTCATATAGGTTTATTCATTTAACATTTAATATACATTTTCTTTTTTGTTTCATTTCATTTTATTCATTCATTTGTACATATCATATAACATTCATGTATAACATTTATAACACTCTAATATATATTCATTTTTAACTATAACATGCATTCCGTTTCCATTTTCAATAGTATAGGAGCATCGTCTAAATGTACCAAATGTACGTCCACCTACATTTCCTTTTTCATTTCCATTTAACGTGGACGGTTACGTTGCTTCCCCAGCTAATACTATACAGGGGTGATCTCCTATAATTTGAATGCATATACTTTTTCCTTTTTATATTTACATCTGTTTCAATTCAATATATATGACTTTTGTCTTTTCTCTTTTTTTTCCCATATAATCATTATCCATATATTTGCATATATTGCATATACATATATATAAGTATAATATTTCACTTTAATGAAACTTTCAAACATTTGTAACGGATGCAACTAAATAGAAGACTATATGATCATGAAATATATATACTTTCTAACATTTATAATTAGTGCAAATAATTAGAGATTACAACAACATCAAGCTTTTATCCCACTACGTGGGGTCGGCTACATGAATCCTTTTTTCTCCACTGTATCCTATTAAAAGTCAAATTCTCGTTTAAATCTAATAAAGAAAGGTCATTCTAAATATTTTCTAACCAAGTCTTTTTAGGTCTACCCCTACCTTTCTTAACATAAGTCAAATCTAATACCTCTACTCTCCTAACATGGTCATCGAAAGGCCGCCGTTTTATGTGACCAAACCATCTAAGGAGACTCTCTCTAATCTTATCTTCTACTGGAGCTACTCCAACCTTTTCACGTATATGCTCATTTCGTATCCTATCTCTAAGGGTAAAGCCACTCATCACAAGCATGAAGATCACACGTTATGGAAAAATCATATGAAGATCAAGCCAGAAGACCAAATGGAAGACAGGATTTCAATTTCACTCTTGTATAATTCAACATTTCCCTCAATCGGCAAGATTTGAAGGTCACAAAGCATTCAAAATAAGTCCCCAATCAAAGCTTGGTCAAGACCTCAAAAATAATGAAAAGATCTCCATATAATGAGCATAATCTCCTTCCAAAATAAGGATGGTCAAAATCTAGCTTTATCAATATTATATTTTCCTTTTTGTTTTATCACACTCTCCTTCATTAAATTGTGTGGTTGGCGATACCTGTGTTTAGAAGGGAGAGTTTTAAATGCAGAACTTTCTTTTGGAAACTATTTGATCACCCTAATTGAGGAATCATGATAACAATCATAGATTCATGGGATTTCTCATGATTGGAGTAGTTTGCAATAGTTTTCAAAATAAGGACCCTTGAGGAGACCAACCACAATAGCTCTTGGAGAAATTTTTTGTATTTATGTTTACTCCTTAATAGCTCTTCATGTATCTATTATACACATAACAACAACAACAACAACA
>NW_021318796.1:1064476-1075103 GCF_001605985.2 Dendrobium catenatum | reverse complement strand
TAGATTCCTTACAAGCCTCTTTATATCTTTCTCAATTATCAGAGTTTTTAAAATTTTTAAAAAACTAATTTTTATAACAAATTTTCTTATTCTTAATCTTTTTTGCATATTTTGATTCCACCACCAACTATTTTTACTATTAGGAGCTTTTCCCTTTGATACTCTAAGGACATTTTTTGCAATATTCTTAATATCACTAGCCACCTTTTCCCACATAACATTAGCATCCTCATGCACAGACAAAATATTAAGATATAAAATCTTATTCTCAAAAATATTTTTGTTAATACTTTTTAAATGCCCCCATCTAATCCTAGAAAATCGTTTTACTTTATTTTTTATTTTATGCCCATTTATCTTAAAGTATAAATAATTAGAGATTGTGTGAATAAAATAAAATCACGAAATAACTATACAAAAATAATATCATTTACCCACTTTAATTATTTCAAATCCTCGATCCTTGGTACAACCTCAACCCTCGAATTTTTCCTCGTTGAATCAAATTCCTACAACTTTTAATCTATTTCTTTTTAAAATATCTAAAATATACAATATAAATTTTTATGTAAATATAAATTAATAACAAAATTTTAATAAAAACTATATGATGAAAATTCACTTACAAATGAGGATTTTCCAAAAATTCAAAATCGTTCTTCTTTCTCTCCCAAAATCTCCTCTCCTCACTTTCAATCTTTTCTTTTTCCTTCATGGAAATATCACTTACTTTAGTTGGAAAAAAATAAAAGGATTTGTACAAAAATTAAAAGAAAAAATAAACAAACCTTCTTCATCCTTTCTCGTTGTCGTTCTTCTCATTCACCGTCATTTCTTCCAACTCTCCACCTACTTAGCGATAGGAATGAGTAGTTGGTATATCGTATCCCTAACCAAGGTTTAAAATTGCGTAAATAAGCCTCGAGGCGTTTTTCGTCCGTGAGGCGAGGCGCAAGCCTCGAGGCGGTGTTAGGTGTAAGACTCACGGACGCAGAATTGCGTAAGAAAGAATTTAAGGGCTTTAGCGGGTAAATAATAGCAAGATTCTATCATACAATAAAAACATCTAAATGACAAGTGAAATTAGTGAAAATTAAGAAAAAAAATTCAATAAAATCATGTTCCAAAGTACAAAACCACAAAATTATAGTCTATCAAACTCCCAAAGTATAAATAAGAAGGGGCATATATAATCTAATTATGTCCCATTACTAAATGGTTCTTCTAGGAAATCTTTTTCTCCAATTGTATCTATGAATATCATATCTTCATCATCTTTAATGTGACTCACTTTTCTCTTCTAGGAAATCTCTTCTCCAATTGTATCTATGAATATCATATCTTCATCATCTTCAATGTGACTCACTTTTCTCTTCCATGTTCAATAAGAATGATAATTATCATGTTACTTTCTCACTTGATATAAATATAATGTAATAGCATATAAGAAATTGTGGAATACCTTTATTTGGATGTTATGCTGCAGAGCTAGTGGATGTGTGTGGTGTGGTATTAGTGGATGTGCCCACTTGATCTACTTCACCCCTCAAAACATCCACACTTAGATCCTTTAGTTGCAAGTCTGATAATGGCAAATATGTCTCATCATCTATGAACCACTCATTATCAGATGCCACATCATCATAAACCAACGGGTCCTCATCATCCTTCAACCCCTTATTCCTCAACCTCCTATCTTTTAATCTCTTGTTGTGCATAATATACATAAGGGAGTTCATTCTGAGTGTTGAAAGCCAATTTCTTCTCTTTGTTGTGCGTACGCCTCACAAGGAATTGCGCAATTACGCCTTGAGGCGTGCCTCACAGTAGAAGAGGCGTACGCCTCATGTTGGACCAGAATAGCGTACGCAATAAGGCATTTTTGCTTTGAATTGCACAGAGGCGCGCCTCTGATTGCGCAATTTTAAAGAGTACCTAACCACAATTCTTTGCTCAAAATAGTTAAACGAACATTAAAAGCCTTTCATGCACGCATTTGGTCCGCTCCAGTCACGCCTGCTCTGCTCGATTCCACCTCTATTGTTCATGGTTTTAAATATACGGGCTAGCCTGTTCAATTGAACCGACCAATTAAACCGACTATTATAATCTCCCCTCATAAAAATTTCGTCCTCAAAATTTAAAATCAAATATAAATAACATACCATAACTTAATAGATGGGGATATTGAGCTTTCATTTCTACTTTTTTCTCCCAAGTGGGGTCACTTTCTAATCCATGAATCCATAAAATATTTACAAAAGGTATCTCCCGATTTCTCAATCATTTCACATCATAGTCTAATCTTGTTTCAAGTTCTTCAACATATTTCAAATTAGGCTGCAAGTCAATTGATTTCGACTGTATTTTCTTTGATTCATTTGACACATACTTCTGGAGTATTGAAACACATTATGAATTCCTTGCATAAGCATTGGCAGATCCAATATATAGGCCATATTTCCAAATCTTTCAATGATTTCAAACGGACCTATGAATCGTTGGAACAATTTTCCTATTTTTCAAAATTATTGTACAACTTTCATTAGATTTACTTTTAGGAAAACAAATTCTCATACTTCAAACTAAACTAGTTTTTATTTTGCATCATAATATTTTCGCTACCTGTCTCGTACTGCCTTTAGTTTATCTCTGATCAATATGACTTTACTATTAGCAACATCTACCAGTTATGTACCAATTATTTTTTTCATATGCTTCTACCTAATACAGAGTGTTCTGTACTTTCTTCAATAAAGAGCTTTATACGGTGTCATTCCAATACTAGACTGAAAACTATTACTGTAAGCAAATTCAATCAACGGTATATGTGTCTCCCAACTTCCTCCAAAATCTAAAACACACAACGGCAGTAAATCCTTCAAAGTCTGAATAGTTCTTTCTGATTATTTGTCTATATGAGGGTGAAATGTTGTACTGAAAGTCAAATTGGTACTCATAGCTTACTGATTTTTCTTTCATAATCGAGAAGTGAAACGGGCATCTCTATCGGAGACTATTGATTTTGAAATTCCATGCAATCTCAAAATTTCATAAACATATATATTAGCAAATTTTTCCACTGAATGAGTCTTTTGGATTGGTAAGAAATGAGTTAACTTGGTTAATCTATCTATAACAACTCATATTACATCTCGACTCTTCCTTGACCTAGGAAATCCAATTATTAAATTCATTGCAATTTTTTCCCATTTCCACTCAGGGTATAGGTAAGGGTTATACTTAACTACTTGGCTTTTTATGTTAAGCTTTAATCATTTGATAAGGAATACATTTAGCCACAAATTCTGCAACACTACTTTTTAATCCTGGCTACCATAAAATTCTTGTCAATTCTTGATACATCTTTGTGCTGCCTAGATGAATCTCATAGCTAGAGAGATGAGCATTTTGCTATGTTGCACCGATACGGATATGGCGACACGGATACGACACGATACGGATACGGCGACACGGATACGACACGATACGGATACAGGACACGTCAATTTTTAAAAATACAGGATACCAGTATGGCGCGAACACGACATTATAATTTATAAATCATACATTAAAATTAAGAAAGCAATCAAACCATAATATTTGAAATTACAAAAAAAATTGACAACAACATCATTTATAACCTTGTAGCTTATTATATCAAAATATAAGTAAGCATTAAATGTCTAGTACAACAACAAAAGCATAAACTTAAATTATCTAGCACATGAAGTTTAAACTATTCAATAGAAGGAATGATATAATTATCTTCTTCATTGGTTTGTCTTTGAACTTCTATATCATCTTCAATAAATATCATAGCTTCTAATTCATGCTCATCAAGTGAAAGATTAGTAATTTTTAATATTTTCATATCATCAAGAGACTCAAATCCATCTCAGAAATGAGAGAAACTTGCTCACAAATGCGGAAGTAAATACGACACGTCTTTTTTTTCGGATTATTTTTGTTTTTCAACGGACACGCGTATCGGATATGCGTGTCCTTTTGAAATTAAATAGTATTTTAATTAGATACAGCTTTGGCATATCCGACACGTATCGGTAGAGTATCGGAGGCGTATCTGTGTATCGGTGTATCAGATACAACACACCTTCATAAATAGGTGTATCAATGCAACATAGGCATTTTGCAATATCTCTTCTCTTAAATTTTCAACATCTGGAACATAGATCCTGTCTTTATATTTCAAAATTCTTCCATCCTCTCATACAAAGTTTTTCAACTCATTTGTCTGTACTTTCTTTAATATTTCCTTGAATTTTACATTTTGATGAAATAAATCACATATTATATGCTTCAAAGTGGATTGTATCACCAGCTGATTTAGTAACATATCTTTAGTCTCTTTCTTATTTATCATTGAAATCTCTACTTTTCTCATGTCTCTAATTATCTGCTCTTGTTGGGTGATTAGCAAATTTCAATTGCCTTGAAGCATAGGCCACCACTCTACTATATTGCATTAATACACATTCAAGTCACCTCAATGAAGCATCATAGAAATTTTGAAATCCTTCTGAGCCTGATGGATTTGTTAAAATTGGGGCTATAATTAAACAGTTTTTTGCTTTTAAAAAGCTCCTTCACACTGATAATTCCATTTAAATTTTACTATCTTTTGAGTTAATCTGGATAATGACATTACAATATGAGAGAATCTTTCTAAAAACCTCTCGTAATAACCAGCAAGACCTAGAAAACTCACCTCTGAAACTATCGTTGGTCTTGGCTACTCAGCAATGGCTTGAATTTTATTCTTATCAATAGAAATGCATTCACCACTAGTCACATGCTCAAGAAAGTTTACACTGCTCAACTAAAACTCACACTTTGAAAACTTGGTATATAATTTATTCTCATTAAGTGTTTGCAACACTGCATGCAGATGACTTGAATGACTCTCTTCATTCCTTGAATAAATTAAGATATCATCTATAAACACAATAACAAAAATATCTAGGAATGGTTTGAAAATTCTATTCATAGAGTCCACAAAGACAGCTGGAACATTCGTCACTCCAAATGACATTACAACACTCATGATGGTCATATCTGGTTCTAAAAGGAGATTTAGCTATATCCTTTTCCTTAATGCGTAGTTAATGGTATCCATAACACATTAATTTTAGAGAAAATTATAACTCCCTCTAACTGTCCTCGCCACTGGTTCTGAACCCAGTAACAATTCAATAGAAAAATCTTTCTTTCTGGTAGTAATCCTGGCAAATCATCTAGAAATATCTCTGGATATTTTTTATTACAGGTATATCTTTCAACTCTTTAACTTTCTTACCTGTATTCTTTACTTGAGCAAGAAAACACTAACATCCTTTGGATACAAACTTGAAAGCTTTCATATAAGTGATGATCATCAAAGAAATTCCTCTGTCTCCATAAAATTTACATTATAATTCTCCCGAAAAATGAAATTTAATAATTTTCCTATTGCAGTATGTGATCAAAGAATGATTTGATAACCAATCCATTATCAATATCATATCAAATTCTTATAGTGTTAAAACATTCATTGTTGCTTCAAACTCTCTTTAATTTATGTTGAAAGTCACTTGAGATACACCAACAACATTCATAATAGACCAATTTGGCATCAAAACTTCTAAAGTTGTATTTGTTTCATAAACATATAACCAACTAATTTAACGAATTCCTTTGAAATGAAAGAATGTGAAGCTCTAGTATCAAAAAGAATATGTATAGCCTTTCCTTGAATCGTTATCATACTTATACAATTTTCATACAAATTAACATAAGTATATATCATTTATTTAACAAATTTTCATATTACATGCGTATTCACTTGTTTAATCACTTGTAATCACTTTAGGTGAGTTTTTAGCATCCTTCTGAGTCAGTGCATATAATCTAGGTTGAGTATTATGTCGGGCTTGACTTGGTCCTAGAGTATAAGCAGCTGATACTATCATTCCTGGTCTTCCAACCTTTTTATAAGGTCCTATATTCATTTTTTATTCTCCTAGTGGTCATTACTCCAAAGTAGGATAGTTCTTGGATATGTGTCCTGGTTGATGAGACCAAAATCAAATGTTTGTACCAGATAGACATTCTCCTTTATATTACTTTCCACACTTCCTGTAACTATTCATGCTCATTGAATTGTCATTGCTACTGAATATTGTCTTCTTCCAATTAAGCTTTCCAGCTTGTTTTACTATGTGAATCCTTAGAAACTATTATAACCTCACCACTTTTCCTCTTCTAAAATTCACATCTCCTTTGAGTATTTTGCATGTCCATTTCTACCTTCCTAGCTCTTTCCACTAACACTGAATAGTCTTTAATTCCAAGTGGAACAAGAGGTTGTCTAATTGTATTCTTCAATCCATATAAGAATCTATGACACTTTTCCTCTATAATAAGTATTACCTGGGGAACATATCTAGACAATGTGGTAAATTCAACCTCATACTACATAACTGATCTATCTCCCTACACCAATCTCATAAACTTATCCTACATCTACCTCCTCGCAAAAAGAGGCACGAATCAATCTCTGAACACTTGAGTAAAGTTGTCCCACTTGATTTGAATGTTAGGGATTCCTCCAAATTTATCATGATATTGACCTCTCCACCATCTTTCAGCTTTTCCATCAAGCACAAAAGTTGCCAAAGAAACTTTCCTCACTTCAAGATAGAGCATCCCTTCTAATATTTTCTAAATCCTTAGCAACCAGTTTATCCCTCTACTCCCTTAAATACGAGTGGTCTCATATGCTGAAATAATTTCAAATACTTATCCATAGTCATACTACCACCACCACTACTCACTGATGGTTAATTCCTTAAATATTGAATCAACTATTATCATAGCTGTCATTATTGGTGTTAGTGCATCAGGGTTAACAGCAACATCAGGCGCCATCCTGTCCACTTCTACAACTTCTTCAAAATCATTTTGGTTCCTACTATAAAATAATATAATTTATTTTATGATTTTATAACTTAATCATAAACCATTACTATTCATCCAAATGGCTCTTTTAGTAAGATTCATATCTTAATTGAGCTCTGATATCACTTTTGTCATCACGACCCAGGCCGAAAACTCAAATAAACGAGGTGCGAACAAAAAAATCGGACGGCAGTAACAATTCAATTCATATCATAAACAATTTAGCATACTACTTAAAAAGCAACTAAAGAGCCAATAATTACAAAAAAATCTTCAAATACTTAACATATCACAAACTATATATTACTTATTTGCATTTGCACGCCATCTTTTGTAGACATATTCCTCTACTCTATCGGGCATTTCTAATTCTCTAGAGACTTACCTGAAAATAATTATTTAATGGAATGAGTTTATAAAATAAAATTAGTGGGTAACTTTAATATGTACAGCAGTTTAACATGTATAAGTAAAATACATATAATTTTTGATATAGATCTATTCATTTAACATTTAATATACCTTTTTTTTTCTTTGTTTCATTTCATTTTATTCATTCATTTATACATATCACATTCATGTATAACATTTTTAAGAATTTCACATGTATTCCATTTCCACTTTAACATGTATTCTTTTTCCAATTTCATTATTATAGAAGCACCATCAAAATATACTACAGGTACATCAATTTTCACTTCTTATTTCATTTCTATTTAACGTGCACGGGTACGTTGTTTCCCTAGCCAGTAGATATGGGGGTGAACTCTTGTAATTTGCATGTATATACATTTCACTTTTTATATTTACATTTGTTTTATTTCAATATATATAACTTTTATCTTTCCTCTTCTTTTTCATTTTTCATATAATCATTATTCATACATTTGCATATATTGTCTATACATATATATAAGTATTAAATTTCACTTTAATGAAACTTTCAAACATTTGTAACGGTTGCAATTAATCAGAAGGTTGTATGATCATGAAATATCAATACTTTCTAACAATTTTAATTAAAGCAAATAATTAGAGATTGTGTGAATAAAAAAAAATCATTTAACAACTATAAAAAAATAACATCATTTACCCACTTTGATTCTTTCAAATCCTCGATCCTTGGTACAACCTAAACCCTCAAATTTTTCCTCCTTGTTGAGTCTTTACTGAATCAAATTCCTACAACATTTGATCTATTCCTTTCTAAAATCTCTAAAATATACAATATAAATTTTCATGTAAATATAAATTAATAACAAAATTTTAATAAAAACTATATGATAAAATTTCACTTACAAATGAGGATTTTTCAAAAATCCAAAACCTTTCTTCTTTCTCAACCAAAATCCCTTCTCTTCGCTTTCAATCTCTTCCTTTTTCTTTAACAAAATATTATTTGCCTTAATTTGAAGAAAAACAGGAGGATTTATACATAAATAAAAATGAAAAATCAATAAACCTTCTTTCTCCTTTCTCCTTGTCGTTCTTCTCATTCACCGTCGTTTCTTCCAACTCTCCACTCATTTAGCGATAGGAATGAAAAGGAGTTGATAAATCTTATCCCCAACCATAGTCGTTAGCTCAAAATAGTGAGACAAACATTCCAAGCCTTTACGCGCATGCGTTGTCCGCTCCAATTGCGCCTGCTCTGCTCGGTTTTGCATCTATTGTTCGAGGTTTTAAATATAAGGACTTGTCAGTTCAATTGAACCCGCTATTACAAATATTATTTTATCCACCACTTGTGATATTAGATGCACAATGTCATGAAATTCCTTAGACTTATTCCCCTTATTCATTCATCTTCTTTCAGAACTTTCAAAGCGCCTTTTTGTTTCTATATCTGACCAGGATGACTAGCCAACCTTTTTTTTCTAGTAATTCCTCAGGTATATTTATCTGAAAATACACATATATAGCTAATTTATATATACATGTGATCATTTTAATGCATTAAATTATACAAGTTAAACCATATCATGTATGTATGCTTATTCCACTATGTTAGAATGAATGCATAGTTCAATTCAACTTCAATCCAACCATAGCTTTGTATAAATCAGATTCATTTTATCTCATCCTACTTCATTTCTAAATCAAATTATGTTTTCGTATGATCTAATTTGGCTCCGATACCAATTTCGGTCACACTCCATTTTCACCCTTTTAAGTCAACATGGAGTGTAATAGAGAAGAAGAATCTGGAGAGACATATATATCACTAACACATCCTACAATACATCTATCTAAATAAGTGAGTAGGAAATAGCTCATCCAAACTATCTGAATAGATCAAGTTTTTCAGACATTAGGATTCCATTTCATATTTCAAAATTAGAAGCATATTTAAAACTTATTGAATAAAATATAGCCTATAAACTTTCAAGTATCATTTTTGTATCCAAAGGTTTGTGTAGAGCTTCTAGAATTAGAGGGCACCTCTCTCATTCAAGGAAAGATCCGAATTCCCTACTTATAGAAGTTAGAGAACTTAGGGTACCTTCTATAAGGTTTCCCTTGTCAAGTTTTTCGTCTTTACTTGGATAGGCATATCGCCCTATACATGACTTGTCTCATTTAGCATTTTCATTTACCTTTTCATAACAATCATCAAAAAAGTAATTGCAATAAATACTTGATAAATTTGATGAACAAGTACCTAAAAACATAATGAAACTAGAAATAACGCTATATAAAAATATGTGATCACAATTATAAAAAGTTTACTATTTCTTATATAATAGTCTGGGTAAACTTAAATTTAAATAACTTTTTAATTAACCGTTCATACTTGAGTTTAAATATTAATAATTGTACATAGACATGCACACTAATCTTGTAAATTAGGTATACTTATATATATCAAAATGCTCAAAATTAAAAATAGACTTAAATGAAAATAACGTTGATGTTTTATGAAAGAATGATAAAATGAAGTCACTTTGGAAAATTGTTATGCGAAAACATTTAGTTTACTTTTTCAAATTTTTTAGTATTACAAACATTCTGCTACGTGAGATTCATTGAAGGTTTTACTAAAAGTAAAGCACTTTTGTCCTCTTCAATTTACAAGAATGTAAAGTAACTTAGCTTGCAAGAGGGGCTTAGAGAGGCTTAAGAATAGGTTAACAAGAGCGTCATTGCTCATTATTCCATCTATTAGAGATAAGATTCAATTGTATAGGGATGCCTCTATCAAAGGATTACATTTTATACTAATGCGGCATAGAAAGGTGGTAGCTTATGCTTCTCGGCCATAGATAGAGCATGGAAAGAAGTATAAAAAACGTGCCATGGAATTAATTATTATATTTTATTGGAACATTTGGTAAAAATGACAATTAGGGATAGACCTTTTAAGATCATCATGGTCCATAAGAGTTTGAAATATCAATTTCATTTGAAATAATAGATTTTCTAAAGAACATGATTTCTCCATAATTATAATTTTGTGAAAGCTAAGGTAACATTTGAGAAGGGAATTGAAACCCAAACCTTAAATCAAAGTCTAGCTATACATGTTATCCTAATTATTAATAATCTCTCGTATGGCATGTAATACTAACCTCTTGCATTGGCCCCAGTTTAAAATACTGGGGTACATGATCAACAGTAACTAAAGCTGGTTCACATAGCTTTATTGCTGCATGTAAATCCTTCAAATGCC
>NW_021318796.1:1018357-1064376 GCF_001605985.2 Dendrobium catenatum | reverse complement strand
ACAACAGCCAAATCATAAAAGCCATACATTCCAAGTATAATGCTAGCCAAGTCGAAGATGCAAGTAATTGCATTTTTTTGACGTGGATACTCATCACTTAAAAGAAACAGAAAAAAAAAATCAAAATAAAAACACAAAAGCTAGAGATATGCCGATAATTCAAAATATTAAAGAAGCTATACGAGAGCAACCAAATCATAACAATCAAACAAACATAAAGGACAAGCCGCGTAACAGGAAAAGAGGGAATCGAAAGTCTCCTTATAGATTTTGCTTGACATGGGATTATACAACTTATACGAATTGATTTGACATTATTCTTCTTATAGATTTTGACATAACTATTAGATCTCCTTCAGAGATGTCCATGAATCTCTCTCTATCCCCCCTTTGTGCAAGATACCTCTAATATCCACCATCAATGATAGAAACGGTTACATCTACAATAATAGATTCAAGAGAAATTCAATATGACAATTTGGCCAATATGCAAATTATGTGTTAGATGTGAAACTCTAAAAAGAGCTAGAAATAAAAAGAATCCCCGGAATTTGATTGATGGTACATGATATATAAGTTAAATTGGATATATTTAAAACTTGACTAATGATGGAAAATAGGAAAGGAAAAAACTCGGGACACAACTTGGAGCAACCTACATACACAATTTATACATAAGATCACTCAATTGAAGTAACAAAAAAATCATATTTCATATATTCAACAATCAACAAAGCTTTTAAATTATAGGCCATTAATCCCTATTTATAGAAAATAAGAATAAATTTTAAATTCAAATAATATATAATCCTGCCTTGAAATCAAATTCTAAAGAGAAGATAATTGAACCGAAAATTTAAAAATAAGAAAAAATACATGTTCAGCCCCTTCCATTGAAAAAAATTCTTTATGTGCTTGTGTAAATAACACCACACTTTCCAACAAAGGCTTGGGCATTCCACTCACTCTAAGATGAAGCAACATGTGTTCAAATTAATGCTTGCTTTCAAATAAGCATGGACGAAATACGCAAGATAGTTTACTTATTTACTTAAATTTCATGTCACTCTGATGCAGGATTATAATGCTTAAAATGGATGCGATAAGAACTTGCACGAATTCTTGAATAAAACAATTAAGATTAAAACTATGTTAACCTCTGTGTAAACCACACAAAAGAGGAATGCTGAAATGCAATGGAAATCCTGCATACCTCGTATACGACGACTCAGTCAGTTCTCCGAGAATCCTGCCGAAATCCCCGTGATACCTTGCCCGAAATCTAGCTGATTCGGCGCCTGTCTCAGTCCTCCTCGCAGGATTCCCGCGTACGCTCCCTCGATCGCTGATTTCTGAGGTCGTTAAATACGTCGACCCAAACGAAGCTTTCTCGCTGCTTCCGCTCGACTTCTTCCTCCAAATCCACGAGCTCCCTCTCCCACTCGATCGAAGCTTCTCGGTTCCTCTGTCCGAATCACGATCTCTCCAGACCGATCTCCCTGCCCTCCGTCTCCCTCCTTGCTCCTTCGACCTCCCGTCCGATCCAGAGAAATCGAGATAGAGAGAGAAGGGAAGGGAAGCTTTAAACTGGGGAACTCCAACTGTCGCGACCCATTCCCAAACCGAGCTCGGATCCCGGATCTTCCCCTTCCTGTGCCGCCAACCTCCGAACTCCAGAACCCGCGCCTCTCTGTTCGAGCTCGCATATAGCCGGCCGACCCCTCTTGCCCTATGAACCGATCCATTTAAAGTTGGCCGAGCTCTCTAACCCGAGCCATTTTCACTCAAGCCTGGGTAGTCATTCTTTTCTCTAGACTAATTAACTATAACTAATTAATATTAGTTATATTTAAATTCATTGTAAGTTTAAGAGCAAGATGAATTACATTAATTTGATAATTATAAGAATACCCTAGAGAGTATTCTTGAAATTATAGTTATCTTATTAGCAATTTTGGATTCAAACCATTTGGATTTTAAGTGTTCCCCATTACATAGCCATTAATCCTAAGAACTTCTAATTTTGTCAAGTGTGGGAGGAATTATGCAATTTATAAGATCACAAGATTATTTCTAATTTATTCACCCTATTTACACAGTTAGTTCGTGCTTTCCTTGTGACGCATAAAGATTGGTTGGGAAATCATTTAACAAAATAACATATCACACGCTTTAATTCGTGACTATTTCATTCAAGATTGGACTGTAAGGATTCAATTTAATAGAAAATGTTAGAACAATCTATGATTTAAGATACAATGAGATTGAGGCCTTCTCTTAAAATCAATGGCTATAATTTCAACTTCAACTTTTCATAACCAATTTTAGTAATAGGGTTTATGGAAATATATGGAAGATATACTCAACCAATCATGCTTAAATTAATATAAAGATTTATCTTGTTAAGAACCCTCAATCCAAATTTTAGATTCCATTGGATTGAAATTATATTTCACAATTGTCCAAAATCTCTAAATATAGAGCTCAAGATTGGGTTTCAACCTCAAGAAATGCTTCAATTGCTAAAGCTTTTAATATTTAACATAATCCAAGAAGTGTTTCTCCTTCTAGCAGTAGCACCAAAAGAATATCAAGGAAGAAGATGAGTTTTGGCCAGTAGGGCCTCATTGGAGCACAATCAAACTCGATAAAACTCATCACAAGTGAAGCTGTGGAGCTAGGTAATTGTTCCTAGGAACCTTTAGAGTGCTTTCAAAATTAGGGAAACAACCCTTGTTCATGGAAAATTATACAACTTATAGATGTTTAAAACTATATTTTTAATGTAATTCTTGCTATGTATGACCCCCTCAGGCCACCAACTTGGTTTGGGATGGGCTAATATATCTTTTTTTTTGGAAAAACCTAAAAGGGGCCTACACATTAATACAGGAAAAAATTACACATTCCTTAAAGTGACCTCAAGCTCCCTACTGCTCGACCAAGCTACAAAAACAAAGCAAAAAAAAACCTAAAAGCTTGGGGTCCCTACTAAGAAAAATTACAAAAAACTCTAGGTGCAGTCTACGGTACACTAGAACGAACACCCAAAAAAAGGAGAGAACCAAAAAGTAGCAACCATCTTCATCTTCCCATACAAAGAGAGATCACTACAAGCCCATGAAATAAACAAAATTCAAAAAAAAAAAAAAAAGAAGAAGCCCAGGATAGATATAACAAAAATTAAAGCTTAATCTAATAAACCAATCCCATCAATTATCAACAAAATAGGTTTTAACTGAGCTGAAATAGATATTACCAATCACCAAATTACTATCCAACAAACAACAGATATACTACAACCTCCAAGCACAAGAATAAGTGCCAAATCAGTAGAAATCCAAACCAACAACAATGATACCACATACTAAAGCCACCCGAGAAATGAGGGACAGAACAAAGCAAAAAACCATGGAAAAATTAGGACCCACATCCACTCAAGTGTCAAAACCCACCAACAATAATAGGACCAAGCCAAGCCACAAGAAACAAAAAGCTAAGCCATATCCACCCTTGCCTTAAACCACCACTCAACCAAGAAGATCTAACAAGAAACCATCAGCACACCCCCAACAAAACTCGGCCAGAAGAAATAGAAAATCACATAGTACGTCTAGCAAACCAAAGAATAAGAAATGATTTCAAAAATAGCAACAAAATAAAGATTACAAAAATAATAACATAAAGGGTATGGGTAGAATGAGCTCAAGATAGAATGGAACCAATAAACATCACTCGTGTAAGCCCAATGCCGCTCTATCCTACCATCCATCCAAACCAACCACCCCCTAATAATTAGCTCCAAAATGCTCCAAGATAAGCCCATTGAGAAGGCAGACACCCACACCTAGATAGAGGCAAACTTTGACCAAAAAACACAACAACAAAAAAGAGAAACCAAGGGCCTCACCAGGAAACCACACAGACACCCCCCCCCAGATAAAAGCAACAGTTTAAATAAACCCCCCCCCCCCCCCCCCCCCCCCCACCACAAACATCAACAACCAAAAACCCAGCTAAACAGAACATGAGATCACCGGGCAACCTAGCAGACCAGCAAAAAGCACCTAGCACACCTAAACTCAAAGAAAAATATAAAAGCAACCATAATACACCAGTCCCTACCAATACTCCCATAAAAACCCACCTCCATAAAGTCCAGAAAAAGCTTGTTCCCAAAATTGCAGCAGTAGGTTGGAGAGCAAAAACTTGGAATACCATCAATAAAGAAGCTAGTGCAATCACAGCTCAAGCCCAAAACCCTAAAATAATCAACCAAAACTTGCAACACCGCATCAAAATTCCACCAGTAATTTGCATTCAACCTAGAAATAAAGATAGAGACAAAAGGCTTATCCATAAGCATGGGAAAAAAAGAGCAAACCACCCAATAAAAGCTCCAGCACAAAACCAACACCAAGAAAAGTCATAGACAGAAGGGATAAGCAAACTGAGCCAAACCACCATCTTGAATTTCACTATAGGAACTCGATTTAATAAGAAGGATATTATATAATAAATATTTTTATGGAGGATTTCTATAGCATATTTCTCTTGTAACTAATGCTCAAAGTACAAGCTAAGGTTCCCCCATCTTAAAATATAATCAACTAGATTCTAGCTAGGTGATCTTATGTCTTGCCTTAGAAATTTATTATATAAATTACCATTCTAACTCTACAAAGGTATGGCCTGACCTAGTATGTTGTTCAGTGTACCAATTACATGTTAAAATAGATAAGCTAATTATAATTTTTTTTTATAAAATAATGCATTACTACCCCCGATATTGCAACAACTTACTCTAAAATATGTTAAATATTTTTTTAAATTACATGTGCCAACAAAATGTTGACCTCAATTTTTTGTGAGGTTAAAATAAAAATTTAGACAAAAGAAATCCAAAATGAAATTTAAATCCAATAATAAAATACAAAATTCAAACTCAAAACAAAAAAACTAAGATCCAAATCCATTTCAAAATCCTTCAGTCCAAAACCTATTTTGTGCTAATAATCAACATCTTGAAACCCAAATCAAATTAGCTTGGATTCAAAATCACTTTGATATTGGTTAAACATATCGCTAGGGTCAACCGTATCAATTGTGAAGCATTCCAAGTCCTCTAATCCATAAAACTCAATGCATTTTTCAAGGCTGTAAAACTCTAAAATATTTATAGTATATGTCATTAAACCTCATATATTTTTGAAATTCACCTTGGAAGCCCCCCAAAATCTATTGAGCATGACCATTATCATTGGCATGAAGCATAAAACAAAAAATGAGCCCTTGGTGGACCATGATTAACCATAAAGTCATCCAAAGGCTAAACCTCAAGACCTTCTAAATTTGAATTTTTCTTAAACTTCATCCTAGCTTAGTCAAATAAAACCATGAAACTAACCCCATCATATCTCAAATATGATTTAAAGTGCATTGAACCCAAATTAAATATTTAGATAAGCTTAGCTGATCCAAAGCCCCTTATTCCTTTAAATATGCATTCCATGCTTCTATACATCATTTAGAATGAGTTGGATCAAAAGTCAACCCAAGGTTAAGCCTAGTTGACCAAGGTTACCTAGGTTAGCTAATGAATTATTAAGCATTAAAATGTACATATCATGCACGGAGATTAAAACACATCTTTGGATTACCTCCAACAAACTTAAAATTTTATTTATAGTTGATTGGTCTCAACCCCAACCTCTACACAAACCTCATTAACCAAGACAATATTGGTTGACTAAACCAACCTAAACCTAAATACACTTTAATTCCATTAACCATGCCCAATCCAAATTAAACATATGGGACTATCCATGAGGTCCGTAGGAACCAACCAAATGTGACACAAAGTATGGGTCTACTTTGGCTAGCCACATGGCTTGACCCAAGTGACCAAAACCACTTCCTAGTGAGCCAAATTTTAATCCAAAACCAACTTTTCTAAGCCAACACTTGCATTTCTTATCCCATGGTCCCATGCATATGCCTTTACGAGCTCAGCCCTTTGGCTGGCTCGGGTAAGCTAATTTGGTTTACCTAAAGTGTCCAAAATAGGTTTTCATAAACCATATTACACATTTTTTTAATTAAAACCCGTAGAGGGGCCTACACGTTAATATAAAAAAGTGATTACAAAGTCCTTAAGGGAAACGATCAGCTCACTAATGCTCCAACAAGCTACAAAATTAAATAAAGAAATACCTAGGAGCCAACAATATCCACTAATCAAAAATACAATAGTACCTAGTAAAAAACTACTGATGCTATAGAGAAGCATCCAAAAAAGAAAGATAAAGTAAGAGAATGGAAGCTCGATCTTAACAAAAACACTATTACACATAATGTGCACACCATATCTAATTGACTCATACATTAAGCTTAGGAGCATTCCAAATACTTGTTAGCTCATCCTTCACCCATATGGTGTCTAGAGCACACTAGAAATTAAGAAACTAGCTACATAAGCTGTGGGTTAGTCCCTAACAGTTCGACCATGTGCTCATATGAGTCCAAAACTCCCTGAAATGTTCTTAGCTCCACATTGTCCATCCCGAAATATTTTTGAAGCTTAACATGGATGGAGGAGGCAATAATTTTGTCATGATGGATTCCTAAATAACTTATAAATAATATCATTTTCTTTGAAGAATAATTCCTAGTTTCATTTTAGAAAGCTTTGTGAGTTTGAAAGAGTCCTTTCTCTAGCTCCCTATCTGTCTGGTGATCATTTTTTATAAGCTTCAGTGAAGCTCTTAGGGATGAGAATAAGATTCTAATTCTATGATCCTCAAATCATACCAACTATAGGAAAAATCTGTTGCGGATCTGTTTTCATGATTTATGATTTTGATGATAGCAAACACTTCTATTTCTCTACGACGGCCTTATTTACGAACATTTCAGGTCCACACAATCAGACTGCAATTTGGAACCAGTTCAAGATTGGGTAGACTAGGTTTGAGTCAGTTTGTACACTTTTTTCTTTCTTGAGTCTATTGTATTTGGTGTAGATCCCGATGCATTATAACTTGGAAGGTTTTTTTACTGTTACCTAGAGTTTACTATTTTTGGTAACATCGTCCAGAATGATATTTATATCGGCCTAGACGATCTGTTCAAAAGCAGAAACCTTAATTAGGGCATCCTCATTAAAGCAGCTGTTATTATGCAAAACACATCGTCCTGAACAATTTTGTATCGGCCAGGACGATTGGCTCAAAATAGAAAGAATGAGCTGCCAGATATATTTAGGAATTACTTATTTTTGGACATCGTCTAGGTGGATCGTCCAGAATTGCAAAATATCATCCAGGATGATCTAGGATAATTTTTCCAAATTTTCTCTTAAATTTAAGGAAATCAATTATGACTTGATTGCACGATCAAATCATCCTGGACGATCACCAAATCATCCTAGCCGATATGCTGGATGATTGGACATCGGACAGTTCAGGATGATATTCCACGATTTGTACTGATCGTCCGGATGATATATTATCATCATGGACGATAAGAACAAATTTCTTATGATCGTCTCAAATCGTCCCGGCTGATTTGGCTTAAATTTTATTGATCATACAGGATAATATTAGTATCGTCCTAGATGTTAATGTCAGCAACTTGTATTAATGAGCTCATTTTTTAGCTCTTCTATTTCAGCTATGACAAGGCACTTTGTAAGTGTCTTTGGCAGCCATTGTAGCTTCATTCTTTTTGGGGAAACTAGAAGAGAGAGCTTGAAAGGGAGTGAGGAAAGGGTGGAGTTTGAGAGAGGGAGAAGATCCTGTGAGGGGGGACTCAAGGGAGTGTGGAGGGGGTGCCACACGGTTGCTCCGACAAGCTCACACCTGAATACTGTCGGATTCAAGGCTTGTCTCGAGGGAAGTTCTCCAAAGAAAAAGATCTCTTTGGTGTCAAAGGAATCGGCTACTCCGCCGCTCCGGGGAAGGTGGAAGTGATTTTGTATGGGCTTCTCCGCCTAGCTGTGGGGGCTAAAGGAGAGACACTTAGTTTAGTGCAATACTTGGAGGGTGCCTCCAAGATGAGGATGTTGGTCAAGGTTTAACCGAACCACTATAAATCTTAGATGTTCGAAAAGATTTTCAGTTCCATACTTTTTTTTGTGGTGATATTGGTTTTGATTAGTTCCGCATTTTAATTTCCGTACTTTGGTTTTTATTGCGGTGATATTGGTTTTGACTTATGTTTTGATTAAAAGATATTTTTTACCAATTCATCTCTATCTCTTAATTAGCTTTGGGCCAGCTCATAGGGCCAAGCATCCCTAATGAACCTTCAAGTGGTATCAGAGCACTTTCTAGTGTCATCTGAGCAATTTCAAGTGGTATCAGAGTGGGATTCATAAAAATTGAGTTTGAAAACTTTTTGAATTTTGATCCATGGCTAATTTTTTAAATCATAACATTGTGGAAGGTTATCAATCACCAGACCACCTTTGTTTGAAAATATTATACTTGATTTTTGTAAAATTCGTATGTCTTTTTTTTGCAATTATTTGTTTTTCGCATGTGGCATATGATTTTAACTAGTTATTTATTACCGTCATGTATTTTAAATGGAATTAAAACTGACATACCTTTTAGTCAATGGAATAGAGATGAACGAATCGATGCTCAATTGAATGCAAAATCTTTAAACTACTTTTTCTGTGCTTTAAATTCTAAAGATTTTATGTTAGTGGTGCACTACTGGTAAGGAATTTTGTGATAAACTACACACCTTATACGAAGGCACTAGTGAAATCAAGCAATCCAAGTTGAATATGTTATGCATGATTATGAATTGTTTTCCATGAAATCTTATGAGACAATCTTAGAGATGTATACTAGGTTTATCCAAATTGTAACATCATTGCATGCTTTAGGAAAAGAATTTTCAAATTTTGAAAAAGTTAACAAAATTCTTCGTTGTCTACTGGATAAGTTTGATGCTAAAATTATTGCTATTTGTGAATCAAAAAATTTGAATGATTATTCTATTGATAATTTGATTGGCTCACTCATTGCCTACAAGCAAAGTTTGGGTCAAAGACTTTTAGATGCAGGTGAAATGATTGTTCTAAAAGTTAAAGATACAGAAAAAGATAGCTTAGTTGGTGACGAAAGCAATGACTTGACATGAAAATTAAAAAGCTCACCAAAGAATAAGCCTCAATAAGAGTGGAAGAAAGGTAAAAATGGTAAGGATGTTAATATATCTTCTGACGTTATTTGCTTTCGATGTAGGAAGCCTGACAATATAAAAATTAGTGCCCTAATTTAGAATTCTTCCTACGAAAGAAAATGGTAAAGGGAAGCAAATTTAAACTGGGGAAATTAATAAAAAGCAAAAAATCTCCTTGGCAGACTGTTCTGAAGCTCGACCAGGAGAAAGATAATGGTTAAAAGCCTTGTTTGTATTTTTTGTGTCATGTTTTATTTTTAGATATTTTATGTTTTCATTTTTTTATTTTGTTTATTCTTGAAATTTTTGTTTCGTAAAATTTTTTCTCTGATCAACACACACATTCACTTTTCTAAAATGAAAATCTTACTTCCTGTTTTTTTAAAATCTTTGGTAAGTTATGATTGACATCTCTAAAAACAGTCAAAGAAGAAATTCGTGTTTTTGACTCTCAATCTCTATTTCTAAAAAGGTTATTTACTTTTGATTTAAAATCTTTTTTCATATTTTAAATTTGCCTTAACAAATTTTTTATCTCCCTACATTTTATTTATCGCATAGGATCTTTTGCAAGTTGTTGAATCTAACTCATAATTTCTTAATCAAGAGTTCACTTTATCAATAGATGGGTTTAGTTTTTTTTAAGATTTATAAAGGTAGCATATTAAAAAAAAATTGGCCAATGATGCCAAAAATAAAAGATGCGCAAGGATGCCAAATTGAAAAAAATACACAAAGTTATCAAAATCAAAGATGCGCAAAAGAGCACTATTCAACATGATAAGAGGCATAAAATGAGCCCACAAAGTTTAATGCTTACTATTCTTGTACTTCTTAAAAGCTTAAGAAAACCCTTGATAATTTTGATACTTGAGTTTGAAAATTTTGATTCATGATTCAACAATTCGTGCATTGATCTTCTATTTGATATATTTTATGGAAGGAGATTTTGAAAAATGACTGTTTCTTTCTCTAATTTATTTCTTGATTTTTATATTGAATTAAAAAGTTTTTTACACTTTTTAAAGAACTTGAGTTTTGGATTATCAAATTCTGAATTTCTAACCTTTTCTGGGCTATGTGTTGTCAATCCAATTCTACTAAGTTTTTGATTAAAACTAAGAGGTAGCTTTCTCATAGAATATTTGTTATTTTTTTTTAGATCAGGGAACAATTTTTTGTCTTTTATTCATTTTATTTTTTTTTTATTTTTGCCTCCACTCTTTTTGATAATGTCAAAGGGGGAGAACGTACTATTGAATTTGTATCCTTTATTATGTTAAAAAAATTTAAAAAACAATAAAAATATTTTAATCTCCCCTATTTTGAAAGTGTTATTCTAGTGAGGGGGAGATTAGCATAAAATATCCCTTTTTAAACTTCAAATTAAAATGTTTGCCATCATCAAAAAGGGGGAGATTATTGCGGATCTGTTTACATGATTTATGATTTTGATGATAGCAAACACTTTTATTTCTCTACGATGGCCTTATTTACTAACATTTCTGGTCCACACGATCAGACTGCAATTTGGAACTAGCTCAAAATTGGGTAGACTAGGTCTGAGTTAGTTTATACACTTTTTCCTTTCTTGAGTCTATTGTATTCTGTGTGGATCCTGATGTTTTATAACTTGGAAGGTTTTCTGACTGTTACCTAAAGTTTACTATTTTTGGTAACATCATTCGGTACGATATTTATAGCAGCCTGGATGATCTGTTCAAAAGCAAAAACCTTAATTAGGGCATCCTCATTAAAGTAGCCGTCATTATGTAAAACACATCGTACTGGATGATTTTGTATCGGCTAGGACGATAGGCTCAAAATAGAAAGAATCCATCGCCAGATATATTTAGGAATTACTTATTTTTGGACATCATCCAAGTGGATTGTCCAGGACTATAAAATATCGTCCAGGATGATCCAGGACAATTTTTCCTAAATTTCTCTAGAATTTAAGGAAATTAATTATGACTTGATTGCACAATCAAATCGTCCTTGACGATCGCCAGATCATCCTGGACGATATGCTAGACGATTTGACATCGGACAGATCTTTTTTAGGGCGATGTTCAGGATGATATTCAACAATTTGTACTGATCGTATAGGATTATATATTATCATCCTGGACGATAAGAACAAATTCTTATGACCGTCTCAATTTGTCCCGGCTGATTGAGCTTATATTTCACTGATTGTACAGGATGATATTAATATTATCCTTGACAATAATGTCAGCAACTTGCATTAATGAGCTCGTTTTTAGCTCTTATATTTCATCTATGACAAGGCACTTTGTAAGTGTCTTTGATAGCCATTGTAGCTTCATTCTTTTGGGGTAAACTAGAAGAGAGAGCTTGAAAGGGAATGAGGAAATTGTGGAGTTTGAGAGAGGGAGAAGATCCTGTGAGGGGGGACTCAAGGGAGTTTGGAGGGGGTTCCACACAGTTGCTCCGACAAGCTCGTACCTGAATACCGTCAGATTCAAAGCTTGTAGAATTCATCTGTCTATTCAGGGATTACATAAATTTAGGATACATAATAGGATTAGTAAAATCTTCAAGTTTAGGGGGTATCCTATTATCCTCGAGAGCTTTTATCGTTAATTTGTAAAATGAGTTCATATCTTCCAAAATTCGATTTGATAATTTGATCTATAAATTTTGCTCTCTGATTCAACCTTAAAATTTTAAAAATCTTTTTCAAGTTCAGCATATGATGATTTTAAATTTTCATGTTCTTTATTCTAGTCATCAAATTCATCAAGTAATTTCATGTGGTTGTCATCAATTAAAGTATGATATTTCTTAAGGATTTCATGTTCCTTTTGTAATTCATCAAACTCTAAACTTAGACTAACATGCATTTTCTTTATTTTCCTATATGCATCATGCATGTGTTTAGAAACTTCAAAAAGTTCATCATAGGTTAAATCACATACCTCTTCTTGATCTGACTGATCAAGACTATCAGCCATTAAGCACAAATTAGTGACTTTTTCTTTCTTCTCAGTCTCTGATGAATCTAAAGCTGAGTCCACCCAGAAGGCTCTTTGTAACTTCTTCTTACCCTTATTTACAATTGGTTTCTCCTCTACCTTCTCCTTGCTAGGAGTAGCTTTGAGTTTTGGGCAATAAATCTTGATATGACCAGGTTTCCTGCACTCATAGCAAATCACTTCACTTGAAACCTTAGCATTTCTATTAAATTTACCTCTATTCCAATGCTGGTGTCTCTTCTGCTTCCTCTTTAGAAAGCTTCTGAATTGTCTAGTCATCAATGCGATGTCATCTTCATCCTCAGGTTGTGAGTGTTCACTCTCAAACTCTTTCTTTGGCTAACTTCTTGCTCGTAAGCAATTAGCAAACCAAGAATATTATCAATAGAGTAAATGTTTAGATCTTTAGACTCTATAATTGTAGTAATTTTACCATAAAAAGCAGTACGCAAACAACAAAGAATTTTGTTAACCATTTTAGCATTCGTTAGTTTCCTACCTAGTGCATGCAAAGAGATGACTATTTATGTGAATCTTGTGTACATATCAGAAATGAATTCATTTGGTTTCATGCGAAATAGTTCAAAATCATGCAACAAGATATTAAGTCTAGATTGCTTAACCTTATTAGTCCCCTCATAGGTTATACAAAGTCTATGCCCTTTCCTTTTTTGCAAGTGAAAACCCGCATGTATTCTTCTGATTTTAAAGCACAAAAGAAACTATTCAAGCATTTGGCATTTAGTTATGCTAAGTCAAGTTCTTCTACTGTCCAGTCAGCAAAAGGGGTTTCCACTCTAACTCCGTCAACTAATCTAGTTGGTTTTGTATACCCTTCCTAAACTAAGTTCCATAAACGATAATCAAGTGACTGTGAAAATGTACACATGCGTATTTTCAAAAAATTAAAAGGTATATTGTCGAACAGTGGAGGTCTTATTATAGAGTAGCCCTCGGGTGTATTTCGGTTTCCAAATGTAGCCATCTACGTTAATTAAAAAGTAGTCTAAACTTATGGTTTTGAAAAAGAGCTCTGATATCACTTGTTGAAACTTGATTTCTATGAATTAGGTTGTTAAACCTAAGCTTATGTCCCAGCGGTTAACCAAGAGGGGGGAGTGAATTGGTATTTAAAAAATTAATCCCTCTTTTTAATTTTTAAATCGAAAAATAAACTTTAATGATTTTTGTAGAAAATGTTTTTGAACCACAGATTTAAAAGTAAAAAGACAAAAATAAAAAGGGCAGCGAAAAAATAAAGACACGAGGTTTATAGTGATTCGGTCAAAACCAGACCTACATCCACTCCCCGGAGGCAAGCTCCGAGTATTGCACTAATACCAATAGTGTCTCTTCTTTTGCACCCACAGTAAGGCAGAGAAGCCTTTACATACACTCTTTCTACCACTAGCCGGTGCGGCAGAGAACCGTCATCCTTTTATACTATCCCCAGTACTGACAGAGAACCTTCATCCTTTCACACTCTCCTAGTGTGGGAAAAGAACCCTTCGTCCTTTCACACTCTCCAAGTGTGGGCAGAGAACCCTATAACTGTTCACACTCTCCAAGTGTCGGTAGTGAACCGGATCTCCTTGATAGATCTTCTCACAAGAATTCTAGAAGGAAGAGAGAAAAGAGTGAAGTAATCACAAACCAAGAGTAAAGACTCTTACCTTTGAGTACCAAGTGAAACCTTCACACTCCAATGGCAAGAAATCTCCTTCAAACACTCTCTCACACTCTCTCCTTGACTCTTCTTTTAATAGGCACAAAGATCAGTAGGAAAAAAGATTATATGGCTGTTTAGTTTTGACTATTTATAGGAAAGACACAAAAAACCATCCAAAAACTGCAAATTTTCAAGTCAATACGAACTGGATCGTCCCGTATGATCATCGATAGTCCTGGACGATTTTACTTAAATGCGTTGGAAATGAACCTAATGTATATGGGTATGAAATGACTTCGCACACACACATCGTCCCGCATGAACTAGGTTTGTCCGCTACGAACGGTTATTCCATAGGTCGGTTCCCAAAAACTACAGAACGACACTTAATTTTCAGAGTCAGTTCACTTCGTCCTGGGATGAAGTTAAGGTTCATCCAAATGAAAGTTTTACAGAGAGCAAATCATCCCGGGATGAATACACTTCATCCTGGACGATAGTACTCCAGAGAGCAACTCGTCCTAGAACGAATACATTTCATTCTTGAACAAAATTTTTACAGAGAACATTTCATCCTGGGACGAATACACTACATCCTGGACGATCAGTACTTAGAAAAATTTTCTTCAATTCTTATTCGTTCCATTGCTCATTAGAGGAGATAATTGATCTGATCGTCCTAAACGAACTATTTTCGTCCTGTACAATCAGTACAAATTTCTCAAAATCTCCTAAGGTGTGTGTGTATTCACTCAATTACAATCACTCCCTCTCAAATTTAATTCAAAGAAAAATACAAATTTTAAATACACAAAGTATCTCTTGCTGAATTTGATTTGAAGTCTTTGTAGTCTGGAGGTTGATTTTCCTGAAATATTTGTACACACAAGAGCAAAAATAACTCTTCCAAAAAGTGTTAGGAGATAAATATTCATAAAATAATAATATTTAAAATCATCAAAATTATACAAGTTGCAAGAATGTAAAACTTGCAAATATCAACTCTCTTAACACAATTGACTGCATAATTCCATTTAATAAAATTAAAAAAATCATATAAACTTCTAAAATTCATATCTCCTCATCCAATTGGACAAATTAGCTAATCTTCAGTCCTATGGATTCATCTTGAGGATCTCTAATAAAACCCTATAATTTTACTCTAACTCCTAATACATTAAAACTAATTAAAACTAATGATAGAAATACTCTTAGTGTTATTTTTTAAAGTACTCTTCAAATATAACTCACCATAAGGAGAAATTATTAGGAAAGGTTCTTATGCACCTGTTACACATACCCAAAATTTTTTGATCAAATTGAAACCTCTAAAAGTTTGAATTAATATCCTTAATTTTATAGGTCAAGATTTGACCTATAACTTATAAAGGTAACCCAAAAGAATCCATAGGGAATTAGGGTATGTTCTCTTGTGAGTTCATCTTATTTAGTGCAAGGGTTAATTGCCATATGATTGTTACACAATCCCATTAATAATAATTTCTAATTAATTTACTAATGATATACATGTATTCAACTTGAGGGATTCATTATGAAGCCCAAAATGACCATCATAACCTTAATTTTAGTTGGTTACAGGCATATATTTAATTAAATCAATGATTTAAATTTAACTGAAATTGGATTTCATTTGGTCGGTCAATTAGGGAACTTGATTTTGATTCAAATAATTGACCAATGATTTATTTTAATTCATAAGAAAATTAAATTTAATTTTTAAAATACCTTTTAAAGCTCAAGATGTTCAAAATTTAATGCAAAATAGATGAAAATTAAAAGCCCCAAAAACTTCTTTAAAAGTTAAAATGTAATTTCAAAATCAAGAAAAAATATTATTTAATTAAATTAAATAATTAAAATTCCTAAATAATTTCAAACATTTGTAATCATCCCTAAGAGTTATTAGTGACATTTGGAGAAGATTTTAAGATGTTTCAAGTTTATTTAAAACAAAAATTATAAAATCCAATAAATTTTCTTGAATTCAAACTAAAATCCCTTTAACTATCAATAAAACAAATTCAAATAATAATCAATTTTAAATTAAAAAAACCTAGGATATATCCAAAACCACAAAAAATATTAGATACACTATAGATTTTTGTTAGGACAACTAACTCTAGTTTTAGGCTAGGCCGTTATTCTTTCATATATTTTTTTTGTGATCTAAAATTGATTGGTTGGTAAAAGAAAGATGGTAGTTATGATTTGATATTATGGATTTTATGATGCTAATTCTTTCATGCTTTTAATGTGATCTACAATGGATCTTTAAATTTCATTAGATTAGGAGTTATTCAAAAGTTTATTACTAATTAAAATTTTTTGTAGGTGGTCATACTTACGTAGGAATTTTACTAAAATGGGGCAAACATTAATAATTATTTAAATATAATCAAATTTTTTGTAGATGCTTTTATTGCTTACCCCCCTTTTATTTAAGAAAATGCATGGCCATGCTTACAGGTTGTTGGAAAATGATCAAATGATTATGTGTGATGATGTAATTTGAGATGATTATTATATAAACAGCTTACTATGAAGTAGGGAGTATGGAGTAAATTTTTTTATTTCAAAATATATTTCAATAAAAAGAGTTGTGAATGTTTATAAAATGAAATATTTTTCTCAATAGATTAGTTATCTGAAGAGAAAAGAACATCCTTCATTTCAGATTTCTTTCCATTTTAATATCCTATTTGAAGGGCGCATAAGACATTTTAGAGAAAATAATAGGAACAATAAGTATCCTAAGGAAAAGAACCAAGTTGGGAAAGAATATTTAAGATAAAAAAAGCCACATTTTAAAAAGTCTTGCTTCATTTCATAGGAGTAGAATCCAAGTTATTTTTGGTGGAGCCTGGCAACCATTATTTTTCAGCAGACCCTATGTTATATATTAAGTGGCAGTTGACACATGGACATTGGTATTTTTTTACCATTACGCTCTACTCTCCCTTGGTGATTCATGGGCGATTTAGGGCTTGCGTTCGAAAGCTTGCTTTCATTCCTCTGGCGATCTAGTATGGCTGCTCATTTTTTGTTTGTTATCATTAGCTTTCATTTGATCCTTCTATGGTTTTTGTTTGAGTATCTTTTTTGTATTTTTAGCTTCGGGAGATAACGATTCTATCATAATCTATACCCCCAATAGCTTCCATCCCTTACGGCCATTCTCGGTCCTTCAAGAATGTCATTTATGGTTCTTCTTCTTCTGCTCCTAAGTTAAATTTTTTGCACACCTCGTTTAAGTGCTGCCCGGCTCTTATGTTTGATGAATCGGTGGTGTCTCAATTAGCCGCCCCATTTTCTCTTACACATGTTGGTAAATTTATTTTATGTTGGCCTAACTTGGATGTTATCCAAAAAATTTTTGTAAGCTTAAAACTATTAGGTGCTTTTCATATCAGTTTGCTGGATCCTCATCATGTTGCGATCCAATTGGTGAAATGATCTTGATTATAGTCGCATCTTTGCCATAAGGTCCTACTATATTCAAGCTTTTCAAATGCGTATTCTCAAATGGATGCCAAATTTTTATGTGAGGGAAGAATCGCCTATTGCACCTATTTGGATTGCATTCGCTAACTTGAGGCTTCATTTTCTTAATTCATAAATATTTTTTGGTCTTGCTTCGATTTTTGGGAGACCTTTACAAACAGATCAAGCCACTGCTTCTATCTCTCGTCCATCCATGGCTCATTTTCTTGTGAAACTTGATGTTTCTAAGTAACATCTGAGTGAAGTATAGATAGGTTTTGAGCTGAATGGTTACTTCCAAAAAGTGGAATTTAAAAATATGCCTATTTTTTGCTCTCAATGTAAAATGCATTTCCATGATGTTAATGAATGTTTTAAGTTGCACCTTCAACTTCATAAAGATAAAGCGGTGTCCAAACAATCTCAACGTAATTATGGTACCCTTATTGAGAATGATAATTTTCCTTCTAACGAGATTGAAGGAAATGCCATGTTGGGTGATGCTCCGTTACCTGTGCCTAGTGACACTGCCCCAATTCATACCTCACCCATTCATACCTATTTGGAGCCTACCATTGTGGATTATCCTCCCAGTGTGCAAGTCAATGCTATTCGTTCATTGTGTTGAGTCTAGTAATTAGGTTGTTAAGCCGATAATTTGCCTTCTAACGAGATTGAAGGAAATGCCATGTTGGGTGATGCTCCGTTACCTGTGCCTAGTGACACTGCCCCAATTCATACCTCACCCATTCATACCTATTTGGAGCCTACCATTGTGGATTATCCTCCCAGTGTGCAAGTCAATGCTATTCGTTCATTGTGTTGAGTCTAGTAATTAGGTTGTTAAGCCTAAGTGAATGTCCCAAGGCTACCAAGAGGGGGGTGAATTGGTAGTTTAAAAAATTTAAATCCCCTTTTAGAAAGTTATTGAACCGAAATAAAATTTCTTTTAAATTTTGTAGAAAAATGTTTTTCAACCACAGAGTTTTTTAAAACTGAAATATAAAGTGCGGAAACGTAAAAACAGTAAAGTAAATGACACCAGATTTATAGTGATTCGGTCTATAACAAGACCTACATCCACTCCCCAGAGGCACCCTCTGAGTATTGCACTAATACCAATAGTGACTCTCCTTTTGCACCCATAGCAAGGCGGAGAAGAAGCCTTTACAACAACTCTTTCACCAACTCCCCCGGTGCGACAGAAGAACCGTCCCGTTCCTTTTACACAATTCGCCAGTGTTGAGCAGAGAAGCCGTCCTCTCTTCACACTACCCATGTTGGTAGAGACTATCTGTCTTTCAGACATCCCAGTGTTGGCAGGAAACCTCCAGTTCTTTTTTTCACACTCTCCTAGGTGGGCAGAGAACCCTTTCCATCCTTTCACACCTCTGGGAGCCTAGCTTGCCCTCCCGTGCGGCAGAGAATCCGATCCCTTTGAACTTCCAAGTGCGCCTTCTCCTCCAGTGGTAGGAATCCTCCTTGAATGCTCTCTTCCACTTAACTCTTCCTGGCTGATTCTCTCAAGAGGACACAAGATCAAATGATAAAAGATTGAGTGGCAGTCTAATTTGGACTATTATACAAAAAGACAGAAACACCGCCCAAAACTGCAAAGTATTCATTTTGTACGCAGCTGGATCGTCCTGTCACGATCGTGGCATCATCCTGGACGATTACTTAAATAATCTCGAAACGACCCTATTTGAAGTGCGCTTAGCTTAAAATGTCTTCGTAAGATGATCATCCTGTACGAACTTAGGTTCGTCCGTACGAACGGCTTATTACAATGATGTCGGTCTAGAAACTGTGAAACGTCCTAAGTCGTTAATCACTTTGACAAAAATTATTTCATCTGGACGAAAATTTTTTACAGAGAGACCGATCGTCCTGGACGATTCTCTTACTTAGTCTGGAACGGAAAATCTTTCCAAGAGGGACCATCGCCTAACGGGACAATAAATTATTCTCGTCTGGACAAAAATTTTCCGAGAGGACCCGATTCGTCCTGGACGATTTTTAATCTTCATCTGGACGAAATTATTTTCCAGAGAACCAGTCGCCACGGACGATAATATAATTTTGCTGGACAAAAATTTTCCAGAGAGCCAATCGTCCTAGATGATAATTTATTTCGTCCTGGATGAATAGGACTTAGAAAAAATTTTCCGAGCAAGTTCCTATTCGTTCCATATGCTCTATAGGAGATAACTGTCTGATCGTCCAGTACGAACGTATATCATCCTGTACGATCAATATAAATTTTATATGATCTCCTCATGTGTGTGTGTTTGTTTTTATTCACTCAAGTTACAATCACTCCCTTTCAATTTTTTATTTCAAAGAAAAGTGCAAGCTTCAAATATTACAGAGTATCTCATGCTGAATTCAATTTGAAGTCATCGTAATCTGGAGTTTGTTTTTCCTGAAATGTTAGTACACACAAGAGCAAATACAATTCTTACAAAATTGTTAGGAGATAACTACACATTTGAACAATAATGTTTGGAATCATCAAAACTTCATAAGTTGCAAAAATGTAAAGCATGCAAATAGCAACTATCTTAACACATTGTCTTATTGTCTTAATGTTTGTGATAACTCGAAGAACCAAGGGCTCAACGATTCTCTTTCTCTTAATATTATTAGCTCTGAATTGCCTGTTATGGATTGTTTATTGAACACTAACAAATCCTCTAATGTTTGTTTCTTTTTGTAATGTTAATAATTAGGGAGATATGCCTAGAAATGAAAGGATCAATGTAAATAACATTTTGGGGCAAAATGAAAAGGCCTTGGTTGAAAAAGAAAATGTTGAACTTGGCCTGAATAGTAATGCTAATGAGGATGAAGAATAGTTGGAGGAAGCTGAGCTTCCACAAAAGGGTAAGGAAAAAGATGTTATTATTGATTCTAAGTCTCCCTCTACATCTCAACATAATTATGAAGCTATTATTCATACTGATGAATTGGAATTTTTTGCTAAATGCTTTGGTAAAGATGACAATGATATTAGTTTCATTAAAGCTCCAAGTAAGCGTGGTAGGAAGAGCAAGAATATTGTTTTACAATCAGGTAGAAATACCCATTCACAAACTAGTTGTTAGCTTTGTTCTTTATTTTAAAATTAATTATTTTGAATGTTAGGGGTATTCACTGCTCTTCTTCTCGCTTGAGGGTAAAGAATTTATGTCGTATTCATGATATTTCTATTCTTATTTTACCTGAACCTCTTGTCAATGTCTCTAATTTACTTAGTACTATTAGATTTCTATGTTTTAAGCATGTTATTGCTAATTATGCTAATAAAATTTGGGCTTTTTGGAAAGATCTGATTCATATTGATATTCTTGGCAATTTTACTCAAGTGTTACATTGTAATATTGAAGCTTTAAATCTTAATTATTGTGCACCTTTCATTTATGCGGCCTCTTCTCGTGGGAATATAAAAATTCTTTGGGAGCAATTATCAGCCTTTCATAGTATTTCTCAAATACCTTGGTTAGTGGGTGGTGATTTTAACACCATCTCTAATCCTTCAGAGCACATTGGTGGGTCCTCTCCTATTTTGCATTCTATGGAGGATTTTAATAATATAATTATGGATTGTAATCTCATTGGCATTAGTTTTTCTGAAAATAAGTTTACTTGGAACTGAGGTCAATTATGGCAAAGGCTGGATCATATTTTATTCAATAATAACTAGCTTAACTCCTTTAGTTCTATTTATGTTGAGCATCTTAGTCTTACTCTTTCTAATCACTCTCCTTTAATTCTTGCCCTTAATACTAGACAAGTGAATTCCTTTTCGTAATTTAGATTCAAAATTTGTGGCTTCAGCATGACTCTTTTTGAGTATTGTTCAGGATAATTGGAATGCTTATCTGCATCCTGATAACTTTATTTTGGGAATGAATAGACTTTGGCTCAAGTTGAAAAGACTTAAACAACTTTTAAATTGATGGAACCATAATGTTTTAAAAAATATTTTTACTAATATTTTAAATGCTAAAGAGGTTGTTAATAATTATGAGCTTAAATGTTAGATCTCTCATTTTGATGCTAATTTTGCTTTAGTTAGAGAGGCTTAGGCTAGTCTCTTTAAACTCAATACTCAAGAGGAAGCATTCTAGAAATAAAAAGCTTTTGCTAAGCATCTTGTGAAAAGTGATAATAATATGAAGTATTTTCATGCTTTAGTCAAAAGGAAATGTGCCTCAAATTCCATTAATTAAATTAAATGTAAGGATGGTTCTATTGCTAAGAGTGCTGAGGAAATTGCCTTGTTGGCTATTGAACACTTTGAGGATAGGCTCAACAAGGTTTTTATTCCTATTAATATTAACAACCCTACTATCATCCCCATTCTCGTCTCTTCAAAGGATAATGATTTTCTTACTAACATTCCCTCCTTATATGAGTTAAAAGATATTGTTTTTGATATGAATGATAACTCTGTTGTTTGTCCGGATGAGTACACTACCAATTTTTTCAAAGAATAATTGGTATTATTAAAGATGATCTTTATGCTATGGTTCTGGATTTTTTTCTATTCATACTATGCCTAAATTTTTATCTTCTACTTCTATTGTTCTTATCCCTAAGAATAATGATGCTACTAACTAGAATGACTTTAGAACGATTAGTTTTTATAATTTTTTCAGTAAACTACTTTCCAAAATTTTTGTCTCGTTTAACTTCTATTCTTCCTAAGATTATTTCTCCTTTCCAAATGGGTTTTCTTAAAGGTCGTGCTATATATGATAATATTTTACTGTCCTAGGAATTCTTCCATGATTGGGATGTTAAGATCATGGGTTGTAATTATATCCTCAAGCTTGATATCTCCAAAGCTTATGATTATATTAGTTGGAAATTCATATATAACATTCTGCAATTATTAGGTTTTAACTTGGTTTTCATTAACCTTATTAGAAATTGCATTAAAGGCTATTTTTTCTCAATTATTATCAATGATAAGAGTTCAGTTTTCTTTAAATCTTCTCATGGCTTAAGGCAGGGAGACCCTATATCTCCTGCTCTTTTTATTATTGCGATTGATTATCTTTATAGAAGCCTTACTAACACTTTTAAAATAACACCAATCTTTATTTCAAGACTAGGGGGGATTCCTATATCTAACTTATGCTTTGTTGATGATTTTCTCATTTTTATGAATTCTTCTTGTAATACGATTGATAAGCTAATGGATTTCTTTTATTATTTTCAAACTATTAGTGGTCTGTCTTTGAACAATCAGAAGTGTTGTTTCCTTTTTCTAACAATATGCATAATAATCGTATCTTGGCTATTAAGAACCTTACTGGGTTTATACAAGGCTTGCTACCTATCAAGTATCTTGGTATTCCTCTTCTTAAAGGTAGAAAAAAAACCATTTTTATTTGATGATTGAATTACCTCTATGCAGACTAAACTTCAGTATTGGGATTCTAATTTCTTGAGCTTTGGGGGTAGGCTTACTCTCATTAGAAGTGTCATTTGTTCTCTCTCTGTATATTCTTTCCAAACTTTGCTTCCTACTAAAATGGTGTGTAATAGAATTGATAAAATCTTTAACAAGTTTTTTTGGAAAGGCACTAGTAGAACACTAAAATTGTTTGGGCTTCCTGGGATAAGTGTTGTGTGGTTTTAAAAGATGGAGGCCATGGTTGCAAAAGCATGATTGACCTGGCCCATGCTTTCTCCTTCAAATTATGGTTTACTTTTCATGTCAAGTTATCTTTGTGGGCTAAATTTATGTTTTCCAAATACTGTGTTGGGAAGCATCCAACTTCTTGTTCATACAATATTGGTGATTCTAAAGTTTGGCAGAGAATATACAAGGTTAAGTGGGAGGTGGAGCCTCATCTTTCTTGGGGTCTTAGGGGTGGCAGTATTTTCTTCTGGTAGGATCAATGATTAAGTACTTATTTTGTTGACTCCTTCATTAATTCAACTTCTACAACTAAAGTTAAGGTAAATTACTTCATTAATGATAATTGTTGGGATTATGATAAGTTTGCTAATGTTATACGGATTATATTATTCAAAAAATTCTCAATCTTCCTCTGAACTTTGAATCAAAGGATGTGTTATTATGTAAGTTTGCTAGTGATGATATTTTTAGATTAAAATATGCTTTGCATGAGTTTAGACCTAAGAATGCTGTTATTTCCTTTTTTTGATGATTTGGCATAAATGTATCCCTTCTACTGTTGTTGCTTTTATTTGGATATTTTACATAGATTTATTTCTATGGATAACAATTTGAACAAAAGAGGTTTTGTTCTTCCATCCAAGTGTACATGTTGTTTTTATTTGGAAAGTATGCATCATGTTTTTGTTTAGGGTCCTTTAGTCATTAAAACTTGGTGTTATTTTGATGATATCTTCAAATTAAACAACTTTAATGCTAATTTGTCAATACATGCTCTTCTCAATGTATGGTTTGTTAATTCTAAAGGCCAGATTAGAAATGTTACCCCCTCCCTGATTTTGTGGTTTCTTTCGATGGAAAGAAACAATTCTCTTTTTAATGGCATTAGAATGGACTCTCAAAGGGTTATTAAGAATGTGAAAGATAAATTGCTCAATTTGGTTTTTGTTAACTTGCTATCTATTAAAATTTCAAAAATTGTTATGATGTTGCTTCAGACTTAGGTATCTGGTTGGAGGCCTCTTTACTACCCTCCCTTCCGCATTTTACTTCTTGAGTTAAACCAGCTATGGGTTGCTTCAAGTTTAACATCGGTATTGCTCAAGAGAATAACAACATGGGGTGTAATGGTATAATTAGAGATTGACATGGTAATGTTATTCTTGCCTTTTTGTTCCCTTTGCTTAATGATAATCCTTTTATGGCTCTTCTTACTACATTTCTTTATGGGTTGAGAAGTTGTATTTCCCTTCATATTGCCAATATTGGTATTGAGATTGAGCCCTCTTATAATATTCAGTGCCTTTTAAATGAGGACCACTCGGTTTGTAACTCTGAGGTTTTTTATATTGGTAGGGATATTAAACATTTGATGTTTTTTTATCTTTTTTTATGTTTCTCATGTGATTAAGGAAGGTAATGCTTATGCCATTTGGTTGTCTCAGTTTGGTTATGGGATTGATTGTTTCATAGAGTTCATGGAAGCCAATGTCCCACTCCATTAAAAGGCCTCTTAAGATTGAAAAAAAAATTCTTACCGTGTGTTAAAAATTAATTTGATACCATTTGCTTATTTATTTGGTGTGTTTGGCTTGGTTTGCTGGGTTTAAGCCATGGTTTGGGTTTGTTCTTGTTATTATTCCGGTTGGATACCTGCTCCTTTTCTCTCTTTTATGGTGGTTTTCATCTAGTTATGTTTTTGGGTTCTTTGGGATAAGCAATGATTGTAAGCTCTACTTGATGGGTAACCTATTTCTTGCACTTCTTCCCTAGGTTCTTATTGTGTAGGATTCTATGGGTGGTGGGTGTTTTGGGTTTATAGATTTCTTGATGAGGCTATTGTCTGGCCTGTTGGATGGCATTATTTTGCTGAGACATTTGTGGGCAGATGTTTTGTTTTTGATTTATATTTTGGTTCTCTTTAATTGTGTGTTCCTTCCATATGGTGATTACTAGGTGTTCAGTGGGATTTGGTTTGGGCACCAAGGTGAGTTGTGCTGGAATGAATTATTTTCTATGACTATTGGGATAATTCTGCTGAGCTGAAGGTGTTTTTCTAGAGCATGGTGTGGAATTCTCTGGATTGTTATGGTTGGCTTATTTCTGAGTTTTGGTGGATGTTCCTTTGGTTGTTTTTGTCTGGTTCTACCTATTTTGATGGGGGAGGTGGTGCTGGCTGGGGCCTTTAGGTTGGATGGAGCGGCATAAGGATTTACCTTGTGATGTTTGCATGATTTGCTCATTCTTGATCTCTTTTTTCCTAAACCCGTCTGTCCTTAATTATATTTCTTCTAGTTTGCTTAATGGTTTTTGAATCCACACCACTCTTTTTTGGTGTGTGCTGGGCACCTTCTTAAGCTGTTGTGCTTTATGGTTAGCCTGGTTCTACTTTTACCCATGCCCTACTTTCTGGGTTGACTTTGTTTATTTGATATTTTGGTATTATATCGATTTTTGTTGTTATATTATCAAGCATTCCAACTGTAATTGTGGTTTTGTTTTTCATATCCATTGGGTTTATTATGTTGCTACCTCAAAGGACTATATTTATATTAGGAGGACTATGACTGAATGTAACAGGATTCATTGGTAATACTTTGAAATCCTTTCCTATTATTTACTTTTATGCCTTTTTCTTGTGCCATGTGCTCTTTTTTGTAGGTATTTTTTGTGCAGGTCATTGCGCTACTATTTTTTTTGACAGGAAGCTTACTTTGAATGACAATTTTTGCTACTTTCCTTCTTTTTGCGTGCTTCTGCTTGTGCATCATAGAATGTACCTAGGGAATTTTATATTTTTTTGTAGTAGTAATCCTAAACTCATAGGGTTTTTTTACTTTTTTCTTGTAGCTCTTTTGAGCAGTAGAGAGCTCGAGGTCCCTTTAAAAACCATATACTTTTGATGTTAATTAACGTGTTGGCCCCTCTGTGGGTTTCCCCTAAAAAAAAGAAAAAAAAAACAAATGGACTTTGGACATTACACTCTAGTTTTTATTTTCTTTAATTGATTTGTTCACATTAATTATACACTAGTAATTGCCTGCTTTTATAGTTTTCTTCCTTGCATTTTCTTGTGCTTTGGTATTTATTTCTATGCTCTTAAGAAATAAATTTTTTTCTACTCATAACCAAGTAAAAGTTTGAAGATAGAATTTAAAGATAAGTAGACTAGAAAGTAAGCCAGAGCTCATCTAGTTTTGCATAAAGCATATCCATCCTTCTTTCCTTGTTAGGCACCTCCCCATCCGTGGGTAAATGTAAACCACCAATATATGAATGCTACTTCGGATAAAATCTAGTTTGTAAGTCATTTTAAAAAATTGCATGGTTATTATTATATATAAGTTAATCTACATGCATTGCATTAGAGATAAACTAAAGAAAAATAAAATTTAATTACATTTATTTCTAGATGCATAATCATCATTCATAAGTCCAATACCTCTTTTGATTTTCTTTTGAAGTCAACACTAAAATCCAAAAACTTAAATAATAATATCTTACCCATCTTTTATAAGTTTGGATACCATGGTTTTAAAGTGATTAAATTGTTTAGCTGGCTTTTTAAGCTAGAAAAAAATGTATGTCTCGAATTACACTTCATTAGATAGTTTTGTGTTACTACTCTATCGTGCCCAACTTAGAATTTGGGAAGGCAGCCCCCAAATAATAAGTCCTTGCCCTCTAGGAATGTAAGCCCAAATATATAATAAATTACTAACTCAAATATAAAATTTTACACAAATATAAATTTCTCATTAAAAAAATAAATCCCAATATAGGATAGATTGTAACACTTTTTAGTAGTCTCAGAATCTTAATGCTCCCTACTTCAATCCTTTGACTTGTGGAAAGAATTGTTGAACATTAAATAAATCAACTTAAAAAAATTCAAAAATCTCTCATCCTTCGCTTAATATTTAATATATAAGAAAATTTTTACAACTACTATTATCAAGAGTATTTTTAGGAGGATCATTTATCATAAAATGAATTAACTACAAAGTGGGGGACCTACAACTCAAAATTTAAATAGACCCTATTTTATTCCGATAAGGTAGGGGAAAAATTTCTTGAAAATATGCCAAATTTTTAAAACCCATTTTTGTTTTAAAAATACCTTTACAAAATATTATAATCACACTTTAGGGTGAAAATATATTTTTCTATTGTGTTTACGTATATAAATAATGATTCTTCAAAACCTATTTTAGCATCCAAATACCTTTTTAGATGGTCACTTTGACTTTTTGAGGTGATATAATATTCTATCTTCTATTTTTTTTTTGTAAAAATAATAAATTTCTAATACTCATTTTAATTTTTATAAACTATCTTAGAGTAGAATGTTTGCCTTTTGAGGCAGTGGGTAATTCATTTGTTATATTTAATTACAAAAATGAATGTTTTCTCAAAGCTATTTTAGCTTTCAAACCCATTATAAAATATCATGGTCATCTTTTTATATAGTGTAATATTCTCAATGCCATCTTTGAACATAAAAATAGTAGTGCCCTAAATCTATATGGTTATTTTATTTTCCCACATTTTTTTATGGAGACTCTACTGGGGCAAGTTTCTCTCTCCATCTTTAATAATAATAAACCATTCACATGCATTAAAAATATTTAACTATCTTTCTTTTGGAAGTTTCATTACTCATTTCTCTCCTAATTAAGTGCATTAATAACTAAAAAAAAGAGAGAGTTAGAGAGAGAATTCCAAGTAAGAATAAGGCTTTAGCATCCCTTGCTATGTTAATTGGTAGATGGGGAGAGTTAAGCCAATTCTAGTAAAATCTTCATTTAGTACATGTAGATTTTGGGAGCCTCAAACTAGAAAAAAATTTGTTGTTCTAGATTCTAAAATCTTGCAGCATCTAAAAATAAATCTATTAATAAAAAATTGAAAGTTTCTTTCAAAACTACTTTCCTCCCATATTGGTACACATTGTAGATACATTCTCTTGTAACTTAACAAGTACTATATTATTTCAAAATTTAGAATTCAAATTTTAAGTTCTTAAAAATGATTCATTCAAAGAGACTGATTGGGAGTTATCTTCTAAAATGGAGAGAAATAATACCTGGCAAACTAATCTTTTATTTTGCCAAAAACTTGACTATTGAGGAAATTGACTATGGATAGACAATTCATTTTGGTTTGGGCTTTCAGAGTATTGAACTGTCAAAAAATGGTACCATGATTTTATATTTTGTTTCTTATGAAGTTGATGACCCCATAATAGAGCTTGTACTAAAGTCTGGATCTAACTCCCTCGTCTCTAAAAAGAGGGTTGTTGTCGCCCTTATACAGCCAGCACCTCTGCTTAGGGAGGATAAGAAATTTAAATTTAAAGTTAGTGTTAGAATCTCATATATATGTTTTGAAGATGGTTCCAATTTTTGCATTCTTTTTGCTAAAAAGACACAAAACAGGAATAATCTCATAAGGGACGGGAAGAAAATTATTAAGGCTAAGAAAACTACTTCGTTATAAATAATTGAACAATTTAAGGTTGCGAATAGTGAGCTACCTATTCCTCACACTTCTCCTTACTTCTACCCTCTTTCTATTGCTGAGGGAGAGGAGGATGTGTGTAGGATAGCATACTCTCCACCATTCCCTCTTTATTATTACACAAAGAAAACTCGCAGGGAGGAGACGACAAATGAAAGTAAAATTCTTAGTCATACTTATGCTGCCCAAGTAGGAATTTTTTTTTTTTTTTAAAGAATTGCAAAGAAATGCATTAAGAACAAAGAACTAATTACAAGTAATAAAAGGATCACATTCCTCGTTGATTAACCTCAATAACAAGGAAGGAATGTTCTCCAAAGAAGAGCTATCATAATAGAAACTAGCTTCCAATGCCAAAGTAGCACAACTATTAGCTACCTTTTTACAACTTCTAAAGGAATGATGGAAGAAAACTTTAATGAAATCATTTAAAAAACATAAATCCTTTTCCGGCCACCTATCCACATGCCAATTATTCTTCTTTAATGAGTCTTGAATGAACTTGATAATATTGATATTATCACTTTCAGTAATCAATCCTTTGCATTCCAACATCCACTTGCTAAGAAATTCCCTTACCATCTGAACAGCTGCTAGCTCAAGTTGAGCTATATCCCAATGCACCTTACTCTTCCCAAAAGCACTGATGAACTTGCCTTTATAATATCTAAAAATGCCACCAATTCCATCTTGATTGGAACTAAACAAAGAAGCATCCACATTAATCTTAATCCAATCTTTTGGTGGAGGGCACCAAGAATTTTGAGACTCCCTAAGGAGATTAGTGCCCCAGCTCATAAGATATGGATTAGAAGTTGAAGTAGCTAAGAATAAAGCATTAGAAGCAACCAAAGAGCATGAAAAAGCAGTTTTACCATGCTTGACATCATTCCGATTTCTCCATGAAAGGTGTTTCAACCGTGCAATAAATTCTGACAATTCTAGAATTTTGGGTTGTTAAGTTCTTCAACTCCTGTAAACAACTATCCAGAGAATGAAAAACCAGTATATGAATACCCCATTCAATCGTTTTCATTATAACTTCTACCATATATTTGCAATGAACCATGATATGCTCATAAGATTCATTTAATTGGCAGCCTCTAGCAAAAAGAGCATTTTCAGATAGCCTATGGTTCTTTAAGAACAAATTAGTTGGAATAGCTGCTTTACCAAGTCTCCACCATAATATCTCAACCTTCTTGTTAAGTTTCAGCTTCTGTACCCAAATGAAGTATCTGTTCTCCTCTCCAGCACAACTGTTAAACATAGAATATTCATACACCAAAGCCCAAGTAGAAAAGATTACAAAAGAATTTTTTAACCACATGAAAAGAATGACTTGGTAATGAGATTTTAGAAGAAGATAAATTTGTGGTGAATGTTTTGACTACTCATTCACATAAGATCAATAAGAAATTTGCTAGATATTCTAACACTTTTATTAGTGGATGGATACCACTTAGTCCTTAGGCATCCATTTGAGAAATCTGAGGAGATAGTATTAGTTTAGTCTATTGAGATACATAAATCTAATGGTAAGCCCTTTCTATATCATGTATAGTCTTTCAAACCATCTTCCATTTTAGTTAGCATAATCAGTAGAGATAGTCAGTATCAACTGGCAAGACAAACAAATTTGAAAATGAAAAGTCCTAAATCTCCACCTAAAGTATTTATTCAAAAGAAGAGCAGTTGGATAGAAATAAACAATCACCTAAATTTGCCAGCAAGCCTCTTGTTCAAGGTTATGACACTTGTATTTTATTAGATAATACTAAGTTACCATCATGTAACCTTCCATCGTCTGTAACAGAGGAGGCCCATAAAGCCACTATGAGTGCTTCCCTTATGATTATTGGGATAGGGTTAATCAAATAGGAAGTTAAACTATAGAAAAAAAAAATAGAAAAAAGATTTGATGCTGGTACTTCTACAAATGATATTTTGTAAGAGTGTAGCAAAAGTAGCCAAAAACTTAATATTAAAAGATTAAAGGAGAAGTTTGAAGTAAAAGAGCGTGACATAATACAAGCTGGTAAAGAATTTTGCCCTAAAGACCCATAGATGTTTTTGAGGAATTCTATGAAGGATGCAGAAAAGGAGATGAAGGATGTTCTAAAAAAAAGAAGAAAGAAGAAATGATTGAAGTAGGTTATCCATAGGAAGATGATGTATTTGATTATGATGAGGTTAGTACTCTAGATGATGATATCATTATGGTTAATACCATAGCATCTTTACTAAAAAATAATTTAGTAAGTACATTGAAGAAACATTAGAGACACATCAAATGGATTCACCATCTAATTTAATAAGGAAACATAACAATAAAGATGACCATATTAATACATTAGAAACTAAAATGGAGAAAATGATGTTGGAAATGTTAGAAACACAAAGTAAGATATTAAAATCCCCAGTTCATAATGATTATCCTCAAATACTAGGACATGTTTTGGATAAGACAACATTAGAAGGGAAATAAAAGGGATTAAATAGAAACACATATTCATCCCATATTAATATTAACATAAAAAAATTGATTGAAACTTAAGTAAGGATGGTCATAGCCCAATCACAAGAGGCTTCATCTATTCTAAAGGGTAGCACCTACCCAGAGGAATTTAATTTAGTTCCATATCCAAAAGAGTTTTTGCCACCTGCCTTGAAGATCTTTAATGGTATAGAGAACCCCGTACAACATTTAGCTCATTTCTAGGAAAGTTATTATAATGCCAAAGGTATAGATGTTTTGTTATTCTGATAGTTTATCAAGAGTTTTTTTTATATTGCTTTTCATTGGTTTGCTAATATTCCTAATGCGTTTATGAAAACTTTTGGCGAACTGGAAAGTTTGTTCTTCAAGGGATATTTTGGGGAACAACTTCATATCAGTATAGGATATTTAGTGGTGAAAAGAAGAAGCCTAATGAGTCTTTAGTGGAATACAAAGGGTAAAGCGAAGAAAATTTTAAACTGGGGAAATAATGAAAAGCAAAAAATCTCTTGGGCAGACCTTGTCTCTGAAGCATCAGACCAGGAGCAAGATGGTGCTTAAACCTTTATTTGTTTTTATGTTCACATGTTTTATTTTTCCTTTTGTTTTTGTGATTTTCTATTTTTTTTTATTCTATTTTTCTTATTTTTCTTTTTTCGTTAAATTTTTATGTGTCTTGTCTCTGATCAACACACACATCACCTTTCTAAAAATGAAAAACCTACCTCTTCTTTTTTCTTAAATTCTTATGAAAATTGTGTTTGACTTCTCTAAAAATAGTCAAAGGAAGGAAACTCATGATTTTGACTCTCAATCTTTGTTTCCTTAAAGAGGTTATTCTACTTTTGATTTAAAATTTTCATTATATTTTAAATTAGATTTTGAAACTGAATTTTTTTTATCTCCCTATATTTTATTTATCGCATAGAGATCTTTAGTAAGTTGTTGAATCTAACTCATAATTTTCTTAATCAAGAATTCGCTTTATCAATAGGATGGGTTTACTTTTGTTTTTAAAATTTCAGAAAGGTAGCATATTAAAAAAAATAAACAATGTCCAATGACGCCAAATCAAAAGATGCGCAATGACGCCAAATTGAGAAAGATACACAAAGTGTATCAAAAGAAAAAGATGCGCAAAGTGCACCAAAAACTTGACAAGAGGCATAAAATGAGCCCACAAAGAGTATGCTCACTTTTTCTATTTTATCAAAGCTTAAGAAAACCCTTGATATTTTCGATACTTGATTTTTAAATCTTGATTCCTAATTCAACAATTCGTGCATTAATCTTCTATTAGATATATTTTATGAAAACAATTTTAAAAAATGATTGTTTCTATCTCTAATTTATTTCATGATTTAGATATTGAATTAAAAAATTTTTTAGCCTTTTTAAAAAACTTGAGTTTGGATTATCAAAATCTGAATTTCTAACCTTTTCTGGGCCATGTGTTGTCAATCCATTTCTATTAAGTTTTTTATTAAAATCAAGAGGTAACTTTCTCATTTTTAGAATATTTGTTTTTTTTTTTCACTAGATCAGGGAACATTTTTATCTTTTGTTCATTTTATTTTTGTTTGTACCTCCTCTCTTTTTGATGATGACAAAGGGGGAGAATGTATTATTGAATTTTTGTACTGTTTGTATCTTTTTTTAAAAAAAAAATTAAAATAACAACAATATTTTTATCTCCCCTGGTTTTTAAAGTTTTATTCTAGTGAGGGGTGATTAGGAGAGTGTGTTTACTTTTTGAAAATTTAAATTAAAATGTTTGCCATCATCAAAAAGGGGGAGATTGTTGCGGATCTATGGTTTATGATTTTGATGATAGCAAACATTCTTATTTCTCTATGACTGCCTTTTTTACTAACATTTCAGATCCACACGATCATACTGCAATTTGGAACCAGCTCAAGATTGGGTAGACTAGGTCTAACTCAGTTTGTACACTTTTTCCTTTCTTGAGTTTATTGTATTTAGTGTGGCTCCTGATGTTTTGTAGCTTGGAAGATTTTCTGTTGTTCCCTAAAGATTTTTATTTTTGGTAACATTGTCCGGGATGATATTTATATCATCCTGGATGATCGGTCCAAAAGAAGAAACCCTAATTAGGGCATCCTCATTAAGCCTGTGGTCAGAAGCTGATCGGACGATACTTATATTAGCCAGGATGATAACCTCAATTCATAAAGAATCAGCTGCCATGATCAGATTAGGTATTCATTATTTCAGGAAATCGGCCAGGATGATAAACACATTGTCAAGGATGATCTAACTCAATTATGCCTAAATTGATCTGGTATCTTTGAAAAGTATTAATGACTGATTTATACGATCACATCATCCGGGACGATTGTAGGATCGGCCGGGATAATGTCCTGGACGATTTACATTGTCCAGTTTCATTTCAGGGCGATGTTCAGGATGATTTTCCTCATATTTGAACAAATCCGCCAGGACAATATAACCAATTTTCTTCTGATCATCCCAAATCATCCTGGGTTGATCAGCTTAATTTGTACTAACCGTACAGGATGATAGTTATATCGTCCTTGACGATAATGTCGGCAACTTGCATTAATGAGCTCATTTTGAGATCTTCTATTTAAGCTATGACATGACACTTTATAAGTGTCTTTGGCACACCGGGGAAGGTGGAAGTGATTTTGTTAGGGCTTTTCCGCCTAGCTGTGGGGGCTAAATTAGAGACACTTATTTTAGTGCAATACTTGGAGGGTGCCTCCAAGGAGTGGATGTAGGTCAAGGTTTGACCGAACCACTATAAATCTTATGTGTTCTTTCTTTATTACTTCCGCTTTTAATTTTTGCACTTTGGTTTTTGTTATGGTGATGTTGGTTTGAGTTTTGTGTTTTGATTGAAAGATATTTTTTACCAATTCACCTCTCTTTTATTTAGCCTTGGGCCAGTTCATAGGGCCTAACATCCCTAACGAACTTTCAAGTGGTATCAGAGCACTTTTTAGTGGTGTCTGAGCACTTTCAGATTTGTCCACCCCTTAAAAAAGCTGATTGTTCTTTAGAAATAATCCTAGGAATAACTCCCAACATTCTGTTAAGCAAAACTTTAGCAACAATTTTATAAATTGAATTGCATAGGTTAATGGGACGGTAAGCTGATGGAATACTGGGATTAGAAGTTTTAGGAATAAGCACAACTACAATATCTTTCCAATCCTTGCACATAGAACAAGTGAGAAAAAATTGCTGCACAACTCTAACTACATCCTCTTTAATGATGTTCCAAAAAGCTTTGAAAAAGGAATAACTAATTCCATCAAATCCTGGAGCTTTGTTGCTGCCTAGATTCAGAATAACATCTTTAACCTCAGCTTCGGCCAAATCATTATCTAACAAGGTCTTATCATTGTCTTGCAAAATTGACCACGGCTTAGGCGACCCAGCAAAGCAACAATTTCTGGATTTCCACTTATTCTGAAAAAACTTATAAAACACCTCCTCAACCTCTTTCGGATCATCAGTCAGCACCCCATTAGAATCCTTAATTTGAGAAATCTAGTTGACACTTCTCCTAGAATTGGCAAAGGAATGGTAGAATTTGGTATTTGCATCACCATCCTTAATCCACTTAGCTTTTGCCCTTTTCTTCCACCAGGTATTCAGATTATGAAGAATAACATTAAGTTCTTTGACTTTAGCTTTAAGTACCCAAATCTTCTCCTCAGTCAACCAACCGTCCCTCGCTTCTTCTTCTTGCAATTTCAGAATTTCAGGTTTCAACTTGTCTTTCTCCAAAGAGAAATTCTTCAATCTAGTCTTGCTCCAATAAAACAAATATTTCAAATTTATTTTACATTTTTTATTAAGAACTTCCATATCATCCCCCAAAAAGGTTCTCCTCTAACTACTAGAGACAATATGCTCAGTAGTCTTAAAGGAAAACAAAATGTCTTCAAACTTAAAACCACTTCTACCTTTACAAACCGTCTCAAACATCTTTAATACAATCGGACTATGGTCCGAAGCAACTCTGGCAAGGTGTCTAACCAAACTAATTTGGATTTTGTTGATGTCCAAGGTATTAAGAAGACATCTATCAAGTCTTTCCATAATCTGTCCACCTCCACTCTTGTTGTTGCACCAAGTGAATCTAGGACCAATAAACCCAACTTCATGATAGTCATTCTCATTCGTAAACTTCACCATATCCAAAGGGCCTTGAATGAATTTAAACCTTCTACCACCCTTCTTGTCTTCTTGAGCCAAAATACAATTAAAATCCCCTCCAACAATAGAAGGAATATCTATATGGGAAATCTCCTGAACATACTCCCAAAAAAACCTTCACTTAAGAGCCTCTTTACTAGCATTAATTGTTGAAATCATCCAAACTCCTCTAATGAAGACATTGAGATCACCAATAACACATTGATCTGAAGTTTTTAAAACTGAAAAGGAAGCCAAATCCGATCTACAAAGAACCATAATTCCACCAGAAGCCCTTCTGAGGGAAGAAGGAAATAATCCCAACCAAGCCCCATCATCCTTACAAACGAATCTTTATCCATAAAAGAGATTTTAGTTTCAATCAACCCTACAAAGAACACTTTGTAGTATTTAATAATTTCCTTTAAATAAAGAGATGCCTCCCTTTTTTAGCCCCCCTACAGTTCCAAAAAATGATTGATTCCATTAAAAAAGTCCGGGGGAGGAGCCCCCAACTCTTTTCTTCATACCTCCATCCATAATTCTACCTGTAGAATTGCTTTTAATAGGGCCTAAAGCTCTAAGCTCTTTAGCAAGCTTACATTTCACCAATTCTCCATTAGAAACAATCTCCTTATCACTTCTCACAACACATTTACTCCCCTCACAGACCTTGATAATTCCATCACCATCTGGACTCCTAGCTATAAGAGGAACCCCTTCTCTGATATAATTTCCACAACCATCAATAGTGAATTTAATGCAACCATCTCCAATTCCATCATCTTCCATCCCATCCAACACATCAAATTTATTCAAATTGACTGGAATAAAAGGGTTATCATCACCAGAAAAGTTATCGTCAATATCTGAAGGAGCTTTAGTAGAATCCATAGTCTTCACAGTAGAATTACTCTTACTGACAGAGTCCCTCCCAGAAATAATCGCCTCCTCTTCTCTAGGTATCTCCCCTTCCTCCAAGTGATTAACTATAGCAACAGTTTCCACCTTATCAAAAGCATCAACACTTTCAGTTTCTTTCCCAGCCATATCAACATGAATTCCATTCATTTTCATCCACTGTTTTTTAACAGCTTTAAGTTTATCCTTCTGCACAACAGGTCTTCTATTAATTTTCTTCTTCACCATGATCCAAGGACCATAAGAGGGATCAGTAACCTCCTCATGAACCTTTTCCATCTCCTTAGCTTCCTTTGACTCACCTTCAATCCTATCCCTGCTAGAGGCTCCAGAAACCTTCATTTTGCAATCAACTTTAAGATTGCTAGGTGATGTTATTTTGAATTAATAATGCTTGTGTACCCTACCAACATTCCATGGCCAAGATTATTGATGATATCATTTATAAACATGTGGAGTGTTACATCGATAATTTATTTATTAAAAATAATTTTAAATAGGTCACCTATAACTAGATCAAATCAATTTTTCTAGTGGAGCAGATAGAATGTTTGGTTTTCTAGAGAGATAAAGCTCCGTCTTCGTATTCGAATTGCGGTTTCCCGCATTTTTTCGTAGCCGGTGGAGCAGTCGCCGGATGATCATTGGCATTTATATGCTGATGTCATGGCTGCTTCACGACCTCCAAGTCCTCTAAGAACCTTTGGTAGAGGCACGAATGGGGTGATTATTAAAGAAGGGATGAGACCTCCGACTCGTCATCCTCTGGTTGAAGGCAAGGGAAAGAAGGTGATTGTGGATGATACAGCGGCTAGGAGGAATGTGGATCCAATGCCAGGCACATACATTCTTGATTCTTTGACTTCAGATGTTGGTTTCTTGAAGGATTTTCATTTTTCTGGAATTTCTGAGACGAATGAGGATCGGCTTGTGGAAAATGAAATGAAAGTTATGAATACTCAAAAACAGAATGTTAATCTTGATCCTGGAAAGGGTTCTGGAAAGAAGTCGATGAATGGCAGAATCTCGATAAATAATGTGGAAGATCTCAATAAACAGAAAGGTATGGAAGAGGTTATTGAAGCTTGGACAAAGCCAAAGAACATCAAGATCGATTTTAACAGAGAACAAGTTGAGTTATCAAACGGTGGGATTGTTGTTAGATTGAATTCTAAAATGGAGGAAAAAAATAAACAAGTTCTGAAGCATTCTTTAGTTATAAAAGTTTTGGGTAATTATGTGCCTTTCCCAGTTTGTAGTATAGAACTGAGAAAGCAATGGAGTAAGTATGGCGGATTCCACATGACGTCAATTGGCATGAACTAGATTCTTTGTTCATTCAAGACGGAGGAGGCTGTGGAGGAAATTCTAAATGGCAGACCGTGGTATGTCAGTGGCTACATTGTCAGCATGGACAGGTGGTCCTCTTCTTTCGATTCTATTCCTTCAAGGGGATCTCTGCTCCTATTTAGATTAGATTTCCATGTTTGCCGTTATACTGCTGGGATGAGGATAATATAGATAGAATAGCATCTCATTTTGGAGTACTGATGTATATAGATGGGAATACATTTCGATGAGGAAGCGAGAATTCGCTCGTGTCTGTGTTAAAATTGATCTGGAGAAGAAGCTACTGAACGGAATATGGGTAGAAGGATCAACTGGAAGATTTTTTCAACGGGTGGAGTATGAGAAGGTTGATTTTCTCTGTTATCACTGTGGTCGAGCGGGACACAATAAGGCTTAATGTCCTGATGGTGTTATTCAGGGGATTATAGATCAAAATATTTGTAAGCCAGCTGATGCTACAGGTGAAGCAATGAAGAAAATTCATGAAGCCAATCCCTCTGTGATTAAGTCTGAATACGGTCCGTGGATACATGTTCAATTCAAGAATAAATGATTTGCTAAGGACAGAGGGGTTGGAAGAAGAGTATATGATTATAAAGGTATCAGGATGGAGAATATGGGGAATAAAAATCAGAAGAACAATTTGCAGAAATCAATTCCAGTAGAGGAGGAGATTGCTGCAGCTGAAGGTATTCATGGTATTGTGTTTGATAAATTGCCAGGTGAGAAGAAAGCAGTGGAAGACAAGATGCATATGATTTTGGTTACTAACAGGTATGCTGTGTTGATTGAAGATATCGGAGAAGCAGCATTGGACAGTACTGAGGGAATTGAGAAGCTGAAAGACATGGATACTCCCTGCAATGAGGAGGTTGCTGATGCTGGAAATTCGGGTATGACGATAGATGATCCTGGTATAGTGAATAATGATATGGTTGTTCAAAGTGGTGTCATTAAGAGTAAACTTGCCAACGAGTTAAAATCTTTGGGACCACTAGAAACAAAATTTAAAAAGAAGAGGAAGGATGGAAAGGTGAATTCCATGAATGGGGAGGGATCCCCAGCAAGGTTGTAATGTCTACTCAGTTATTTTAGAATTGCAGGGTGGCTAGGAATAGGGAGGCCTCCTTGTATCTGAAGGAGATTGTTAGAGAGAAGGACGTTTGTTTTATTGGACTTATGGAGACAAAGTTGACTAGCATTGATAGGAGGGAGGTTGATTAACTTATTGGGAATGATTGGGATTTTTTCCATTTCCCTGTTGTTGGTCTTTCAGGTGGTGTGTTGGTGCTCTGGAATAAGAAGATTTTGTCGTTTGTGGTGAAGGAGTTTTCTTCCCAGCAAATTATTGGGGATCTCTTGGTTCTTAGCTTGGGATCTTGGAAGGTTGCCACGGTTTATGGGAGCCGGTGTTGCAAGGAAAGGGAGGATCTTTGGAGATAGCTTGAAGAGGGCAAGAAGGACTCTATTCCTTTATCATTGGCAAGGATTTGAATTGTATTTTGAAAAAGGAGGAGAAGAGAGGAGGTAAGAGGATCTTGTTTTCCAAAGGGCCTAGAGATATGAAGCATTTTATGATGAATTCAGATTTCCATGATGTGAGAAGTATTGGACCTAGGTTTACTTGATGCAACAACAAGGAAGGAGCCTCTCGGATATGGGAGAGGTTGGATAGGTGCTTGGTGAACTCGGTTGCTCTTCAAAAGGTTCCTTTAGCTCTTACTAGTCATCTAGCAAGAGTGGCTTCGGATCATAGTCCAATTGTCTTCAAATTGGATGAAAGGATACGTTCCAAGATGAAGAGCATTAAATTTGAGGATACATGGAGATCCTATCCAGTGGCTAGGAGCATTGTGAATCATTCTTGGAAGAAGAAAGATGTTGGTAATAAAAGTGTCATCCTACAAAGGAAGCTTAATAGAACGCTTAAAGCATTATTTTCTTGGAGTAAAAATAAATTTAAAGATTTGAATGAGCTTAAGGAAAATCTGAAAAGAGAAATACTTGAACTTCAAAATAAAGAAGATATGGGAGAGGATTGGTCAGGTGAGGATCTTCTTTTGCTTAGAAGCAAAGTTCATGAGCTTAATGTGACATTGAGGAGACTGTCCACTTGGTGGAATCAAAGGGCAAAAGCTAGGTGGCATGAGGAAGGAGACATTAATTCAAATCTGTTTCACAATTTTGTCACGGCAAGAAGGAATGGGAATAGGGTGGTTCAAATCAAAGATGTGCACAACAACTTACAAGAGGAAGATGATCAAATTGAGAAGGTTTTTATCCAGTATTTTGAAGCAAAGTGGAATCCAGAACTTGTGAATTATCAGGTTGGCTGGTGGCTTCCGAAAACCAGAAATTGAATCCGGAAGAGGTAGCTGTTTTGAGTGCTTATTTCACTGTGGCTGAACTGCAGGTTTCAGATTTTCAACAGGGAAATAACAGATCTCCATATATGGATGGTGTCACTTCCTCCTTCTATAAGTGCTATTGGGATATTGTTTGGAAAGCATTGTGGGAGGCTATCGAATGCTTTCTAAATTCTGGTCATATGAGTATGAATTAGAAGGATACTCTTATTGTTTTGATTGCTAAAATCAAAAACCCCTTGATTCCATCCAACTACAGGCCGATTAATTTATGCCAGACTAATTATAAAATTGCAACTACTATTTTAGTTAACAGATTGAAGAGGTGTATTTCCAAGATGACCACTGAGGAGCAAATGGCCTTTATTCCGGGAAGATCAATCTTTGAGCATTCTTTGTTGGCTCAGGAGATATTCCACAAGTTCAGAATCTCCAAGAATAAGAAGGGATTAATGGCTTTGAAACTAGATATGGAGCAGGCATATGACAGCATGGGGTGGCCTACACTTGGTCAAATTCTTAAATGGTATGGTTTTCCTTATATGTTTTCTAATCTTCTCATGGAATGTGTTATAGATGTGAGATTTTCCATTATTATTAATGGGAAGAATTTTGATTGGATTAATGCTCAAAGTGGCTTCCGTCAAGGATGCCCACTCTCTCCTTATCTCTTCATCATGTGCTTCTAGTTGATAACTAATTCTTTAGAGCAGAAGGGACAGAATCTTGGTATTAAAGTCTCTCCTAGAGGCCCAAGGATTACACATCTTCTCTATGCAGATGATGTGTTAATCTTCTCTCATGTTTCCATGTCTTTAGCTAGAGCTTTGAAGGTTATTGTTGAAGAATTGAGCAAGTGGATGGGCCAAAGGATTAATTTCAGTAAATCTCAGATTATATGTGGCAAGGTGGTAAGATATCTCATAAAGAAGAAGATTGATAGATTGTCTGGTTACAAAGTTGTTAAGGAGCTGAGTTATCTAGGGATTAAGATGTCTCTTAACAAATTAAAGATGGTTGAATTTCAAGAACTATTGTGTAATGTTATGGATAGGCTCAATGCTTGGGGTAAGAAGTCTTTATCAATGGGAGGCAAGATTACTCTCATTATAAGCTCTTTGTTATCTATGCCTAACTTTTTAGTAACTCATTCTTCGGTTCCTAAAAAAGTTTTGTATGAGTTGGAAAAGCTTTGTAGAAGTTTCATTTGGCACAAACCTGGTGGAAATCGTAGTATGCACTATGTGGCTTGGGGAGAATTGTGTAAACCAAGAAGTACAGGAGGGATGGGACTTCAATCCCCTGTTATGATGATTGGTTCTTTGAGATCAAAGCTTGCTTGGGATTTTATTCAGAAACCAGAGACACTTTTCCAAAGAAAAATCAAGCATAAGTATGGGGATGAGATTATGAATGATACGCACAAGAGGGTAACGTTTATTGCCTGGAAAATCCTGCTATATTGGGGGAGATAACTGAAGAATATAACTAGATGGAAGATTGGCAGTGGGAGAAGATTAGTGTGCTGAATGAGGTCTGGTTGTTGGAGAAGAGTATTAATCGGTGGCCAATGTTTGTGGATTGTGTTTCTTCGGAAGGAATGTATGTCCACCAATTGTTACTAAGTGAAGGCTAGTGGAATTTTGCATTGCTTCAGGAAGTTTTTCATCCGGATCTCATCCAGTTGATCAGTCAAATCCAGATAGATTTTGGTTTGGAAGACTGAATGGAGCTGCTGAGTATGTGCTCGGGTAAATCAGTGACTGCTTTATCTTACGAGCACATGATGAAAAGTAAATTCAACATGGATGATGATGGGTATTATAAGTGGCTTTATAAACTTAAACGTAACAAGAAACTGGAGATATTCTGGTGGAGGCTTGGGAAATCTTTAATTCCTACAAATTTATTTCTCAAATACAGCCAGATTGTTGTTGTTGATTTCACTAGAGGCTGCAATGAAGTTGAGAGTTATGAACACATTATGATCCAATGCAAATATGTGGTGGAAGCTATTACCCAAATGCTTGAGTGGGGTATCTACATTCCAGTTTTCCAATCACTAGAATGTTGTTTGTAGGAGCTAAGAAGGCTCACCTCTCGAAATCCTTGCATTGTTAAAATCTAATGCACTATTATTTATCTATCTTGGAAGAATTCAAATGCTGTGAAACATGGCGAAACTGCATTGCCTTGCTCTTTGGTGGCTGCAAATGCTTTGTCCTTAGCTATTAATAAAGCTAGTCCAATTCTTTCAAACTAGGGTACTAATCTCCTTAGGGAGTCTTGTGCTTCTTGGTGCCCCCCTCCGAAAGACTGGATGAAGATCAATGTAGATGCTTCGTTGCTTAGTTCAAACTGTGCTGGAATCGGTGTCATCTTCAGGGATCACAAGGGAAGGTTCATCATGGCTTTTGGGAAGAAGAAGGTCCATTGGGACATTGCTAAACTTGAATTGGAGGAACTGTTCTTGGTAAGAGAATACATTAGGAGTTGGATGCTTGAGTAAAAAGGGGTGATTATTGAGAGTGACAACCTCAACATTATTACTTTCATACAAGATTCTTTCAAAAAGAATAAATGGATTGTGGATAGGTGGCCGGCAAAGGAACTCTTCTTCTTAAACGATTTTCATAAAGTTGTCTTTCAACATGTCCATAGAAGTTGTAATAAGGTAGCCAATATATGTGCTACTATGTCTTTGACTAGTTGTTTCTTTTTTTATAGCTCTTCTTTTAATAACATTCCTTCCTTGTTATTGAATTCAATCAAGGAGGAATGTGACCCCTTTTTTAGCAATTGTAATTAGTTTCTTTGGTTCTTAATGCAATTTTGATGAATTTCTTCAAAAAAAAAAAGGTAAGACTTAAAGTCTTTTTGGTCTTCTCGCTATTTTGATCTTGTCATATGAGTATAAAGACATTCCCATTCATTAATTTTTGATTAGGTTTGCCAAATACTGGCTTTTTTATGGTAGAGAGTTGCCCTGCAAATATCAATAAGGGTAAACTTCATCACCTCATCAGTCCACTATTTTGATTTCTATTTAAGGGTTATTATAATTTTTCTTAGCTCATTGTCTCTATTTTAATCTGGTGGTTGTGAGTATCAAGTCATCCTCATTCACTATTTTGAAATCTAGTCAGGTAATGTTGGACTCTTTATTTTCCTATTCTGATGTTTAATTGTCAGGTAGACATTAGGTTTCTTCCTCTCTTTTTTTTAATGAGTTCCATCTATCCGCAACATCAAATTTCCCTTCATTGGCTCTTTCTATCATTTTAACCTCTTTGAGGGTGATTATCAGCTTCTCATTCCATTGTTGATATGGTCCGGTGAACATTGACTAATTTTAATCATATTATTTCTACTATTTTTGATTTGGGTTGAGAGGACATTAGTTTTTTCTCCTTCCATTTTTTTTTTCAATCTATTTTCTCTAGTCCATTGGACATTAGAGTTTTTCATTGATTTTTTCATATATTCTTTAATCTTGATTCCAGTTGAATTTTGAGCTTATCCTCATGTATATTTTTGATCTGCTTAGTTTAAATGTTGAACCCTATTTTTATTTTGTTCTTTTATTTTTAATTTGGTCAACATAGATGTACATTTTCTCCTTTCTCTTTATTCTCCGTTATTTTTTTATTAGGTACCGCGCGAACATCAAAGTTTCTTTATTATCGTCCTTCTCACTATTTGATATGTCGGTGAGTATCAGTAGCATTATTTTATTTCAATCAGGTAAATTGAATATTGGACCTCTCTCTTTTCACTCTTTTGTTCTACTATTTCAATCAAGTATGGCAAGCATTTAGATTTTCATGCTCTATCTTTTAATTATCTATTTATGATCTAATCAGTACCAGTGACATTAACTTTTTATCATCACCTCTCCCACTATTATTGATTGATCTGGGGAGTATCAAGTTGGCCGATTTGCTCCTTTCGGATCCAATACAAGAGAATATGACTTATTTCTATCTTTTATCCAATATTTTAGTATGATTGAGAAGATGTTCATGTTTAGTTGGTTAGCTGTGGGTTGAACTTTCACTGATAATCGGGGGTCAATGCCAACACATGGATTTGTCTCATTATTTCATGTACATCTATTAGGACGGCCTATTTGTAGTTTTATTTTTAATCTCAATGCAAAATTTAAGTTTGTCATTCTTTGTGGGTGTCTAAAGATGAGTGATTACCTTGAAGAATTGATAGGTCATCGTCAAACTTATAAAAATTAAAAGAAAATATCTTAAAATTAAAATTGTCAAATCTTTATGCAATCATGCCCATGCTTCTATGCTTTCCATGGCTATTCCACTCATCTGACAAACGTATAACAATCAAAGTGGCAAATTAATTAAATGCCTAAAATACGAAGGGAAATTTGTTAAATTCTTGTAGATCTCCTAACTCTAATCAGTTGATTTAAACCCCTCCAAGTCTCATCATGAAGTTCTAAGAAATCGTTTAACCCAGCTTCACCCTATGGTTTATTAGCCTATGTTAGCGCCAATGGTCCCTTATGCGACAAGAAATCCAAAATTGCTTTTTTGCTATTAAACTAGTCTACTCCTACCCAAGGCTGGCACGTGCATCATTGCAAAGCACTTGCAGTATCCAGGGAGCTCCAAGCCATCCAACTCATGCCATAGGATATCCCAATCTTTGAATATGACAAACTCTGCAAAAACCACGTCAACACAACATAACACAAAACTTTGTATCCAAGCACCTTTAGGAGCACCCATTACTCTCATTTCATCATGGAGCCTTCTCTTCACTTCACCCTCCACATCCAAAATGCTGTCAGAGAGAAGACCCATGGTGAATCAATGCAACTTTAATTTCATCATCATAACTTTTGATCTGAGGCATGTTTTAAGCAGAAGAGATCTTTAGCCAGAAATTGTTTTTGCCTTTCTTGCATAACAAAATAGCTCAATGATGTGACTATTTTTACCACTAGGGTATATCACAACTTTTAGTTAAAACCTCTATTACAAATAACTCACAAATAATCATGAAATTCTCTTAAATTTGCGGTGTAGGTTAGTTACATAATGCCATAAAAAATCCCTAATTTTTTCTTTAAGTTTGATCTAGAGTGTATTTCTCCAGTCAGACGAGACATCAAAAAACCATAGTACTTAAAAAAAAAAAGTTTGTTTTGACAAGGAAGAGGATGAAATCTAGCGATTGGCCCATCTTTGAATAAATAGTACTAGAATTTTTCCAATCAGTTCAACCCATCCATCTATTTTAAGGGATTTTCCTAAGACCTGCAAATGCTGACAATGGATAAGTGACTACCATATCTCAATAGTTGAAACTATCATCTTTAGACTCCCTACACCTACCTATTATGGCCAACATCACCATCACTCTGAGCTATGTCCACATCATTAGCTTCTCTGGCCACTACCGCCACACCATTTGCTGATGATCATCTAAAATAAAGATATGAATTAATAAGAAATAAAAAATTAAAAAAAATTGCACTAAATCAAATTTATAGAAATTCATTTCTAAGCCAATTTATTAATCTTGGGCTTTATGGAACTGATTTGAGCCATACTTCAAAAAATAAATAAAGTTTTAAAACAGGAACATCTGGAGAGCCAATTTTGCATTAAATTCCATGAGATATTTTTAAAATTACTCTCTAAGTCAGGAATTCACTTGGCTCAATTTGGATAGCTGCAATTGTGATGCTCTTACCTCTACATTCCCCCAGCTTAATGAGACTAAACTTGAATTGATTTTCAAATCATTGTAACTATTGATAAAAAAATTTTTTAGAAAGTAATTCTATCCATGCACATAGTATGTTTGGATCATAGTGTTATAAAGCATCCTGCATATAATGCATTATTTACATGGTTACTCTATCTTACTTATGTTTCTTATGAGTGAACGCAATATCTTGCACACATGTGTTCTAGTTCATGTATCTTCTACTTTTATTGAGGGGTGTATGATAACCTCATCACTCTTTGTTAGTACTCACTGAACATTATAAAGACCAGTCTTTGTACATGATAGAAACGCCTCGTTTACACAACTTTTAAGGAGGATTGGTGTTAGTAGCTGATCGTATTTTAGTATAAATAATCGCCGTTTTTTTTTTTTTATGCTTATAGTTCAT